>NC_133619.1:526868583-527212333 GCF_048593235.1 Sminthopsis crassicaudata | reverse complement strand
ATTTTGCTTTCTTTCCCTTTTCATCTACAATTTCTCTTAGGATTATCTGACTCAGATGAGTCTCACATCAACCTCTCTTCAGGCTCATTTTTTCTCCATTATTTTTGCTGTCTTATAAAAAATAATATTCATTAATTTTCAATTTTTCTCCATAACAGTTTTCAAATGAGCTCATACACTAAACCAAGAATGCCTTTGTTGCCATGAATGTCCATTTTGTAAGGAAATCAAGAATTTGCTGGTGACATAGTTTCTGGGACCTTTTGCTTCTGCATTCTGACATCTAGTTTGCATAATTGGGTTTTGTCATGAAATGTTGATAATCAGAGCCAAGGCCTTTGCTATTTTTCATTTCCTTATTTTTGGAATTGGCAGCACATTTAAACAGACATAATCAGAGCCACCATAAATCTATGCAATATTTTACTCATCTTTAACTTTTTTTTAAATTTAGTATTGATTTTGTCTTTTGTTCCTATCTAGTCAATTATCTGACTGCACACAAAAGTCTGTTTGTGGAATGACTCAGACATCAAGAACCAATTCTGTCTTGGTAGGACATACTCAATTTCATTGATTCTCTTCAAAAAGTCCTCATGATATATAGGTGTGGCATCTCTGAGTCATCTACAAGCCTTTGACTACTTTTATTTTTTATTCTGGAATATATTTTATAACATAGATTTTACCTTTATCCTGGAACTATCTTTACATTGGAGTCACTGGGTGTCATATTGACTTAGTTTGGCAAATCATGGGAAATTTTTCTAAAACTTCCTTTATTTCTTTATAAATTCTTTGGAAGTAGGAATTGCTTTATTGTTTATATTTGTTTCAATAGTGCTTAACCCAGTGCCTAGAATATATAAGATGTCTATAAAATGCTTGCTGAGTTATTGAATGATCATATATAAGAAAAGGATGTGCATGAAATATAATCATCTTCATAGTGTTATATTTAGTTATATACACTGTGAGCACTTTCATTTTTTCTTATTGCCTTGGGGCAGATTAAAAAAACTCTGCCAATTCAACTCATCAAATTCAATTTTTCAAATATAACCCATACTTATCCTTTAATCTATCTGCAACTTATTTCCATCTTGATGCCAAAGTCTGTATTCAATAACATCTTGCAGACTAGAATAACAGATGAAATTTAATAGCAATGAATATGAAATGTTAAATTTGTATTCAAAAAATCAGCTTTATAAGTATCAGAATGAGTTCATCTGAAAAAGATATGGGGGTGGAAGACTCTAGGAAGATGGCAAAGGTCATTAAATTCTAAGATTTTCAGATCTTTGTCATAAACAAGACAAAATTATGCCTTTGGGCTTATATAGAGCAGGTAGCAAGTCCTGGAGCTAACAGGGTTGGGAGGTAACCTCAGTTCCAGAGTTTAATGTTTGAATCAGGGAAGATTGAAAAAACATCTTTTGATAGAAACAGACCCAGGTGAGCTGCTGAAACACAGCTCTAGGAGAGAAGGAACCAGCATTTGTCTGAATTGTAGGTACTTACAGGAGGATGGAGTTCTTGGTTTTAGGTTCCAGAACAGAGAATTGAAAAAAAAAAGACCTGAGGGCAGAGAGACTGTCCCCACCTCACCTTAGAACTAGAGGTGATTACACCAACAAAATATTATTTTAAAAAATAAATGAGCAGGCAAAGGAGAAGGAACCCAACTATACAGAAAGTTAGTATGGGAACAGTAAAAATAAGTTCATCTTAGGAAGAGGATACAGAAGTTTACAAAAAAAGCTTCTCCTATGCCAAACAGTAAGATTAAATGATCAAAAAGAACTCAAAAGAAACTTTAAAAATCAAGTAAGAGAAGCTTTAAAAAGAAAAAGAATAAGGACAATCCAAGAAAAAACAAGATGACTATGAAAAGATAATCAACATACTAGAAAAAGATATCTAGAATCTTAAAGGAAAAAAAATGATTCTTTGAAAATTAAAATTGAGCAAGGGAAAGTCAGTGAAGTTATAAGAAATCAAGAATAATAAGAACAAAGTATGGAAAATGAAAAAAATGGAAGAAAATGTGAGAAATCTCATAAGAAAAACAACAGATTTAGAGAACAGATCAAAAGGGGGAAATATAAGAATAATTGGACTATCTAGAAGTTATGATAAAAATTGGTTGTTTTTTTTTAAATACAAGAAATAATTTTTTAAAGTGTTCTGAAGTGTTAGATCAAGAGAAGAAAGTAGAGATAGGAAAAAACCCACCAATCATCATCTGAAAGAAATTTAATGAGGAAAATCTATAGGAGCCTCATAGCCAAATTCTGAAATCATCAGATCAAAGAGAAAATTTCATGAGCAACAAGAATAAAATAAGTCACATATATAGTAGAGTAACAATTAGCATTATACAAGACATAACAGCAGCTACCTTGAAAGATCAAGGTCTTGGAACACTCTATATAGAAGACTAAAAATAACTAGGATTATGGTTAAAAATATCATTCCCAGCAAAATTAACATAATCCTCAAATGAAAAAAAATATTCAATGAATTTCCAGACTTACAGGATTTTGTTGCAAAAAAACATGAACTCAATAGAAAATTCAACATGTAAAATCCTAGAGAAATATAAGGTAAATATCAAAGACTAATTTCAAGGGAATCAATAAGGACAAAATGTGTCATACATAGTAATCTAAACCATATGTCTAAGATTGTAATTAGCAATTGGATAGTTCAAAAAAAAGATTGGCATAGAGCTGAGTATGATGTGATTATAAAAAGCAAAACTGTCTAGGAAAAGGTATACAGAATAATTATGTTAAATGAATAAAGTGCAAGACCACAAACTAACACAGAAGAATTAGATGGAGGAAGAAGGATAGTAATTCCTAGAATCCTAATCACATAGAGAATTGGTTAAAGAGGGAACAATACATATATATCTAGGAGGGCTTAAACTCTTCTAAATTTATAAATAATTAAAGGGGGAATTAGATCTTTCTATAATATATAGCTTAAGAGGAATGGAATAAGGTATGTAAATTAAGAAATAGGATAAAGAGGGAGGGGAAGGCTGGGGAGAGAAGGTAAAGGAAAGACCCTTGGGAGTAGAAAAGGGTAGATTAAGTAAAAGGAAGGCAAAGAAGCAGGTAGAGGTAAATCAAAGATGTCAGTAAGAATAGGAAATAAGAAATACAGACATAATAACAATGATCACAAGAAAAAAAGGTAGGTCTAAATATTGATCTCAGACAAAGTAAAAAACTAAAATAGATTTAATCAAAAAAGAAAAATAAGGAAACTACACTCTATGCCTGCCATATTAATCAATGTTGTTTTAGACTATTTAAAATAACTACATAGCATAAAATTTGATTATTGCTGTGGTGTAGGAAATGATGGGCTTGTGAATTTAGAAATTTATACAAGGACAACTAAGTGGCACAGTGGACAGAGTATTTGCCCTGAAGTCAGGAGGACCTGAGTTCAAATGTTGTCTCAGACTACTTAATACTTCCTATCTGTGTGATCCTGGGCAAGTCACTTAACCCCAACTGTCTTAGCAAAGGAAAAAAAAGGAAATTTATACAAAGACAGTCTTATGAAGGATGATATTATTCACCTTCAGAGAAGCAGATAAGCAAGTATAGGATTGCCTTATGAATATACATGTGTATATATGTGTATGATTACAGATACCTTTGTATAAGTATGAGTTTGCATATGTGTATGTGTGTGTAAATATATCCATGTCTAATTTTACCCTTCTTGGGGAATGGTGGAAGGAAGAATAAAGCAAGAGTGCACAACAGAGAACAAAGGAAAACCTACAAGGAAGCAAAGAAAAGATGAATAGCTGTGAACATAAAGCATAGCATTTATTATATAGGCTTTCTTGAAATGGAAATTTATTGTCTCATATTTTGAATCTTCTCATGTTCTGCTGTGCACATGGCAATGTTTTTGTTCCTTTTTTCTTTTTCTATTTTGAAATAAATTTTTAAAATCAAAGAAAAAAAAGATGTGGAGGTTTTCATGGACCATACAAGCAATGAGTCAATTATGAGATTGAAAAGTCTAAAAAGATAAAGCAATCTTAGATTATCATAAGAGAGACATAAATAGCATGTAGAACTTGAGAAGTAATGATATTCTGCCGTGGTCAGACTAAGTATGGAATGCCATGTTCAATCCTCAATGCCACATGTTAGAAAGTACTTACACAACTCTACAGGAGAGGAAAAGCAAGATTGTGAAACTCTCCAAAATATTGCCATAGGAGGATTAGTTATGGGAAATGGAATTTGGGAATCTGGAAAAGATAAGACTTATGGAGACAAGGTAACTATTTTGAATTTTGAAGAGCTACCACATAGAAGAGAAATGAGATTTATTCTGCATGTCACCAGGCAAAACTAAGTAGATCTAATATCAATAACTGGAACTCCAGTGAGGCAAATTTAGGCTTGATACAAAGAGAATCTTCTCTAGGGGGAGTCTTCAAGTGAAAACTGATTGTATGACATTTTACAGAAAGAGGATTTTTTGTTCACATTGGTTCAATTACATATCTTCTAAATTTCTTTTAAACTCAGAGGTTCTGATTCTGATTTCATTTATATCTTACAGTGTCTATATAGATGTATTTTAGTTTTGCCAGAAAAGTATTAAACGGTTCATATTTGGTCAGAAGTCACAACTTTAGACTATATAGTTACATTAATGCTTATCAATGATCTCAAAACTTCACAGTTCTTGGAAAACCTTTTGCCTCTCTGATACAATTATAGTGAAAGCAAAAAAAAAAAAAAAAAGACTGAGAGTTATTGTGTATTTTCATATTTTTCATGGAGCACCAACTCCCTCCAAAATCATGTCCCCACCCAAAATTCAACATCAAGATGCTACTTCTTTATGATAAGCAAGGTCAGTCTTTGGACAGTAAGCTGTTAATTTCTAGGACTGTACACAAATTCTTTTCAGCTTACCAGAACCTACCACAATTAATATTTTATTGTGCAACCTTCAATAATCTTAAGTCACCTACACAGAGTGAGATATCCATTAGACTTTTATAAAGAAAAAAGTTGTCCTCTGTCTCCAACTGGAATGGAATCCTTAGAGAACAGAGATGGTGCATTTTTTTCCTTTTTTGATCTGATTTTTCTTGTGAAGCAAGATAAATTTGAAATGTATATGGAAGAAATTGCACGTTTAACACATTTTGGATTATTTTTTTGTCTAGGAGAGAGGATGAGGAGAAAGGAGGAAGAAAAATTGGAACACAAAAATTTACAAGGGTGAATGTTGAAAACTATCTTTGCAAATATTTTGAAAACAAAAATAGAGAGAGAAGAAAGACAGTGTCATTTATACATACATACATATTTATTTTTTCTATATAACCACTGCTCAGAGTGGAGTCAATATAGGGCAGGCACTAGAGTTGGTTGGTGGTAATCAAAAAATAAATGTATAGTGTCATGTATTATGCCACATGAGGATGCTATAATCAGGAAGACCTAAATTTAAATTTGACCTAAGATATTTGTAAGCTATGTAGCCTTTAGCAAGTCACTTAAACCTCTTTCTACCTCTCTTTTCCCAACTGCAAAATGGGGATAACAAAGAGAGATAATGATAGCACCTATTTCCCAGTGTTGTTATAAGGATCAAATAAAATCATATTTATGAAACACAGCCAAAGGTCTGACAAGTAGTTAGTGCTTAATAATGCTTGTTTGCTTCCTTCCTGCTAAAGTAGCAAACAAGAAATCTCTTTACAATATACAGAGCACAATGATTAATTCCTGAAGGAAAGGTCACTAGCCTTTTCCAGAACCTTCAGATAGTCTAGCCCTTTTCATTTCTATAGAATACAAGAAAATAATGGTGAGTTAAGGGAAGGTTGAAAACAATTTCCCCATAACAGTTTCACTCAGTTTCATCTCCATTTGAGGGAGTAAATCTAGAAATATTTTTCTCAGACAATGTATATGATAAGAGCTAAAAATTAAAATGGGGTTTTTTGCAGTACAAATACTACCAGATTTGGTTGACACATCAGCTGGTTGTACTGAACTAACAGGAAGAAAGGAGGGAAGAAAGGAAGGAGGGAAGGAAGAAAGGAAGAAAGGAAGGAAGGAAGGAAGGAAGGAAGGAAGGAAGGAAGGAAGGAAGGAAGGAAGGAAGGAAGGAAGGAAGGAAGGAAGGAAGGAAGGAAGGAAGGAAGGAAGGAAGGAAGGAAGGAAGGGAAGGAGGAGGAGGGAAAGGGAATGATGGGAGGGGAAAAAAGAGAAAGAATGGGCCCCATAAGTGAGATGAGAATTGAACATAGATTCAAAAGATATAAAATAAAAGAGAATAGAGCAAAGAAGAATCCAACAGCAGATATGACCTTAATCTTGGCATCTGCTACTTTCCAGAAGTCTGAGGAAGAGCTTAGATAGCCAATGATTGAGATAATTAACTGAGGATAACTTGTTCTCCTCTCCAATTGAGGGGCTGACTACAGCACCTCCCAGTGAATAGAGGACAGACTAGCAGATGTCCCAGAATATAACACCTTAGCTGAAATGTAGAATTGAGGTCCAGTGAATAGGAGAATGAAAGAGTTAGCTGACAGAATTCCAGTCCTTGCCCAGATATCTTGGGCAGCTAGGCAGCACAGTGGATAGAGAAAAGGGCCTGGACTCAGGGAGACTCCTCATTGTGAGTTCAAATACAGCCTCAGACATTTGTGTGATCCCAGACAAGTCACTTAATCTATGTGTGCCTCAGGTTCCTCATTTGTAAAATAAACCAAATACAGCATCTCTATGGGATAATTCCTATTGTCTTCAGGATCAAATAGCAAATTCTGTTTGACTTTTAAAGGTTTTCATGGCCTGGTCTCTTCTTATCTTTCCAGTCATCTTGCATTTAGTATCCTTCATGTACTCTTGTCCTATATGACATACTCTCTTCATTGCTGTTCCTCATATATAATATTCTATTTTTCCTGACTATCTCCCACACCTAGAATTGTCCCTCTCCTTATTTACATCTAAAGCTCCTATGACTTCCTTCAAGTCTCAACTAGAATCCCGTCTTCTGCAAGGAGTCTCTCCCAGTCTTCCTTAATATTAATGCCTTCCAGCTATGGGACTCTGCCTCACTTAAATCCAGTTCACTCAAAAGTGAAGACATCACCCTGGATGTCACTGATCCTCTTCAAAAACAAAGGATAAACAACAACCTTCCCTCTGACAACTTTAACCTTGCTTAATATAAATATTTTTTGCACATTATCTCTTCCCTGACCACCTATAAGGTCAGAAACCATCTATTTGCCTTACTTTCCCCCCAGTGCTGAGCAGATTGGCACAGAAAAGCCACTTAATGAGATCTTGGTGTCTTAACTTGGTTTCATAGAAGGCTACTGGAGTTTATTGAGAAAGGAAATGACATGTCAGATCTGCACTTTAGGAAAATTATTTTGCAACTATAGGAGGCTTGGATTATAGGGGAAGGAATTTGAGGTAAGAAAAACAATTACAAAGCTCCAGCAATAGACCGGAGAAGAAGGGATCCTGCCCTCTATAATTTCATCATTCTGAAAAGTCACATTAACTCTGAAACTTTTATCTCCTCCGGATCACCTTCCTTTGGGGCCCTTCCTCTTGAGGATATAGGATAGACAGTGGAGAGACCCTCTCATATTTTCCATTTAAGAGGGAGCCCATCATTTCTCTCCCACATGAAATGAACCTCTGAACCTTCATCATGCTCTTCTCACCAGGTAGCCTCTCCTTCCCTTCACAATACCCCACTTTTCAATTTTCTTTTATGTATTGTCTTCCCCCATTGAGCTCCTTGAGGGCAAGGACTGTCTTTTGCCTTTTTTTGTATCTCTAAGACTAAGCACAATGCCTGGAACATGTTAGATATTTAATAAATATTTATTGACTGATTGACTATTGAATGGAAGCTAGATGGCGTAATGGAAACAACTCTGATCCTGGAGTCAGGAGGATCTGAGTTCAAATTTGGCTTCAGACACTTACTAGCTGTGTTACTCTAAGGAAGTCATTTAACTCTGTTTGCCTCAGTTTTTCCCATCTGCAAAATGAACTGGAGAGGGAAATATAGAGACATTCCAGTTTCTTTGCCTAGAAAACCCCAAAGGGGGTCACTGAAAACCAGACATCACTGAAATGACTCAACACAAAATTGAAAAAGGATGCTTATCAAAAGATATCTTGGACAGCTACGCAGCACAGTGGTTAGAGAAAAGGGCCTGGACTCAGGGAGACTCCTCATTGTGAATTCAAATCAGCCTCAGGCATTTGTGTGATCCCAGACAAGTCACTTAACCTCTGTATGCCTCAGGTTTCTCATTTGCAAAATAAGCTGGAATAGGGAATATCACTTGAAAAAATCCCAAATGGGGTTGTGGAGAATTGGCCACAGCAAGGACCAACAACAGCAAGCAATGACTGAATATTGACCAAGGGATGAAGAGCATGTAGGAGTGTTACAAGGATGGATACAAGAGATATTGTATAACAGACTGAGAAAGAAAGGAGGGTTCTGGTGGTGATGGGCTCCCTCTCACTGGGGCTCTTCATGAATAGACAGGATGGTTCCTCACCTGGCCTCTTATACAGGATTTGTTTTCAGGTCTGGCTCCAACTAATCAACCAGTCTGTTCGGGTTTTTAGAGTCTGACTTCTGTGAATAGATCCCTGCTGAAATCAAGCGGCTTCCCCTCTCTCCCAAGAACAAAATAAATCCATCATTCATAGGCACTCTCTTATGTATGGTGAACATGTCTAATAAAAGAGAAGTGAGACTTTGGGGGAGGACCACCAGAGGAAGCTTTAACCACAGAAAGCTCTGATGTGCTGGTCCCCAAATGCAGGTGACTGCTCAGCTCACTGACTCCCAGAGTCCCCCAGATTATGACAGTCTGACAGTAGACTCTAGGAAAATGTTAAGATTAAGATGCCCCAGATCCTGATTCACACCTCTCTGACAACTGACCCCATGATTTCTGTTAAATACTTGATAAAAAGAAAGATAAGATGAAGGCAGAGGAAAGAAGCCTACAAAACGGACAGAGGTCTGCATTTTTTATGTCATTTCTTTGGAGCCTTCCAACTTTGACTGCCTCCTATTGACTGCCACAGGCCTGGGGTTTGGGTAACACTTAAAATAGACTTGGTTCAGCATCAGCAGCTTGCCAATCTTAATCCATCCCAAGGCCAGTGAGGGAGAGGGGGTGAGTCAGACTGCTTCCTGAAGTGTGCCTGGGGTGTTACGAGCAGGGAAAGGATGCTTATTTATCTGATCTTGAATCTCTGACACACACTTGGCTTGCTTTCATTCTGACTCTGACTAAAGACTGAGGGAACGAGGGAGGAGCAGCTATTTCTGTCAGAACCAGTCAGCAGTCGCTCTGTTCCCACACTAGGAGAGGCCCCTCTCCTCCAGCAGCCGCCACCGCTGACCTTCCTGAGCACTGCCTCTCCACCTTGCCAAGGGCAGACCTCTCCATGCCCCAGTGTCCTTCTCTCTGCCCATTCCCCGGGGTCTGGGTCCCTTCAGCATCCCCCACTGCTGTGGCTAGTGCTCTTACCTTGGCTTTGTGGGGCAATCACCAGGAGTCTATCATGGCTCAGACACAAGGGCATATCCTCCCATACATTTGAGGTGCAGAGAAAAGCCAAAAGACGCAGACTCATTTTCCTCCTTGTCAAAGAAATTTTTTACATGGGATAATAAATTTGAATGGTCCTTCAGACCCAGAGTGGGTAAATGCAGTGTTTCAGAAAATCCTGTCTTCTGCTTTTCTCCAGGCCCTCCTCAGAAGTTAGAATGTTCACTCCTTCTCTCTCTCTCTGTCTCTCTCTCCTCAGTCTCTATCTCTGTCTTTCTATCCATCTCTCTCTCTAATTCTCTCTCTCTCTCTCTCTCTCTCTCTCTCTCTCTCTCTCTCTCTCTCTCTCTCTCTCTCTGTCTCTCTCTCCTCAGTCTCTATCTCTGTCTTTCTATCCATCTCTCTCTCTAATTCTCTCTCTCTCTCTCTCTCTCTCTCTCTCTCTCTCTGTCTCTCTCTCCTCAGTCTCTATCTCTGTCTTTCTATCCATCTCTCTCTCTAATTCTCTCTCTCTCTCTCTCTCTCTCTCTCTCTCTCTCTCTCTGTCTGTCTGTCTCTCCTCAGTCTCTCTCTCTCTCTCTCTCTCTAATTCTCTCTCTCTCTCTCTCTCTCTCTCTCTCTCTCTCTCTCTCTCTCTCTCTCTCTCTCTCTCTCCTCTCTCTCCCTTTTTCCCTCCTTCTCTGTTTTTCTATCTCTCCCAGTCTCTGTATCTGTCTGTTTCTTCATTTCTATCATATCTGTGTCTTTGTCTTTCTCTGTCTCTCTCTCTCCATCACTCTCTTTCTCTCTGTCTCTCTTTCTCTCTGTCTGTCTGTCTCTCTCTTTCTCTCTGTCATTTATTCATCTATGTATCTCTGGCACTTAAGAAAACATCTTGAATTTAGGAGACACTTAATAAATGTTCATTTAATTTAATTAATTACTTCATTTGTTCACTGATTCATTCAGCAGCTATTGATTATTTGGCAATGCTTGCTAAAGTTGTGAGATGAACAAAGAACTTTACTACAACCATGGAGGAACAATAGAGAGGAGTTGAAACAAGGGATATAGATTATGGACCTCCAGATGTTTCTATTTGCATTTGACCTTGTGGTAATTGCATCAAGTCCTAGAACACTATATATAGTCTAATGTATGTAATCCATAATAACTAAAAAAAGGCTTTGATCCAACTATCCATGCAGGAAAAAACAAGTAAAAAAAGAATGCCTATTATCTAGCTTATAATATGCTTATGATATTAACTGTTCTAGCAGTATACATTTCTGGGAAAGACAAAGAAAATGGATAAGTATCTGGGTCCAGAATTAAATAAGAGGAGGGGAGGGCTGAAAGACCTTTGGAACATTAGCCAAAGCTTTTAATGACCCCATGTTACTCTTTGAAACAATGGCCCTTTTTATAAAAAAAAAAAAAAAAAAAAAAAAAAAAAAACAGCAATATCCTGCTGTAGTATTGTATCACTGCAAATCACAAATCCTACTCTCTCTTCAAACAATGGGAATTGCTCTTGTCCACTTGTTTCAGGCTTGGCGGATCTTCATGACAACATTTGGGATTTCCTTGGAAAAAATACTGGAATTGTTTGCCATTTCCTTCTCCAGTTCATTTTACAGATGAGGATACTGAGGTAAACAGGGTTGAGTGACAGGGTCACACAGACATTAAGGGCCTAAGGCATATTAGAACTCATGAAGAAGAGTTAGAACACTGGCACTTTTTCTCCTGAACCACTTATGAGTATTACGTTGGAGAAATTCAGGATGAGCATGGGAGGGTTGCAACCTTTTATAAATTTGGAATAATACAAGAGAAGTGATATAAATGATTCATCAGAGTAATATTTGTCAAAAAAACCTTTAAAATATACCAGTCATGTAGTGAGAATGAAGAACAATGGATGGGAAGACTTTACACTCCAGTGGTATCTGCATAGTTCCAGGAGAACACAATATATGGAACCAATAGTTTTGCCAAATCCAGTGGTAAACTTATGAAAAGCCATGGATAATGATAGTTTGTGATTTTCATCATTGGAAAGAATATTAAAGGCATTGTTTTAGGTAGTCCCTAGCAGAGATTTAAAGATAATCAAGTTTGATATTTGCCTTCCTAGAGTTTACAATCCAGTAGGTGGTTATAACATATGCCCAGATGTACATATGTTAAAAAGTATTTTTAAAAGTATAAATCATAACCATACAGTGATCATGGTACAGAATGGAACATAGTGAGTTTGTCTTTTAAAATGGCATAAATTTTTATGCAAAATCAGAGGGGAAATGGTATATTCCCAGGCAAGGGCAAAAAAGCTTAACAAACTTAGAAGCAGAGATCTTTAAAAAAAAAAAAAGAAAAAGACCTCTAGTCTAACTTCAATTCATTTAAATTTAACAAACATTTATTGAATTCTTCCTACTTAATGGAGGCAGCTGGAGGTATAGGGTGAAAAGAGCTGGGATTTCAAATTCAAATTCACACCATTCCTATTTTTGTGATTCTGGTTAAATCACTTCATCTCTTTGCCTGCCTTAGTTTCCCCAACTGAAAAACAAGGGTAATAATAACACCTATGTCGCAGGGTTGATGTGAGGAAAAAATGAGATAAAATTTGCAGAGTGCTTAGTAGAGCCTGGCATATAGAAGGCATTTAATAAGTGCTCATTTACTCATTTCCTTACTATTAGCAAAGTCAATGTAGGAATTTCCTGAACTACATTCCTCACAAGTAGGCATCCATTCTAAGTTTGAATACTTCCAGAAACAGAGAACTCACTCTCTGATGAACTAGTTTTTTCCAGGTGAGTCAAATTTAATTCTTATCAAATATTTTCTTATAGTAAGCTGAAATTTACCTCTTTGTAAATCATACACATTAGCCCCAATTTTCCTTTTTCTGTGATACAAAATTCCTCTTCTAAATGACAGCTTTTAAAACATTTGAAGACAAAAATTGTATCTTCTTTAAATGTTAAATATATTCCCTAAATAAATGATTGAGTTAAATTTGAAATACAGGTTATGATTTAATTGATTTTTGGGGCAGCCCTCCCATTTTTTCTACAACTAACACAGCCTCTCTACAGATCAGATTTCCCATCTATAAAATGGGGATAATAATATCCATACTACTTAAAGTGAAGATGAATGGGAAAGTGCCATAAAAAGTATAAAGTGCTGTACAAATGTGAAGTGATGATATTGTTGTTAAAGGTACAGCAACCTTTAAAACTAGGTGATACAGTACTCAATTTGAAATCAGAAGGACCTGCAGTCACATCTTACCTCAAGCATTTACAAATTCTGTGACTCTGGGCAGTATAAATCATAACCCTACAGTAATCATAATATGGAATAGAACATAGTGAGTTTAAAATGATATAAACTTTTAAGCAAAATTGGACCACTGCCTGACTCAGTTTCCCCATCTGTAAAAATGGCAATGATAATAACACCAACCTCCCAAGGTTATTGTGAAGATCAAATGATACAAAATTTACAAAAGTACTATCTAATTGCTAGTTATCATTGTTGTTATTATTGTTATTATATATTACTCACCAACTTAATATATAAATATCTACTCTGCAATACAAATGTCTAAAAAGGCATACAAGAAGAATTCCATCATGAGTCTGTATTAAAGTCCTTCAGACAATTCTATTTGTAGATCCCTTTGGCAGCTCTCCCTTTAATCTATTTGGATACCTATTGTGTCTATTCTTGAAAAAATATATATGTGTGTGTTTGAAATATATTGTATATATAATGTATATAGATTACACAATGTGTGTATATATATATGTGTGTGTGTGTGTGTGTGTGTGTGTGTGTGTGTGTGTGTGTGCATATATATCCAACACACACATTTAAATGTATTAATATAGCATATCTGTATTTGAGAGCAGATATGTATTCCAGAACACATCTTTGCTGTAAGTATTATAAAACAAACTAAAATTATTTTCAACATTTTTATAGGGCACAAGGGAGATGTGCCTTGTGCTATTGGCTGATATGGTCCCTCTGAACTGAACAGAATAATCCAGTTTTGAAAATAGTAAGAGGAGGTGGGCTCACCCACATCCTCAGATGTCTCCATGCTAGAGTGTGGGGGCAGAAACTCAAAGCAGCAGGTGGTAGGAGAAATAGAGTGACAGAGGTGGGTGGGGGACATCCAGGACCACTGTGGAGATGGATCGGGTCTGCCACGGCTCTCTCTCCCCCTGGACATCTGTACGCGGTCCTTTCTTCAAGTGTCCAGGAGACTTAGCAAACATACAGGTAAAAAGATTAGGGTAGAGCCAGATCAGGGGATTTGGGAATCCGAGTTGTCCCTTAGAGACAGACGGGGACCTCTCCTGACCCATGGCCCTTAGGTACTTAAGAGACGACCTCCCAAGAGCATTTACTTTCTGGGACCTTCTCAAGAACCTCAGTTTCCTGGGGAATCTATTTCTGAGAATTGCCTCAGTGAAACCCTGGCCTTGATCCAAATAATTTTTTCTCATTGTTATCCAAACCTGGTGGATCTTTAACTCCCAAATAAAAGTATTGATTCTCTGACCCTATTCATAGAGCTTCTAGGATCCCTGGACTCAGAGATTTCGTTCTTATGGACCTACCTCATCTTATTCTTCTGCCAGCCCTATCTCATAATCTCACCACTAGTGCTCAGTCATTCCCCCTCTCCTGTTAATGTGTGTGTGTGTGTATATGGACTGTGTTTAGACATACTATACACGTGTACATGTATATATACACATATATGCAATATGTATATTTAAAACCAATATTCAGGGATCAAGCTTATTATAAGTTTAAGGTTTTTAAAAGCCCTACCCTATACACCTGGGCTCTACTTTAGTTATCTATCTAAGCAACCTAAAAATGCCCAGGCTGAATCCTCACCAGATTTTGACTCCCTAAATCCTGAAGCATCCTGCTCTTTTGCAACCCAGAATGTGGATTGTACCTTCCCTATTAGCATGTTTCATCCCTTGGGAATTAACCTAACTAGTTACTGTGAACAGTTATTCTGATTATACTAAAACCCCAGGTTCATTCTTAATCAATTAGAAAAGCTGGGCCACTGGTGGGTTTTTAGCAACCTAACCACACTTTCCTTTTTAATTGTTAAATAAATGAACAAGAAAAAGGATTTTTAAAAGGATATGAATAAGGGTGGTGGAGGAAAAGGAAACTGCATACATGATATTTACCATTTTTCCTGACATATAGGAAAAATCAACTGTTTTTTTTGAGAGCCGTTCAGCTCTTCCCAAAACATATTCCTATTTTCTCAAAATCAAATTTAATTTCCATCAATAACTACAAGAATTCTAATATTAAGCCAGAACAAATTAGGGAGGAGGGAAAGACAAAGACAAAACAAAACAAAAAAATTGTGGATTATTAAATAAATGTGTACATTAATTTTAACAATAATTTAAAACAATTTAGCAAAATCATCCTGTTTGCTTCTCTATTCTGCCAGAGCTGGTTATTTGAAGGATGACACCTAGAAATGCTAGTGATGGAAAGACCGAAAAGATCATCTCATCTAACTCTCTCACTTTACAGATCAAGAAACTGAAGCCAACTCATTTCTCAAATATGTAGGGAAACAAGCCAAATTTACAAAAATAAGTCATTTCTCAATTGAAAAATGGTCAAAGAATATGAATAGGCAGTTTTCAGGAAAAAAAGTCAAAGCTTTGAATAATAACATGAAAAATATCCTCAGTCACATTCATTAGAGAAATGCAAATTAAAACAATTCTGAGATACCATCTAATACTTATCAAATTGACTAATAAGACAGAAAAGTAAACTGACAAATGCTGAAGTGCATGTGGAAAAAAATGAGACACTAATGCATTGTTGAGGAAATTGTGAACTAGTTTGACCATTCTGGAGAAGAATTTGGAGCTACATCTAAAAACTGGACTAAAGCTATAAAACCGTACATATCCCTTGACCCAGCAATATCTACTAGGTCTGTATCCCCAAGAGATTTTTTTTTAAAAGGAAAAAAAACTCCTATTTTTACCAAAAAACAGCAGCTCTTTCTGTGATGGTAAGAAATTAGAAATTGAGGAGATATCCATCAATTAGGGAATGTCTAAAGTGTTGTGGTATGTGATTATAACAATACTATTGTACTATTAAAAAATGCCAAGCAAGATGGTAACAGAAAAACCTAGGAAGAGTTATATGAACTGATACAAAGTGAAGTTAATTGTACTGCAATATTGTAAAAATGTTCAACTGTGAAAGACATAATTGCTTTGAACAAGACAATGAGCCAAAGCAATTCCAAAGGACCCATGATGAAAAATGCTATCTCAGAAAACTGATGAATTCTGAATACAAATTAAATCATACTTTTTTTTTTACTTTCCTTATTTTTCTTGGGTTTTTTTTGTGTTTTCTTTTTCAACCTGACTAATATGGAAATATGTTTTGCATGACTTCATGCTTATAATCAATATCACATTGCTTGCCTTCTCATGGGAAGAGCAGTGAGAGGAAACAAGAAATAACTAATTTTTTAAAAAATGTTGTTAAAACATTTTACATATAATTAGGGAATATTTAATAAAATAAATTTTAAAATATTTTGAATAAAATTTTTTAAAAAGCATCTGAGACTCAAAAAATAAGTGACTTACCAAAAGTCAAAAAGGTAGAAAGTTCAAAATAAGAACTAAAATTATTATTTTGTCTTCCAGTAGCATGATTTTTCCACTGACTGCCTTGGAATGACATAGACCCCATGTATTGCTAAATTGCTAAAATGAACTTGTTATGGCAAGTCTTCTGTGTGCATCAATGTGATTTTCTAATCCCCATTGCTTTGCAAAGGAATTAAAACATCCTGACAAATTATAAGCTTGGGGAAATGTATCCTTTTTAAAATGTTAAAATAATTCCTCCTTTGGAAAAATAAACAAGTTAATTATTTGAAGATATATCCTCAGAGATTGCATAGATAGCTACAAACTTGGAATATCAGAAGGGGAAGAGCACTTAGGAATTTGCTCTCCTGCCTTCATTGTACAGAGGAGGAAACTGAAGGGGGGCGTTGGGAGAGGGAAGAGGGGAAGAGGAGGAAGGAAAGAACTCATCTAATGTCGTGTAGTAAGTTATTATCTATAAGAGTAAAACCCTGGTTCCCTGGTTTTCACTCATAAGTGAATTGGAATCATTTGTGAAGTTCCTTCTCTTTTTTTCATCTCTATGATCTCTGGGGAAAATAATACCTATGTTTCCTCCCAGCCTTTGCTTTGTCCTAAATTTACCTTTTCATGTTTCCAGGAGTGTTCTTCCTCCCAGAAGCTAGAGTTTGGTAAACAAACCCATCTGCTTCTCTCCATCACCTTCTTGATCTTGGAAACATCACACTTCATCTTTTCAGTACTGCCTTCTGTGACTGCTACCATATCAACCCTTCAATCATTTTAGCTTTCCTTTCTGGAATTTGTCTTGCTCCATTATGACTTTCTTAAGAAGTTGCAACCAGATCTAAATACAGGATTTAGGTGATTCTATAGGAAACAGCCAACAATCAACTCTTCATTTCTAAACTTGGGTTTTAACTAACAGTCTGATCCCAACCATTCTATGAGGAATTAGATTATGTTGTATATACTCTTTGTCATTAATTCTACATTTGGGTGCCAAGTAGAAAAAAAAAACTTTCTTTCACATGATAGCTCCTAAGATGCATAAAGTTAGTTATCATTTTTCCCACTCCCCCTCTATTAATAAACATCACTCACAAAAATTTTCTTCTTTGGGCTTTTAGCGAATCAAGGGATGAAGTTTAAAATCTATTTAAATGTGGTTTCTGAAAGTTAAAAGACAGCTTAGAGTTTATCTAGTCCAATCCTCTCATTTTAAAGATGAGATAACAGAGGTTCAGAGAAATGAGCAAGTAACTTGAGATCATGTAGATAGTGAGTAGCAAGGCCAGGATTTGGATGTAAGTCCTCTGAGCCCAGATTTTACATCCTTTCCACTACATCACTTCAAATTCTTTGTAAAAGGACAAAGAACAATTTATCACCAGCCTTGACACAGGGATGAAGGGAACTAGAGGTCTAGAGTACATTTTCAACAAGCATTGAAATCCAGTTTGTATTATCAACTTTCTTCACCAAAGAGAAACACTAGCTAAACAGACAAAATAGTTTTGATTCTTGATCAGGCATTCTCTTTCTTCTATGACCCTAGAAATATAATAATGTATTGATCAATACTCTCCAACTCTCACTTTTTTTTGGACATCATGATCCAGAGAGACATTTTACTGAAAGATAAGAGATCTACGTTTTATTGATTGTCATGCTACTGTTGCAGCTGTGCTGGGGACCCTTGAAGAAATTGTCAGGTTAAACCTCCCATTTCTCTTGTATAAAATGAGATTGAATTAGATTCAGTGGCTCAAAGATGATAGGAATGTTAGATCAGCACATGCTATATTCACTTTTTTTCTTTTTCTTCTGTTTTTTTTTCTTTCTTTTGTTCTGATTTTCTCTCCCAACATAATTCATAAGGAAATATGTAAAAATAAAAGTATGTGAATAACCAAAAAATTATGTTTTTATGTGTAACTGGGGAATTTTTTTTTAATTTTACATTAAAAAAACAAGTCACCTAGTCCTATTTCTCCTAGGATCATCATGATCCTATGCTTTCAAACATTCAGCTTCCTGGGTGGTATTGAATGAAATTAAAATGTAATTTGAAAATATTTAACAAAATAAATAAAAATATAGATAACAAAAACACTAGAGGGTTTTGCCAATTTCTTTTCCAGCTAATTTTATAAATGAAGAAACTGAGGCATAAAAAGGTCTTAGTGATGTGCTAGGGTCACACAGCTAGCAACTGAGGGCAGATTTAAACTCAGGAAGATGAACCTTCTTGACTCCAGACCTGGCATTTCATCCACTGCTCCACTATGAACATATTAGTAACCCCTGTTTCTATTTAAGTTTGACACAATTGATCTAGCCCAACACTAATTTTTCAAATGAGGAAATGGACTCAGGCAAAATTTCTATGGCCAAAGTCATGCAATAAGAGACAGAAATTCAAACTCAATTACTCTAGTCTCAGATCTGATTTTTTTTTTATACTGCTGCCATGTTGAGAATGATACCTTTGGACTCTCAAAGCTCTAAAATTCCACATTATAAAATACTTTCTCCCACTCTCTATTTCTTCCCCAAGCCCACCCTTAGTACTTTAATAAAAGGATCATCACTCTGGAACCTAATGGTGAATTCTCATTGCTTACCATGCATTTGCCTTGCTACATTCTTGTATTTTTCAATTTAAGAAGCATTTTCAGCCATATGGTGTATGTCAAGATTGAACACACTTTGAGTTGAACTTTTTGTTTAAGGGTGATGAGGTGGTAAATTGTTTTCATTTTGCAACTCAGTCAGAGATGTTTTTCCTGCTGACTTTTGCTGAACAAGGAAATGCCCACTAATCGTTCCAGCGACCCTTGTCATTTTGTCAGGAGTATTGTAACCAGATGGAAACGTTGAAGAGTATGTTCAAGGCATGGGAGCTCTTAGGCTATACATCCGGTAAGTAGATTACCTGTCAAACATACATTGTTCCTCCTGTTAGACTCAGGGCCCCTCAGCCTCCAGTTCCCTTCTTTTGTATTTGTACTAAATGACGTTTTCTCAATTGTCAGGATCTTTTTTTCTCCTACCAGTAAGCATATCAATGCAGAGGTTCACAAACACATCCATAACTGTTCTGTGTGATGGTCTTTCCAACATCCAATTTGTGGATTTTTACCAGCAAAACTCTGATTTTTACTGATTCCCCAAAAACCTATACCACAAAAAAGCATGGAATCAAATATTTAGTGTTAGAAATAATATTAAAGATCATTCTAGCACCTCATTTTAAAGGAAGGGAAATTGTAACCCAGACAGTTTAAGAGGCTTATCCACAGTTACACAGGTAGTAGGAGGCAGAGGCAGGATTCAAGTCAGAAACTCTTATTCCATATCCAGAGCTCTTTTCATTTTTCTATTTTATTCCATTTTACTTGGTTTAAAAAAAAAACTGATTTCTTCTCCTCCTCCTCCTTTTTTTTTTTTTTTTTTTTTTTTTTTTTTTACAACCACTTCTTTAATGCCTGACTTTGTCCTCCCAACCTCCTGGATCTCTACCCTCTAAGCACCTTAAGGCTGTCACATTGAGACTTAATGGGAACTGGGGGTGTGAAATTATGACAAGTAAAGAACTTGTATGTTTTTTCTAAGATATAACTCAGGAAGAGGAATACTAATTAATAGTGTATAGAGCATGGACAGATTAGCATAAAATGAATTAATCAATCATTTGCAACAATGCTTTCATTAGTTTTGTCAAGAAGAATCTTCCAATATTTCTTAGCATAACATTTTGTTCTCCATTTTTCAGACTGGGAAGAAGACTGTAGAAGGAACTGGGAAATATCAATGCTCTGGCATGATAGACATGAGAATATTGCTTATTTTCATATTTTATAATGGCATTTAGAATCAGAAATAAACCAAAAGGAATACATCTGCCAGCACTAAATATCCTGAGCCTGCCTCCATTAAGATCGTTTTATTGATAAACAACTTTCTATATCAAAAAGCAGGACTTTCTGCTTTTAATAGTCTGTCTACTTGTTAGAAATTGGCTCCTTTTATGCAGCCAATATAGAACTTCTACCTGTAGTACTCAGTGCCTCTCCTACATGAAATTCTTTAAATATCACATTCCCCTTGTCTTGTACCCTCCAGGCTGAACATTCCCATTTTCTTTAACTTTTCATGATATGGCTTGACCTCCTTACCGTATTGATCATTTTTCACTTTAAGTCAATGACTCTATTAAAATATGATAGCTACAGAGACAGAAACACAATACTATTTTCTTTGACTTTAATGCATAATGAAATGTTTATTCCTCTTAAATAGTATATTTTTAGATTTGGCCCATTTTTTCATTCTAACCAGATCTATTTTTATGATTAATCTTTCATCCAATATCTATGTTATCAGCCCCCTATTCAGATCATCTGTAGAGTCAGCATTATGTTCATCTAAGTCTTTAATAAAACTATTAGAAAGGTCCCTGTCAAACGCAGCCCTTTAACTGATCACAAGAAATATTCCTCCAGATTTGCTGAATACAATAGTTCAAATCACCATGATTACACCTAGTATATCCATCTCAGGTTTTATAATCTTATCCAAAAGGATTAGGTGATAAATTTTGTCAAAAGCAGCATTACCTTTACTTACTTGATTCCAGTAATTATATCCAAAAAGAAATGAAATTATCATAGCATGACTTGTTTGTAGTGGACTCATGCTGCTAATTGCCTTCTTTTGAAGCTCTGTTTAATTTTACAACATTTCTTAAGCTCAAGGAAATGTGAAACATAGGCCTTATATGGAATAACAAGATGAATAATGCAGGGTCCCCAACCAAGAGTAGTTCATAATTTACAAATAAGAAAATATAGAATGTAAAAGTTCTTAACACAGATACAAACTAAGTACTATAAAATTTAAAAGGAGGTAGGGATCACTTCCAATGAGAGGAACAAGAAAAGCATCAAAGAAATAGGATTTAAATTAGGCTTGGCAGAAATGTGGAGAAGGAGGGTATTTTGAATACAAGGAATTACATAGTCAAGAAAACATGAAAAGAATTTTGATGGAATCCACCAATTGACATTTATTAAGTGCCAACTGTATGCCAGACACAGTACTAAATGCTGGGGAGGCAAAAGACTATCTCTGCCCTCAAGGAGCTTACAATTTAATGGTCAAGACAACATGCAAACAATTATATACAAAGCAAGCTATATACAGGACTAGAGAGTTATTGAGCAGTGGGGCCATGTGAGATGGGAGGGAGGAAGGTTGTTTCAGGCAGGGAGGATTAGAGAAGGCTTGAAGGTGGAGTTGGATGAGAAAAATCACAGATTACCACATTTAGAAGGTATATCTAGTTCAATCAAAGGAAATTCTCTCTACAGCATACCCTACAATGGGATTCCAGCTTTCACTTGAAGAGATCTTCAGGGAAAAGAAACTTCCCTTTTCCTGAGACAGCCATCTCACTTTTGCATAGTTCTAATTTTTAGAAAGCTTTTCTTTACTTCAGATCTAAATCTGCCTCTTTACAGCTTCCACCCACTGCTTCTATTTCTGCCCTTTGGGAGCACACAGAACAAGTCTAATCCCTATTTCAGGTGAGAGGCCTTCAAATACTTGAAGATAGCTCCTATGTCCCTGCCAGGGTTTCTCCTCTCCAGGCTAAATATTCCCACTTCCTCTAACTCCAACAATCAATAATCATTTATTAAGCACCTATGATCTTCCAGGCACACACACACACACATACACACACACACACACACACACACACACACACACACACACACACACAAAAGCAAGAAACATTTCTGATCTCATGGAACTCAATATCTAATGAGGGAAACAAAATGAAACAATTCTGTGTAGTTGTAAATAACTATACTATGTACAAACAAGTTATATGCAGGATAATTGGGAAATAAACATCAAAAGGCACTAGGATTAAGAAGGATTGGGAAAGGTTCTCTCTAGAAGGTGGGATTTGAAGGAAGACAGGGAAGCAAAGAGATGGCAATGAACAAGGAAAGAATTCTAGCAAGGAGTTTGGCCAGTGAAAATGCCAGAAACCAAGAAATGGAATGTCTTGTTCCAGAAATAACAGAGATCAGTGTCTCTTGATTGAGGAGTATATGGGAATTGTAAGGGGACTAGAAGTTCCAAGGATTATTTTTCATATGGAATGAACTCAATGGTCTCTACCATGCTAGATGTCATCCTCTACATCATATATGGTTTATTAATATCTTCTCTAAGTAAAATGTCCCAAACTGAACATTCCATGAATGGCTGATCAGGGCAGGATTCAGAGCAATCTCTTTTGTCAAAGGACATAGACCAGTTGCTGAAAGGAACTTCAGAAAGTGATTAGTCTGAATCCATCATTTTACAGATGAGCAAACAGAGTTCTAATGAGATCAAGTGATGTGCTCAAAGTCACACAACTCATAATTATCTGAGGCAGGTATCGAACCAGAAGCCCTCTCACTTCAAAGCCAATATTATCTTCACTATAACATGGATATTATTCTTCATTTAATGACATCTTAGCTTTTTTACTATAACATTCAATATTGACAAATTGAGCACGAAGTCCACTAAAACCTCAAAATATTTTTTCATATGAATTGCTATCTAGGCACATCTCATACATATAAAGCTGATTTTAACACAAGCATAAGACTTTTCATTTATCCCTATTCAGTTTTATTTTATTAAATTCAGTAAGATGTTGGATATTCTTGTCCGAAATCGTTTTAAATGGCATCTACCATCCAACGTATTTATTATTCTTTCTACTTTTATGTCCCCTACAAAAGTGATAAGCATTTCATCTGCGCCCTCTTTGTTCAAATCACCAATTTAAAAAAAAAATAGCATGGAATCAGTCAAAGTCAAATAAATAAATAAATGAAGTAATATTGATGTTTAGCACAAAAATATCCAAAAATCTGGTCCATGAAGTTCAGTTTGTCCAGAATCAACTAACTGCTAACTAACATGCTAACTGCTCTGTTATCAATTTATCTTAGATATCCCTTTGAATCCCTTTCTACTAATTTTTATTCTGTCCTTTCCTGTCCAAAGACTGTCCTTTAGCAGGAAAAAAAGAATTAAAACAAAAGTTAAAACAGTTTTCTTCTTTCCACTATCAATTGTCTTATCCATCACCCACAACAAACAACAGTCCTATTACTATCATGTTTTTTTTTTCTTTCCTCAATACAACTTTTTTTTTAAAAAATGAGGTCCTTAGAGGTCCATCAGTTCAATTTATTTTGACAGTGAATTAGGCTTTTAAGAATGGCAACAAGCAAAGAATTCAACAGATAAAGAGCGAACAGGAACTCCTCTAAGTATAAGGAAGAATGATATCAAGTGCAGACACTATAGCATTCTTATTCTTTTTGATGTTGTTCAGTTGCATTCTGTTTTCTTACTCATTTACTTTCTTTTTATATCTGTGTTATCTTGTGCAGCAAGAGAAATGCATAAATATGTTTATACATATTGGATTTAATATATATTTTAACATGTTTAACATATATTGAATTGCTTGCCATCTAGGGGAGGAGGTGGGGGGAAGGAGGAGAAAATCTGAAACACAAGGCTATGCAAAGGTCAATTATCCATGCATATGTTTTGAAAATAAAAAGCTGTATTTAAAAAAAGATATCAAGTGCAGAAATTACAAGTATGGAAAGAAAGTGGTCTAGAACTTAAAATTTTTAGAACTTAATTCTTGGTAAAAATAGAATGAAATGACATTGGAAGGGTAGATTGGTGTCTGATCATGCAATGATACAAAGATGAAGAATTTTGTGCTACTATTAAAGATTTTAGACTCTAGTAGGCATTTGCTAAAAAGGTCTGAGATTTCAAGGAACAGAGATGAGGAAATATCTACTTTAAATAGGTTAAAATTTATCAGTTACTGCTGAGTAAAGTGAATAGAACCAAGAAAACATTATAACCAGCAACAATAAGATTATGTGATGATCGCTTGTGATGGACTTGGCTCTTTTCAATAATGAGATGATTCAGGCCAATTCCAATAGATTTGTGAGGGAAAGAGCCATCTGCACCAAAGAGAGAACTATGGAAATAGAATGTAGATTAAAGCACAGTGTTTTCACTTTTTTGTTGATATTGTTTGTTTGCTTTTTTTTTCTAGCGTTTCTCCCCCCCCCTTTGGAGCTGATTTTTCTTGTGCAACCTGATGAATATGAAAATTTGTTTAGCAAAATTGTTAACTAGTATTAGATTGCTTGTTGTTCAGAGAGAGGGGAGGAGGGAAGGAGGAAGAATAATTTAGAACACAAGGTTTTGCAAAAGTGAATGCTGAAGCCCTTTTCATAATGGCTAGAAACTGGAAAATGAATGGATGCCCATCAAATGGAGAATGGTTGGGTAAATTATGGTATATGAAGGTTATGGAATATTATTGTTCTGTAAGAAATGACCAACAGGAGGAATACAGAGAGGTTTGGAGAGACTTACATCAACTGATGCTGAGTGAAACGAGCAGAAGTAGGAGATCATTATACACTTCAACTACAATACTGTATGAGGATGTATTCTGATGGAAGTGGATATCTTCAACATAGAGAAGAGCTAATCCAATTCCAATTGATCAATGATGGACAGAATCAGCTACATCCAGAAAAGGAACACTGGGAAATGAGTGTAAACTGTGAGCATTGTTTTTTGTTTTGTTTTGTTTTGTTTCTCTTCCCAGATTATTTTTAGCTTCCTAATACAATCCTTCCTTTGAAACAACAACAACAACAAAATTCGGTTCTGCACATATATATTGTACCTAGGATATACTATAAGATATTTAATATGTATGGGAATGCCTGCCATCTAGGGGAGGGGGTGGAGGGAAGGAGGGAAAAAACTCAGAACAAAAGGGAGTACAAGGGATAATGTTGTAAAAAAAAAAATTTGCCTATGCATATGTACTGTCAAAGAAAATGTTATAATTATAAAAATTAATAAAAATTTAAAAATTAAAAATTAAAATTTAAAAAAGTGAATGCTGAAAACTATCTTTGCATGTATTTAGAAAAATAAAAATCTATTATTAAAAAAGAAAGATTTATCAGTATCCTAAAACCTACCTCTGAAAGTCATATGCCGAAAATACTAAAAGATATATAGTTCTCTATCCCCAAACCCAAATCTTGGTCTACCTCTAAAAAATGAAGCTACATACATCCTACCTTCTACAGGCCCTTTTAATTCTATTGATTTCCCTCTATTAATTATCTCCTATTTATTCTGTATATAGCTTGTTTTGTATAGATTTATTTGCATATTGTCTGTCCATTAGATTGTAACTCCTTGAATGAAGGGACTGTCTTTTTGCCTCTTTGTGGATCTCTAGCACTTAGGAGAGTACCTGGCAGAGTAAGCACTAACAAATGTTTATTGATTGGTTGATTGATAAGCAACTGATCTTGGGAATGGTTTCTATGTAGGTTTAAATAAGAGTATCAAAAGACTAGCTGGGTGCTCCCAATATTCCCAGTGCAGTTGAAATATATTAAAATGTAAATAGGAAATATTTAACAAAATAAAAATACAATAATATATAAATAGCATTACATTTTAAAACTAAGTCAATATGTAAACTGGAGGGATCCCGACCTAAGGATCACTGGCCCCTTCTTTTCTATTTGGGTTTGACATTAACTTAGACTGATTCTAAGTATCTTGTGGGTGTGAGGGGCTATGATACATTTAGGTGGCAAAGGAAGCTGCAGTATTTTACAAACGCACGAATTTAGAGTAAACTAAACCTCTGACTATACTAATCATGAATAGATAAGATAATAGATATAAACACAGGGATTGATAGAATTCCTTAGGTGTTAGGATCTGTGCTCTTGGATTCCTGGGTAAAGGCAATGCTTATCAAACTTACAGGTGTCCTGAAGCCCAGAGGAATAACTACTAAATCTCAACCTGGAGTCATGAATATTTTCTTTTACATATTTTGATAACATTAATATAGTTGAGCTCATTATATTTTATGCATTTTATTTTATTCATTTAAAAACATCAATCTGGTACAGGGTCCTCATGCTTTATCAGACTGTCAGTGGTATCCATGACACCCAAAAAAAGGCTAAGTCCCTAGTCCTATGAGACATAATCTAGCCAGCTTTTATCACAGGAACATAAGACATATTAGCCAATAACTAGTATCAAACATGAACTATGAAAATAAAATAAGAGAATAAGGTGTCATATAAGTTGAGAGAAGGGTATGAATGCCTGATGGGGAACATCTTAGAAAGCTTCATGGAAGAAATAGCTTTTCCATGGGTTTTTGAAGGATGGGCAGGATTTGAGAGCTGTGAAGGGAAAGCTCAGTCAAGTGAAGAGAATAGTGAGAACAAAAGAAACTAATGTGTAATTAATAATCCATTTAATATATATATATATTTATATAGGGCATTCAAAGGCAATAGATGGTCAGTCACTAAACATTCATTAAGCATTTTCTAAATGCTTGACATTATGCTAAGTACTAAATATACAGAAAAAGGCAAATGATAGCCTCAATCTAAAGGATCAGTAGTGGGATGTCAGAAGGAGGTGGGTTGGGACCAAACTTTGCAGAGATTTAATTCAACTGTCAGTTGGGAGTCTCTCAAGGTTTTTGAAACAGAGGACTTATTTGATCCAATTATGGAGGAGTCCTTTATTCCCTTATTCTGGAATTGTATTCTATGTCATTTTATGTCGAAGTCCTTCTATTCCCTGTTTTGTGCTAGTTTCCAGGAGAATCTCAGTCTATATAGAAACTAATTGTACTTGCTATAAACAGATGCTTGTATTCCCTTAGCTTATTGCTGTGAAAGCTGAGTAGACAACAATGGGGTCATTAAGCGAGGAAGAAGAGCTGGGATGGGACAATGCAAATTGTGTACACAAAACACAATTTTGCTGAGCCAAATGATTTGGGAAACAATTTACAAAGCTGAGATAAGCTACTAGAGAGCTCTAACCAATCCAAATTGCCCCCACGTGATTAACTACAACACAAACTTGATTTTTTTAAGGGAAGTAATGCTCTCTATCCATAATCATATTCTAATGGGTGTGATCAAATGTTCCTAAGTGGACAGTCAAACTTCTAAATGACCATGTAATTTTTCTTCTCTGCAAAGCAGGAAAAAGAAGAGTATCAATATGCCAAGGCTGCTTGATTTCATGGTTGCATGGTTACCGAGCAGATGGGTAGACGAACATGAATCTGTTCTTTACAAACAGAGAGAACCCCTGTCAATGCAAGTGGGATCCATCTGGTTTTCTAGCTACAACACTACATGAAGAGTTAGGGAAAAGAGAGTAGGAGATCCACAGAGACAGGTAGAAAAACAGGATGGGGGTAGAGGGAGCAAAGAGGAGAAAGAAAAGTTCTGATCTAAATCTATATACTTTTAAGATATAGATATCAATAGATAGGTGAGAAAAGGGGCCAAATTTTAAGTGGTGTCCAGAATGAGGGAGAAGATTGATACTATCTTGTCAAATCACATCTGTTTAGGTCTTAATGGCATTTAAGAATTAGCATTAAAATGGCATTAAAAACCTGGAGAATATCTTGGAAATAGGTAGGAAGGAAAGATTAAAGGAATTCTGAAGCAATCAACAAGTATTTATTCTGTCTACTATGTCAGATACTGTGGAAACAAAAATTAAACCATCTCTAGACTGGGGGAGGGGGGCTTACATCCTACAAAATACTCAATTATTTATGCCTTATGATCCAGACCTATAAGAGACAGTCTTGTGATGTCTGCAAACCATGGCCTCAGGGCCAATATGGCCTTCTGCCTGTTTCTGTACATTCCAAGAGCTAAGAAGGCTTATTACATTTTTTAAATACAATAAAGCTTTCTTCTAGATTCTTCCAGTTAAAACTTTTATTACTTAACTATTTTAACCTTCTGGCTAAAGCTTTTATTATTTGCCTATTTTAGCTTTCTGATGCTTGTATTTGCTCTCTGTCTTTCTGTCTCTGTCTCTGTCTGTCTGTCTCTCTGCTTCTCTCTCTCTCTCTCTCTCTCTCTCTCTGCTTCTCTCTCTCTCTCTTTCTCTCTCTCTCTCTCTGTCTGTCTCTCTGTCTCTGTCTTTGTCTCTCTCTCTGTCTCTCTCTCTCTCTCTCTGTCTCTCTCTCTGTCTCTCTCTCTGTCTCTGTCTCTCTCTCTGTCTCTCTTTCTCTGTCTCTGTCTCTCTGTCTCTGTCTCTGTCTCTCTGTCTCTGTCTCTGTCTCTGTCTCTCTCTGTCTCTCTCTCTGTCTCTCTCTCTCTCTGTCTCTGTCTCTCTGTCTCTGTCTCTGTCTCTCTGTCTCTGTCTCTCTCTCTCTCTGTCTCTCTCTGTGTCTCTCTCTCTCTCTCTCTCTCTCTCTCTCTCTCTCTCTCTCTCTCTCTCTCTCTCTCTCTCTCTCTTTGTTATTCTCTTTCTCTCACAAATAAATTAATGAAAATCAAATCCTCCTGCCACATTCATGTTCTTGTATAAATCTAGCCAAATCAAAACACATGTTCAATTTCTTACTCTTTCATTGTTCTCTAAAAATATTTTAAAATGTTTCTGCAATCTTGTTTGCAGTTTGGGTATGGAATATCTTACTCTATATTAGGTTCTTCCTTTTACTGAATACACAGGTCTTTTTTTTTTTTTTTTTTTTAATCAGTCTTGTAGGTTTGGTGTCTCAACTAATCTCCTTTGGTTATCAAAGTATCATATTCTAATTGTTTTCTTTTGATTTTTTATTTTGATTATTATACAATAATCCTTTGTGATTCTAATTGTCCTCAAAGGATGAAGGGATTCTTTCCTGATTTCTACAAAATTTATTCTATTATAGTAGTTCTGAAATATAACTATAATGTTTCTTGGTGAGCTTAATTTAGGATTTATTTCTCTTGGTGTTCTATAGAGTTTCTTAACTGTACTTCAAAATCTATCTCTAATATTTCTAGAGAATTTTCTATATTATTCCTTATTAAGTATATGTTCAAGTTTTTGTAGGATATTTTTCTAGGAAATTTTTAATCTTTAGACTATATCTTCACAGACTATCTTCAATTTCAAAATTCTTGATTTTTAGTTTTCATTTCATTCAACAATCTTTTTTTTTACTTTTTCCTTCTGCTCAGTATTTTAATTTTTTTCAATTTGATCATTTTCTTTTTCAGAGACTTCATTTTTATGGGAAATACTGATATCTTTTATTCTGAATTAGGTTGTTTCTAGTTAACCCTGCTAACTTCTTCTAATTTCTGTTCTCAATTGTTTACATTTTCATATGGTTGGTCTACTGAAACATTCTGGAACTCTGTAGAGCTATTTCCATGTTTCAGGTAACCTTGATGGATTTTATTACAATAGTTTCTTCCTTCTCACAGGGTTAGGACTTAAAATCCTTTGTTTCAAATTGCTAATTCATTGAATTTGTCCTTTTCTTTGAATGTATACATAATATCAATAACTGCTGTTAAATCACCAGTTTTTCCTTTTTAGAAATATCAGATTTGGAAGACAGCTTTCATACCTTAGAAGTTTTCTGATTCCAAGGGAGGTTAAATGGCTTGGCAAGGTCACAAACATCGTAAATGACAGCAGTAGGATCTGAGTCTACATTCTCCTACTTCACAATATTCATTACTAGCAGTTCTCCTTTTGTCAGGGATTAATGTGAAGTTTAGTGGTTTGCAAGCTCAGAAATTGGCATTTAACAAAAAAATCATTTAACAAAGTTTTTCATGTTATTCTTATGAATAAAATGGAGTTAGATGACAATAAAAAATATCCCTCTCTAGTATAGATTAGACCAAACAAAGCCATAAATAACATAGGTGTCAATGTCTATAAGAATATAATTCTAGCCTTGAATGAAAAGCTGCATTAATAAAAATAAGAATGTACTGAATATGAGCAGTAATAGTATTACTTTTCACTAATGCTTATAAAATCAAATTTGTCTCTTTACCTCATGATCTCCAAGTCACTTTATTAGTCATATTTTGTGCTATTTGTGTATAGAAATACAAGGTTTGGGTTTTATTGTATGCTTCTTTCTTGATTTTTGTCTCATAAATTTCTGCACTACTCTAGTGTTAATACTCCTTTGTGATATCTATTCATTATAGTATCTAGATTGATAGATTCATTTAGACAGTTTCCTCCCTCTCTCTTCCTTTTTTCTTCCCCTTCCCTCTCAGTTTAAATAATTTTTTATTAAATTCACAAGACTCCTGGTAAACATATTCATATTTCCAGCCCTTGTTATATGTATTCCATCCAGAACCAAAAGCATATCATTTCTGCATTGTAAGTGATGTCAGTTAAGACTAGCAATAACAAGTGTCTAAGTATAAGGTGGTAAACAGTTCCTCCTGCCCTGTGACCACTACTAAATTGTCTTGGAAGAGATAGAGAACTTCTCCTTGGGGAAATGGTGTGACCAGGTAAACTTCATAGGAGATAACATGGACATGATCAGCATAAGATGACCATAAGTACAGGAGTTCATCTGAGACAGACCTGCATGATACTCAGTTGGCAGACAGCTAGATGCTTAAAACACTTGTTTCTACTTTTCCTCTGAGATTATGTCTAACTTACTGTGTATACGTCTTATTAGTACATAATTGTACTAATAAGCCTCCCCCATTAGCTTATGAGCTCTTTGAGAACAAGGACTGATTTTTTTTTCTTTTGCCTTTATTTGCAGCACCAGCGCTCAGCACAATTCCTGATACCTTGTAAAAGCTTAATAAATGCTTGTTAACTCAATTGTTGACTCAAATTGTTGGTCAAATAATAATATAACCTCTATTTGGCCTATAATGATAGCAAAGTTTAGAGTCTAGAAAAGGTTTTGAGGATTTTCTAAGTTCTTATGATAAGTATGAACAATAATGAGTTACCACTTCTTCAAGGTGTAACTTTCATATTTCTAAAGTGACTCCCTGCAAGAAGTTTATTCTCTCAGAATAATTGTCTCTCACATAATTTGTTTTCTTCAATCAACTAATGAGAAAAGTATCTTTAAAACCAGGATGTGGAGAAGGATGAATGAATCATACCTCACTGCAGTACTTGTTTTATTGGTCTCCATGATGATTCTTTTCTTACAAATTCTGGTGTATCCATATAGAATTTGAAATCATTAATTTTGTTCTCTTACTCTGTTAACTACTGGGCATACTTGGGGTGTTTCAGAAGTTTGGTCAGAGGTGCTGTTGCTTGAAGCAGGAACTTAGAAACTGCCAGAATTATGGAAGTAAAGGTCCTGCACTGCAGCATAGCTTCCATCAAAAATAGGTCCCGATGGACTCTTCGCCAATCTTTTATGGGCCCCCAGGACTTTCTTCTTCTCATATGGGTATTTCTCCAATTTAGTGATTATCTGGTGTTGGTACTGGTATAGATCCTAGAACATGACTTGGACCAATTGAAAGCAGTGGGCAGCAATCCAAGAGAATGTGAATCACAGTTATTCCTCAACATTTGCAGATTTCACCTTTACAATTTTAGTTACTCGTAGGTTGATTTATCAATAATTAGTTATCCTTCCCACATCGCATCATTCCCCATTACAGTCTTTACATATTGCAGGTTGCCATAAAAAATTAAATGGGAATTTAGGAGAGTTTTGCAGGTGATGCAGATGACATAGAAAAAAAATTAGCAACTCATAAATGAAAGAAATAGATGTATTATATAAAATCAATATATTTTGTCTTTTAAGAATATAATAATTCAGACTTCTTCTCTAGTTCAGAGGCCCAAAAAAAATTTTATGTGAATTTTCAAGAAAGTGCCATGACCCAAACTCCTGTGATATGAAATCATTGTTAAGTGGAATTTGGGGAATTTTGGGATGTACTGTGGAAAATCACAAATGAGACATATATATAAAGAAATCTTTTAAAATAGCAAGCAAAAATACTATATATTATTTTATCATAATACTGTATATTATTTTGTCATTTGCTTCTATAAGTATACATTGCATAAATTTACTATAAACAACCAAATTTTGTTTAAAATTTCAGTGTACTAAAAAACAGCAAACCATGCACTCTCTTTGGAAATGCCTCCTCTTTATCTCTCTACCATAAAAACTCAGGCATGTAATTTTTCTCCTGCAATGATTTTTGTATCTTGTACTTTTGGGGAGAGAAGGAAATCCATGAAGCAATTAACACAGCTATACCACTGGTTTTGAAGACTATACATAGTATGCAAGATACTAATTTCTTTCATGGAAACTGTAATTTTTCATGGTTGCAATATTTTGTTTTACTTGTTTCATATATTAAATAAATATGACTGGGATTAATTTTTTTTAAAAAATAAAGATTTGGCATAAAGTATGGAGTTATTTGCCAGGATGTTGCACCCCTAATCCCTGCAAATGTCAAGAGAAAATTGTATAACAATATCACCTGCTTCAGCAATTGAATTCACAAACCCCCTAACACATTGTAGGGGTGCTACACAGCTCAAACAATATAATCCACCACTGACACCAGCCAAATGAATCTAAACGATCATCTTCCATTCTTTAGTCCTTCATACTGGAATCAAGTATAATGTACTACTACTTTCTAAGTACTTTTTCCTGTATCAGAATTGATGTTTTGTTCACTCTCTGAACAAACTCTAAGATACCAAATCTCCTTGTCTTTACTCAAGGCTTCTTCCTATGACTGAAATGTCTTCCTTCTCTTCATCTGTTGAATTTATGATCACTCTTTAAAGCCCAACTCAGATGCTACCTCCTCAGTGAAGCCTTCCCTGATGTCCCTTATAGGTAACAAACTTTCCCCAAGGTCTCACATAGTATTGTGTCCTATAACTCTTTAATTCACTTTTCATGCATATGGAATACTGTAGCTGGATGTATTGCTATCATTCTCCTACTTGACTGCAGGGATCATAAAAGATGCAGAAACTGAGTCCAGAGAAGTTAAATAGCTTACCAAGATCATGCAAGTGTTAGAGATGGGATTTAAAGTTAGGTCCTCTGACTAAATGGCAGCTATTATATCTTGTTTGAACTTTGTACCTCTCCTAGTAGAATTTCTAGTAGAATGCAATAGACACAGTAGCTATTAAATAAATGTTTAAATTTTTTCCCCAGATAAAGAGTCCTTTATCTAAGCACAACACCCAACATATGTATGGTTTCCTCCTATTAGACTGTATTCTCCACAGGAACAACTGTCTCCTCTTTGTCTTTGTATCCCCAGCTTCTAGCACAGGGTCTAGTAAACACCTGGTAGCAAACAAATGTCTTTTGTCATTCATTCATTCATTCATTCATTCATCAAGTATGATCATTAATATCAAGATGGAATGAGCCTTCAAGGGCATTTAGTCCAATACCTTTATTCTAGAAATGAGCAAACAAAGGCCCACAGACTTGTCCAAAATCATAAATGGATACTCAGTGGGTACTAAGTTACAAACCTACCCAAGGTCACTAAGTGGGTGCCAAGTGGGCACTAAGTGGAAGACTTGCCCAAGGTCACTAAGTGGCAAAGCCAATACTTACACCTAAGTCTTTCAACCCCAGATCTAGCTCTCCTCTCCATTGTACCATACTTCAGTTATTGAATCGAATTGCAATTAGAAAATCTAGAATAGCCAAGTACTGCAAGCTCATCTTCACAAGAACATTGGGCAAAATTCATCATAAATGTTGGTTAAAGTTAAAGCTGGAATTTGGCTGCCTTGAGTGTGTGTATAAATGTTTCAACTGTTTCACAGACTCTAGTTAAGGTCCTTGGGGACTTTATATTCCAATGTAGCTATTTCTCTCTGCAGAATATTAAAAGGGTTATCCATTTTGTAAAAATGATGATAGACATGTCATGTGTGATTACTTCCTTTTCTCATTAAAATCCTCCTATAAACCAAGACATGTGCACCCAAGTGAACCAAATTCTAATGGACCACCCCACACCACCCTCATTAATGATAATACGCACTCAAGTGACAGCCAGAGGATTCAATTCTCCTGTGATAGGCACCCTTCCTCCAAGAGGGGGAGGAGAGGTGTCAATAAACAATTCTTCTGAAAGACATAAAGGAAAAAGCACAATTACTTCTTCCACTAGATATTCTCTTTTCCAGTTTGGAATTTAGATGAATAGTTCATTTGAATTTACAGAGTATCTCTTGGAATTGACAAAGAGCATGGTCACATACAGTTCCTCACAGTTCTATTTTAAGTATCTATAATAGTGTGATTCCATTAGGAAAACAATTGATTTGACATTATAGGACATGGGTTTTAGTCCCATTTCTAGTATTTACTACGTCTGTGAGTTTGGACAAGTTATTTTACCTAAACAAGCCTCAGTTTCCTCGTAGGTAAGATAAAAGAGTTAGACTCTAAGGTTGCTTTTAATGTCAGCTGGCTATCAGTATAAATGTCCCTTCCCCTTGTTTTATGGAAACAAGTCTCAAAAGGATACATTTAGAGATGGAAATGACCTTTTAGGAGAGCTAGTCCAACTCCCTCATTTTACATTTGTGGAAACTGAGGCCTAGAGAAACTAAATGGCAAACCCAGCATCACAGACCCAAGATTTGAGCCCAGAGTTTCAAACTCCAAATCTAGTGCTTCTCCTCCAACCCAGATCATACAGGCTTACCCAAGGTCACATAGTTATTAAGATGTATAATTGGGACTCCGAATGAGATCTGACACTTCCAAGTCACATGCATTTTCCAACTACAGTGATCTGGGTCATTTAGCCTGGAGGAGAGTAGAAAGGGAAGTGAGGCAGAAGTTATTTTCAAAAACTTTAAAAACCTATCATGTGGAAGAGAGATTAGATTTTTCCCCTCTTTACTCCTCCCAAAAAACTAGAAACAGTGGGTAGAATTTGCAGAGATAAATTTAGATGATGCATAAAAGGAAAAAAAATCTGAACAATTGAAACTATCCAAAAGTGGAACAGCAGATTCTCCTGCCGTGAAGATTTTCAAGCAAAAGTGAATGACAAGTTGGTAGACAGGCTGCAGGAGAAGCTCTTTGTTCCCCTATGGGTTGGACTAGATGGTTGCTGAGATCCCGTCCAAATGGAATTGTGTCCTTCTATTCTTAGCCCTGAACGAGATGCTATGGGAGTATAAAACTGCTTTGCACAAGATTCTGATAGTCTGGGGAGATGAGAAATTTACACACATGAAGCAATTAGAGAATACCTTTAGGAAATCACAGAATTTCAGGGGCCATTTAGTCTAATTCATACCTAAACTAGACTCTTATCTATAAAATTCTTTCAAGTGGTCATCCAACTTCTAATTGACATCCTCTGTGGTCCTTCTAATTTTGGATAACAACTAGGGAGCACAGTGGGTGGAGTGCCTGGCTTAGAATCAGGAAGGCCCATCTTCCTAAATTCAAATCTGGCGTCAAACACTTTCTAGCTGTGTGATCCTGGAGAAGTCACTTAACCCTTTTTGCCTTAGTTTCCTCACCTGTAAAATGAGCTGGAGAAGGAAATGGCAAGCACTCCAATATCTTTACCAAGAAAACCTCAAAGAGGATCATGAAGAGTCAGATATGACTGAACAACAATAAAAACTATTAGAAAGGTTTGATTTTTTTTCTATGAACTGATGCTAAATCTGCTCTTTGAAGTTTCATCCATCATTCAAGTTTTGCCCTCTAGAACCACATAAAACACTACTTCTTCTACATGGCAGCCCTTCAAGTACTTTTTTTAAAAAATAATATTGTATCTTCCCTAAGTCTTCTTTTCTTCAGGCTAAACATCCTCAGTTAATTCAACTGAGCCTTATTTGCCATCTACAAGAGGCCCTTGTCCAATCTGTTTGTCCTTTTCTGGAAGTTGGCTATAGTCTATCAATAGCCTTCTTAAAAGGTGATACCCAGAATGGAACTGGGATAGAGTTCATCTCCTAGTGATCTGAAATCTTTTACCTTAACCTTCAATTTCCTATCATCCATTTCACTCCTCCTTGATCAGGAAATGACAAAAGGATAAGTCATCAGCTACAAACTTCAACTACAATATGAGTTATAATTCTTATATAATAGGAAAAAAGCATATACGCTGAAATAATTAAAAATCTCAAGCATCATGAAGGACTCAAGCTGGACCTTTAAAAAACAGTCTTCATATCAGGTGTTTTAGTTGACTCTCAAGGGGATTGTGCCTCAAGCTTGGGGCTGGAAACTTGGTTTCAAGTCCCAGCTCTCTCACTGACTAGCTACATGACCTTGAGAAAATTACTCAGCTACCACTTGGAGAATCTTCTGTAAAATGGGGATAATAATAGTTTTATAGTCTATTTCATAGAATCATTATGAGAATCATAATGGGACAAAGTGTGGAAAAATAAATTGTAATTCTATAACACTGAAATGTTCATTATAATAGGAAGGAGAATCAACCAATAAGCATTTATTAAGTACACAGGCATATATCAGGTGCTCAATAAATGCTGGTTAATTGATTAATTCCCTCTTCCTGACTTTGTCACAGGAAGAAGATATGTTAGTTAAATTATGTCTGCATATTTGTTTCCTACTTCTTTGCATCACTGATTCACTCTTTAACAAACTAACTGAGTTTGATGGGCTAAGTTGTAGTCTTAATTTCCTCTATTATAAAATAAATCTTAAGTTATCTAAGTAGTAATTCTTAGACAAAAAAAATCATAGTATGTGAAAATATATGAGAAATATATAAGAGCATATATCTTTCTTATTAAACATTGAAAGCTTTAGTATGAGGAAGAGCGAAGTAAGTATCTGACCCTCATGTTTCTAGAGTATCTGCTATGGTGCTAGATTGTGATTTAAGTTATTCTTGTTGAGTGCCCAATTTAAAGTTCTCCATTACAGATATCTGGAAAATCATTGTTCAAATTTTGAGCATATTTATCTGTATTTTGTCAGAAGTGATCATTTTTTCCTTCAAATGTATGCTATAAATCATCCTGTTGTATTCTCAAGCATTTTTTATTACATTCAAGGGAAATATTTTTATTGCAATTTCTCTCCAAATTTATTTAAGTAGGAAGTAGGTGTTACAATGGATGGAACACTGGACTTGGAAGACCCAAGATCAATTTGCATTAGCCATGTGATCCTAAGCAGGTCATTTAAACTGGCTCAGTCCAATTTCCTCATCTGTAAAATGTGAAGGTTAAATTCAATGACCCCTAAATTTCATTATAGCTCTAAATCAATGATTCTATGATCAAAGGAGAAAATACGATTCATTAAACAGAAAATCACTTTGCCACACATTTTTATTGAACTACAACTTATTTTTATGTATCTAAGTTATAGGTCACCCAAAGAGCAATGGAGAGGTATATAGTGAGCATAAATATGACAATATATACATTACCAATGAAAAATTGTGCTGGAGAAGAGGCTCAATAAAGGGTACCATCAGAGAGAGAGAGGTATAACCAGAAAAGGAAAGATAAATCATATAGGCAGAATGAGGGATAACTGAGAGACAATATAGGAGATCCACTTAGAACCTGGTAATATCAAGATAGCTAAAGAAATAGCCCTGGGGCATTAAATGGACCTCTACAGAGGATCTGTGGGAGGACATGGACAGGCAGTCACACAGGATAAGAAGGCCTGCACAAGTTGTAATTGGGTCACCAGAGTGAATATCCACATTGATAAAATCACAGGTTCATAAGGATATTAAAGCTCTGGATTTCATTAAACAAGAGAAAGAAAGTCTCTGGTGACATGAACATCACCAGAGTGGGTAAATTGAAAGTGAATTCCCCCTACCCCCTCTTGTTAGCTAATACTTTTCCTCCCCTCTCCTCTCTCTTATAATCTCTGACTTTAATTCAGGTAACAGTCATTTTCTTGTTAAATCCCACTTGCCCAGACATTTTCTTCACCTGAAGTTGAAAATTACTGCACTGCCATCTAGTGCATTTCCTAGAGGAATTTATTCGTCTTTTATAATCAAATGGAGCTTATTTCTTATTTCTTTTCTATCACTCCCCCAAGTATGAAGGGGGAAAAGATGGGGAGGGGGAGAAGAATGAGTTAAAAATTTTCCACTGAAACAGCTTTTGAAACATAGTCCAATAATTAGCCAGTAAATACTGACTCCTAGACAAAGCATTATTGGTCTGTAAGCTGTGTTTCAAAGAAAATTGAAATGATTTATTTAGAAATCAGATGGGGACTTGTTCTCACTGACTTTTAGATCTATGTTAAATCTAATATTAAATGACTTTTGGGTACTGGGGTCAGAGGGACTTAACCATCAATTTAATATGAGAGGTAGATTTGATTGGAGATATTGACAAGGCAGAGTGCAGTGATGAAAAGACTAAAATCATGGAGGAATGGAGTCCCAGAAAAAAGAAGACTTAATGGGAGACATGATAAGACTATAATTAGGAAGAAGTATATTTTACTTCAGATAGACAATTCACAACCAAATAATAGTTAAAGAGAGGCAAATTATGTCTCGATATAAGGCAAAACACTTTATCCATTAAAATTCCAAAAGTTGAGTAGGATACCTAGAAAGATAGTAAATCTCCCCCACACTGAAAATCAAGTAGAAATTAAATAACCATTTGTAGAAAATGTCCTGGAATTGGGGGAGTTGCCTATTCATACAGGGGATGGATTAAATAACCTGCAATATTCTTCCTAAGTCTGAGGTTCTATGATTCAGTTAACTCTGTCTTTCTCAAAGGCAAGGCTCAGCATACCTGACTTCGCTTGCTTTAATCCAATGTTCAGTCAATTTACAGCTCATACCTTCTGGCATAAATTTCCTGTCAATCTCTAAAGAATCAGTGCTATGTCATATTCTTCTTCTCTTTAAAAATCTTCAATGGTTTCCAACTATTAAGCAAGTAATACTCAGATATTTTTTGATTAACTTTTCAAACTTATTTTCAACCTTATCTCATATTATTCCCTTCTGTGCATTCTCTTCTTTACCTGCCAAGAATTTTCGGCAACCCCTAAACATGTCCTATACTTTTACAGCTCTATGCCTTTGTTCATATGCTTTCCTTGGCCTGGAATTTCCTGTTCCTTCTCTCCACTTCCCAGCTTTACATAATCTAATAATCATAATTTAACATAATAAATAAGGAATTTTTGATAGATAATAGAAACACAAAAACAAAAAAGTATCTGCTTTCAAGGACATATTACTGGGAATGATACAATATGTTAATGGATAAATATATAAATGAATACAGATGTGAAATCAATGGAGGGAGATACAATCTCCTCCCCACCCCACCCCACCCCAAAAAAGACAACAGATTAAATATGGGATGTGAAGAAGAGAAGTCGAACATTACTTTACTTAAGGGTAACAAACCAAGATGCCTGGGAGCATGTCGATATCCTCAATAGAAAGAAGGAATTTTGTAAGAGCATCAGGTTTAGGGAGAAAATAATGAGTTCCCTTTTAGTCTGGTTGAGTTAGACATTTTTAGAGCACATTCATTTCCATCAGGCAGATGGTGAAGTAGATGGAGCTCAGGGGAATGATTAGGGCTAGATATGTAGATCTGGGAATTAGCATAGAGATTAGGTCACTGAGATAAAGGGGAAAAGGGAAAAGATGATTTTGAGTGAAACAAGAATGTTTTAGCAAAAGAGAAGAAAAAGAGGACAAAAAAAAGAGTGAAGGAAAAGTGGAATAGGTAAATGGCAGTGCAAAAGGCATAGAGAACAATGAGGATGAGGACCAAGAAGAAGCCATTGGAATTAGCAAATAACAAACTGTTGGTAGAATAATTCTAATTGCTTACTGAGGTTGTAAAACAGATTGCAAGAGGATTCAGACCAGAAAAAGTAGTGAACAGAATGTCTCCTTTAAACAGGACATTTTATTTATCATAATAGAGCCAGAGCTAGAAAGAATTATAGATTCTGAGGCTATCTATTTATTTCAAAGATAAATCAAAATTGATAAAAAAAAAAAAAAAAAACCTGAGACCCACAGAAGTTCACTGATATGTCTGGGGTCATCCAGATAACAAGTATCAAAAGTAGAATTTGGATCCAGGTCTTCTGTCCAAAATTAATGTTTTTTCAACTATTCCATGCTGACACTCTAGTGGGCTCTCAGATTAAATTAAGTTAGTTTTCATGACAGTCACATCACTCTACTGACAACTTGAACTATGTCACCAACTAAAATCTCCACATATTGGGTGCATTGGTTTAAAGCTAGAGGAAACCTTGAAGGTTATCTTTTCCATTGTATTCATTTTGTAAGTGAGCAAAGTAAACAGTAAATGACTTGCCTCAAATCACACAGATTAAAAGTAGCAAAATCAGGATGAGCAGCAGCATCACATCTCAGCATGTGGAAGAGACCTCAGGGGCCAATCTAAACCCAAACCAAAATGCCTTCTCCATCATATCCCATATGACTTGAAATCAAGCATGATTTCACTGGTGATTAGTGAAAGGAAACTCATTGGTCCCCAAGGCAGCCCATTCCCACGGTGATCACTCTCATTGTCAGAAAGTTCTTCCTCTGTACAAAAATTCTTGCTTCTTTGTAACTTCTGTCCACAGTCCCTCATCCTATTCTCTGGAGAAAAAGTAGAAAAGTATAATCCCTCTTCCAAAGAAAGACTCTCAAGTATTTGAACACAATCATCATATCCCCTTAATTCTTCTCTTTTCCTGATAAAATATTATTAGGTTTCTTGTTTACTTGATAGTTACTTTTTTGTCATCAACTTAGAGAAAGATCTAGAATCTATTCTCAGCAAATGTATAACTCAGTGATATCAAAAAAATAAAAACAGGTATTTCTAATCTATAACCTCTACAAGCCTTTCATTAATTTTGTTTCAAAATGTAATATCTATTTTATTGTGTTTTTATGTATTCTATGAAAAAAATTTCCAATGACATTTTAATCTGGTTCAGGAGAGGAGAGATTATGTGGTTGATACCTCTAGTATAAATGCCACCAAATTGGGAGAAATATAGTTCAACAACTAAATTTCATTTTAAAAGACATCAGCATACTGAAATGATTGGCTTAAAGCAAAGCCTGAAGTTCAATAGAAAAAAAAAAATAAAAGTCCTAAATTTCTGTTTTAAAAATCAAGTGCACTAGTATTTGGTTTATGAACAAGTCATATAAAAAAAAGAAGAGGCCACAAGTACTGAAGGATATCATTGCTGCACCACTGCGGGTGACCCTTCTTTTGATATATTGTGGAGAAGTGGAACAATATTTCAGAACTGAAGAAGAACAAATGGTGTCCTAATTTTCCCCCAAAAAAGAAGAGAGTGGAGTCAATATAGAAACTTGACTTCAAAACCTGACAAAATTCTATAATGTACATTTGAAGTGACAATGGACCTCTAAAAAGGGAAATACTAAACTTGGTCTGCATGTCTTCATCAAAAACAATTCATTCCAGATTACTCTAATCTCCTTTTCTGACAGATTCAGTGTAAGGGGTATGTCCTATAAATAGCCATTCTCATTCAAATGGTCTCCAAAAATGCTGTCTTTTAATTTTGTATTTGCTTATATTGTCCCTTACCCCCCCCCCAGTCACAAAGTAAATATAATAAATGTTTGCTACATTGAACTGAGTTTTATAAGGGATTATAGATTTAGGGCTGGGAAATCATTTAGACCATTGGATATAACAGTTTTATTTTACAGATGAGGAAATGGAAGCTCAGAAAAGTTAAATTATTTATCAGAGTCACACAACAATTAAGAATCTAAAACAGGATTTAATTCAGATCAGAATCTAGGATTTTCTTAAATTTTTTCTACTCATAATCTTTTTTTTCATCTAAGAAATTTTTACATGACCCCAGGTATATAGGTATATAAAATAGGTTTACAAACCAAACATTTAAATATCACAATTTTTCAACCTTCACATTCAGTTATGAGATATCATGTGGGGTTGTGACCTACAGTTTAAAAAACTGGGCTCTACACCATACTATCTTGTAATGTGCTGTTGTCTCCAGAAGCTGCCGATCGCTCTCTGGGAGGAGATCTGCTGTGTCAACTCAAATCTCTTGGACAGATTCTTCTTCCTGTAGAGAACCGTTGTCTCCAGACAGTTGCCGTCAACTCTCATCCAGAGAAGTGACTTCCCTCTTTTATCCTCCCAGAGAATGGGCGTGGGATAATGCAAGGGCTTCTGGGAAAAATTACTTCAACCAATGAACTTGCTCCTCCTAAGCATTCAAGCTCTTCCCCAGGAATTCACAAGTAAAAACTCCCAGTAAAGGCCAGAACTAGAGAATTGTCAAGTACCGACATTAGCACTTAGTAAGAACCCAATATCTCATTATCTCATTAGCACTTAGTAAGAACCTAACATCTCTCCCTTTCTTTTGATTTAGAACATAGGTTGGTCATGACCTTGAAACATAAATCCATCAATATGGGAGGCATTACTCATAATTACATAGATTACATAAACACATTGTAACATAGTAACATAGTAACATAACACATGCTGGAAGTATGTAACAAATAACATGATCAAATAATCATAAATTGAGAATTTATAAATGTCCATAAGTCCATTGTCCATTAGTCTCATCTTGTGTTAGGAAATCCAATGATTCCTGCTGGTTTTAAAGCTCTTTAACAGTCTTCTCATTAGCTATGCTCTTTCAGTGTCAGATGTTTCTTAGATTTTCTCCTTTGTTTTGAGGTCTTTCCCTTTTTCTGTCTCTCTCCCCGATGGACAAGGCAAATACATTGGCTCCCATCTGATTCCTTCTCTATCTGAAGAAATACAAGCAAACCCTCTCCCCCAGGCAGTTAACCTATCTGGTCCTTTCCATTCACCACTTTCTAGGTCTCTCCACATCACCTGGCGATTATCTAAGGACAGTGGAGCTGCTCACACTGGACACTGCCCTTCTGGTGGGTTATAAAACCTGTCTGCCAGAGCCAGTGCATCTTTGTCAAAAATTAGAAAATTAATGGTATAGAGAACTAAATTTAGAAGTTCCCTAGGGCTACCTGTGGCTCCCCCTTTCTTTTGTTTTTGGAGGAGTGTCTTAATATCTCTGTTTCTTCTCTCTATTGCCTGCCCTTGAGGATTAAAGGGTATGCCCGTGGTATGTAAAATCTTATACTGTGCACAAAAGTGTGTAAAATGTTTAGGACGTATATGCAGGTCCATTGTCTGTTTTTATTGCTTGTGGCACACCCATAATTGCAAATGCTTGTATAAGGAATTCAGTGACCACTCGGGCTGTCTCTTTTGCTGCTAGCATAGCAAATGTGAATCCTGAAAAGGTGTCTACTACCACGTGGATGAAAGACAGATGACCAAAAGATTTATAGTGGGTCACATCCATTTGCCAGATTTCATTGGGTCTCAAACCATGAGGATTCTTCCCTGGAGGGAGTGTAGGAGCGTGGAAAGGAAGACAAGCTGTACAGCTTTTTACTGTGCTCCTAGCTTCCTCTCTTGTGATTCCAAATTGTAAACGTAAAGCTCAAGCAGCCTGATGATATTTAGAATGAGATTCTTGTGCTTCCTGAAATAAAGGACTACTGGCTAACATGGTTAGAAGGCTATCTGCCTTTAAATTTCCATCAAAAATAGGACCTGGAAGTCCACTATGTGAGTGGACATGCAAGATATAAATCTTGCCTGGATGTTTTCTCACTTGCCCTTGAAGTTCCTTAAAGAGCTGATAAATATTAGAGGCTGCAAATTATTATATCTCATTATCTCATTAGCACTTAATAAGAACCTAACACTACCTTTCAATGAATTGAATGCATTAGATCAAGAGAATTCTGTAGAGCTATATGTCCATCAGAAAAGCATTTGACAAAGTTTACTATTTTTTTCTGTCAAAGTTGCATATACTTGGACCAAATGATAACCCTATTGGTAAATTCAAAACTATTTGCAAGGCTATACTCAAAGAGTTGTCATTAATAGTTTGAAATCAATTTGGAAGAAATTTTCAGTGAAATGACCAGGGATCTGTGCTTTATCCTGTGTCATTAATATTTTAGCAGTACTATGTATGAAGTTGAAGATGACATATGGCGCCATGATCATATTTGCAAATGACACAAAGTTAGAAGAAATTGCTAACATACTAGAGAAAAGTATTGACCATTAAATCCTTACAATAGATTTAAAAAAAAAACAATCCCTATTTTATTTTAGTACTTTCTCTTCTAAGAACAGAATAGATGTAAATAAGACGATATACTAAGAAAAGTAGAGAGATAATACCTGATTGTTTTTGATGAATTCAAATCACCTGGACTAGATGAATTAGTTCCTCAGATCTGATAAAATTGATAAATGTGACAAATGAGCTATTATTAGTGATCTTGGAAAAATCATAGAAAATGGAATAAGTACTGCATTATTGCAAAAGAGAGTCCGTGAACCATATGCCAAAGAGATTATCTCCAATTTCTGGAAAATGTCTGGAATGATTCAAGAAGCGGTTAGGAAACATGTAAAAGCAAAATAGATGAACTCAAAGAACTCAACATAGTTTCATCAAGAATAGATCATGCATAGTCAATAACAGAGGATCTAAAGGAAGATAGTGATTCATGTACAGGCAGATACATAGATAGATAGATAGATAGATAGATAGATAGAAGGATAGATGGTTGGATGGATACCAATCTTCCTTCAGGTCCTCTATTACTGATTACATATTATATGCATTCATATATAGATACATACATACATACATATATGCACATACACACATTGCTGGTAGAACAGTGAATTGAAATTATAAGAAAAGATACTAAACTATTAATGACATTTTATTCATTGATCCCATTTACAGGGCAAAGAAGTGGGGATAAAGCTCTATACATGCCAAAATGATCAGATCAGAAGTGAAAATAACCATAACATAACATTTGCTCTATTAAAACCAAGAACAAAAATAATGAAAAGATAACCATATATAAAATATAAACCTGGGTCACACCCTCCCACTATGGCACATATTGTTCATGGAAGAGAGTGGGTACACTACTGCAGAAATCTAAAAGTGAAATACTTAAGTTGTGAAATTCATATTCTAGGGACAGTTTATTTCTCTGAATATTAATGATCTATTTTAGGGGAAAATATGAATGTCAGTTTATTTGCCCTTTTTTCTGAGTTTATCTGCTCTCCTGCTAAATGAAACCACTTTTCTGCTACCCTTGCTCCTCCAAAACAATAATAAGCACAGGGCCTGTGGCTTTCCAGGTCTCCTCCCTTATCTGTGCACTGAAATAGTATTAAAATATTTCATTGGCAAGCAGCTCCCTTAAACCAGAATACAGCAGCTCCCCCGCTCTCTCTTAAGGGCTCTAAAGAGTTATTGTCCTTCAAGTCAGAAAAGGCAATTAAAGAGCAATCTAGTGCAGCCCCTCTGAGGTTACACCTGGATTTATAGATGGTCATATGAAGCAATAGGTTTAACCAGCTCTTTACAAACCAGATTCTAGATTTGTTCCAACTAGATCCAAGAGCTTTCCTCTCTTCAAATGGGTCTCAAACTCTCTATGGCTCTAAAGAACAAGCCTAACCATCTCTTTTCATAATAAAAAGGTGTTGCTTCCTCCCATGAGCTTCCAGCAACTGCAGATTCAGCCAGGCTCAGTCAGCTCTCAGCCAGCTCAGCCTAAAGTAGCAGCTGCTTCTTCCAAGCAGTAGAGGACAGTCTCTGTCATGAGCTTCTTTCTGCAGTCAGCTGCTGTCTTTCTAGTCTCCTAATTTCTGACTTCTCATCTTCTCTCAAAATAAAGGCTTTCCAATAAGGTCCTATATGAGAATTGACCCATCCCTAATTTAAACTGAAAAACCCAAAGTCCATATTCCCTTAGGTATGATATAAATAAGCAACACACAATTTTGTCATTATCTTCAAATAATGCTTTGATTTATAGTTTCTCAGCAATATCCTTCAAAACCCTGAACCCAGTCATATGTAAATGATGTGATAGACAACAATGCACTGCAGTCATCTCCACCTTCAGTAAGTACTTGTTCCTGAGCTGCTTTCAAACAGATCCTCTAAGCACAGTTTTATCTGAAGAATAGTTTTCTCTCAAAGGGGATTTAAACTTTTCTCACATGAGTGTCCTTTTTATGTCTCTTTCAGTAAAAAAAAAAAAAAAACAAAATGCCCACAATTAAAAGGATCAGTATCTTGCATTTGGATCAAAGCATGCTCTTTAATTTCACAGATGACCCAACTCTGGGCTGTTTTGGATGACGAGAGTCAGTATCTAAAAAGATCATGACAGACTAGAACTTGGGGATCCAATAAAGACAAATGTGAAGGCTTACATTTATGTCCACAAAACAACTTTACAAGCACAATATTGGGAAAACATGGTTAGATGATAGTTGTTTTGAAAAAGAACTGAGGATTTTCATAGAATATTTTCTTTCTTGCTGTTCTTCACATACAATGTTCTATTTCCAGACTCTTTATTTTCACAAACTACATGGCTAGAATGTTCTCCCCTCTTACTTCCACTTTCTTCCTCTTTTCAAGTCTCAACTCAAACCCCATCTTTGGCAAGAGGTCTTTGCTTGTATCTCCCAATGCTGGCACCTTATGTCTGAAATTACCTCCCATTTGTATGTTGTTGTTGTGTTATTTCAGTCATTTCCAACACTTCATGACCCCGTGTAGGATTTTCTTGGCGAAAAATACTGGAGTGATTTGATATTTCCTTCCCTTGCTCACTTTGACTGGTAAGGAAACTGAGGCAGAGTTAAATGATTTGCCTAGGGTCACATACCTAGTAAGTGTCTGATGCCAAATATGAACTCAGGAAGATAAATCCAACTCTAGGCCTAGTGCATCATGGAGCCAATACTATCATTGATTGCTGTTGTCTTCTCCGTTAGAATGTTATCCTAAGAGCAGAGACCTCCTTTGCCCTTTTTTTCATCCCCAGAGTTTAGCAAAGTTCTTCAAAAATACTAAAAACTTCCTAAAGGATTGTTGACTTGTTTATATTTTATTCAAATATAAGTAGGACTACATGATCTCTGAGATCCCTTCCAACTCTTCAATCCTATAATTAAAAACTTCAGTAGGAGCTAGATACTTAATAGAGGTTGCCCAGACATGAGTTAAAAAACCATTTAGATTCATTTTTAAAAAGCAATTTTGTTTCTTCCAAACTTCCAAATTATTATGGAAAATTTCTGCTGATTCTTATTTTAAAAAAGCATTATGTTCATGAGGACTGACATAGCCACAAGGCATTGTAGAAACCATCATCTCTGTTAATGTTGAAGTGAAACTACATTTTCCATATTTACAAGTGTCAGATGATTTTTAAATTGATAACATTAAATCACTGTCAGCAGGGTTCAATATTTTCTCATATGTACTACAGAATTGTCTCTGGGAAGATAAAAGTCAGAATCTGACTTCATAAACTAAGTGGCATTTTTTCAACTATGCCTCCAAGCCTGCCACATTATCAAAACTCCCCCAAAGGCAGAAAGAGAAAGACAGAGAAAGAGAGAGGAAGGAGGGAGAGAGAGGGAGGTAAGGAGGGAGGGAAAAAAGGCAGTAGAAAGAGAGGGAGAGAGGGGGAGAAGGGAAGGAGGGGAGGGAGACAAAGAGAGAGAGGAAAAAGAGAGACAGAGAAGGTGATTTCTCAAGATTTATTGCAAGTAAATGTGTGTATATGTGTGTATGTGTACAACAGAAAAACAGGCAGGGGAGAGGATGACTGTGAAGAGTTTATTTTGAAAATAAAAGCATTTCCAAAAAATCACAAGAGCTTTGCCAAGAAAAATATATAAGGATGAGGTTTGGAACAAGAAACCAAGTTCAAAAACAAATTACAAAAAAGAACTGCACATTGAAAACTCCTATGTTTTGCATTCTGTGTATTCATAACATGGTCAAAGGGAGTCATAGTGTCCTTGGTCAGTAAACCAAAAAGGGAAATTCAGCACAAACTTTCTGTGAGCCAGCTAACGCCTTTAAAGATAAAATGAGACTGATGAAATCAGTCAAAACTACATTCACTTTTCTGTCCATAATGCTACATTCTGCTGCAAAAGAGATAGGTCCTTTAAGAAAACAGTTTCTAAAAGATATGCAAGACCACAAACTTGAAACTTGGAAGGCTCTCCTGAACTCACCCAGCCTAGAGTTTCTTATCCTTTTCTGTGCCATGACCTGCTTTTGGCAATCTGGTGAAGCCATAGATCCATTCTTAGAATCATATTTTAAATGTATAAAATAAAATACACTAAATTATAAAATGAACCAAAAGTTAGTGAAAATAAGAACATAATTTTTTTTCATCCAAATTCATGGACACAAATTCATCCATGAGCCTAAAGATCTAGTCCAACCTCCTTATTTTACAAATGAGGAAACCAAGATCTAGAAATTGATCAACTTGCTGAAGTTCTTGTAGCTGCCTAATAATTGTCAGTCAGAATTTGAAATCTGGACCTCTGACTTTAAACCCAATGTTCTTTCTGTTATATCTCTAGGGAAGGGGAAGGAGAAAGAGGAAATAGAAGCTTCTTGTGCATATTTGTCTTACCTTGCTTTATACTTCCATGAGTGCCTTGCATAGTGTTTTGTATAAAGTAAGCTTTCAATAATTTTTTTTATTTACTAATGGTTGCTGAAAGTAGACAGCCACCACAAGTTAAGGAAGAACTCTAGTTATTGTATATAATCTCTAGTTACGTCAAACTAAAAAGCAGATTGGAAGAGAGAGGATTTCTTTCAAAAAGGAAAGAAGGAGGGAGGGGAAGAAAATGTCTTTCTGCTTAAAGAAAAAAAATGAAAAAAGATTTTATAATTGCAGGAAAGAAGGGTTAACTCAATACTTGTATCTTTCTTTTATTTCTTTGTGGAAAGAGAGATTTCAAGACATTTAAACAGAAAAGCAGTCAGCAGGGAATTACTTCAGAAGCAAGTTGTGAAAGAAAATAGTTGTTGATATAATTCTCTAAATGAAGTCATAGCTGGAAGATGAGAGAAACCACAAGGGATTTGGCCCAAATATCTGTTGAACCGAATTGTTGAACTGATCCTAAACTCATCTAAGCATCCCAAGATGTGCGAAGTCCCAGGAGATTTTTGACATGAAACTAAGATTTGGATTGTTACAAAAGTACATGCTAATCAAGATCTGTATAGAAAAATTAGGATTTGATTAATCTGAAAAAAAAATTAAGGATTAATAAGTAAAATAAATCCACTTTGAAATATCATTTACTTTAATGTTTCAATAGATCTAGGATATCATTTGTGGAAGCATTCCAGATATTGTAGATCCAGCTTTCCTTATAGCTTCTCACAGGCCTTATACAAGTCCTCCATAGAAGAGGTACCCAAATGATGGATAGAGATATCTCCTTCTCTAATTTTTATATAAGATATTTGTGCCTGACATGTGGTAGAGCTTGCTGAGCTTGTATTGATCAGCCACAGTTGAACACACCTTACTTCAACCATAAAATTGTGATGTTATTTTGGCCTTTTTTGATTACAAAGGACAACAACATTCAAATGATGGATGCTTTCCTCTAGTTCCTTTAATCTTTTGTCATTTTAGTGTTTTTATCTGTCTTCCCTCACTATTGCCATTTCATAGGTTTGCCTCTTTTTTTTTGGTCATGTGTGGTTTTAATGATGAAATTTTACTACTTCATACATACAATGCTATCTTTGGTGATATCAATGTCTAGAACATAGTAGACATTTAACAAATATTTGTTGATTGATACTCTAATACCCACCATGTGTTTTTCCAATGCTCTTTAAGTCACCTGAAAATTTGACTTTTCTAAAATAATGATGTTTCAAAATTTGCCATCATGCAATATCACAGAAGGTTCATTGGCAGTCCTAGGAGGGAAAAACCCAGGATCCTTAAGAACAGAAAATAATCTCTCAAACCCAATTTAGCCTGCTCTCTTCATCTTCCCCATTTTCAATTCTAGGCCCACTAGTGCCTTTCTTAGAAAGGTATGAAATGAGGTTTTTGATTTCCCATCTGTAAAGGAAAAGAGAGAAAAGAAATAATATACTACATTTGTGTTGCAGTCAGGACTATTAGTTAAAGGCAAATTACTTGTGGCTGCAGGTAGTTCAGAAAACTGTCCTAAGTGCTATGAGCATTTGTTCCTACCCCACCCTCCTCAGCCCACATTCCACTTAGCTATATCTAGGACAAGAATTCTTAACAAGGATTTTTAAGTATGTAGGGTTTTTTAATATTTAGATAATGATTTTAATTGTTTCCTTTATTGTTTTATTAACATTTATTTAACATTTAATTTAACTTAATTAACATTTAATTAATTAATTTAATTAACATTTATGCTAAGTCCCATAAGTCTATACAGGATTTTTAAAGTGATCCATGGTACCAATAAAATTTTAAAAATAAATAAATTAATAAAGACTTGTCAAAAAAAACCCTCTATTCTTAAAATTAAGGAAATCACTCCCATATAATATTCCATAAACTTATCACTCATATCTTTCTACACAAGGAAACATTTTTTTAATTTTTTATTAATTTTATAATTATAAAATTTTTGACAGTACATTTGCATAGATAATTTTTTACAACATTATCCCTTGTACTCCCTTCTGTTCCAAATTTTCCCCTCTTTCCCTCCAAGCCTTTCTGAATTCCTCCTGTTGGTTATTTCTTACAGAACAATAATATTCCATAGCCTTCATATACCATAATTTATCCAACCATTCTCCAATTGATGGACATCCATTCATCTTCCAGTTTCTAGCTATTACAAAAAGAGCTGCCACAAACATTTTGGCACATACAGGTCCCTTTCCCTTCTTTAGTATTTCTTTGGGATATAAACCCAGTAGTGGCACTGCTGGGTCAAAGGGTATGCACAGTTTGATAACTTTTTGGGCATAGTTCCAAATTGCTCTCCAGAATGGCTGGATTCTTTCACAACTCCACCAACAATGCATCAGTGTCCCAGTTTTCCCACAGCCCCTCCAACATTCATCATTATTTGTTCCTGTCATCTTAGCCAATCTGACAGGTGTGTAATGATATCTCAGAGTTGTCTTAATTTGCATTTCTCTGATCAGTAGTGATTTGGAACACTCTTTCATGTGAGTGGAAATAGTTTCAATTTCATCATCTGAAAATTGTCTGTTCATATCCTTTGACCATTTATCAATTGGAGAATGGCTTGATTTCTTATAAATTAGAGCCAATTCTCTGTATATTTTGGAGATGAGGCCTTTATCAGAACCTTTAACTGTAAAAATGTTTTCCCAATTTGTTACTTGCCTTCTAATTACAAGGAAACATTTTAACATGATAGTCCAGGACTAGTAGTTTCCTAAGTGAGGATGATGCCTTCACGCCAGAACTATTCTGAAAAAGATAAGTAGTATGTAATTCTTGCTGCCCTGTTCCTCCAGGCAATAATGGACTTGGCACAAATGCACTGCCCCTTTTCAACATTTCCCCATTCCTATCACTGGCTTCCTTGGACAGGGCAAGGGCCCTTCAAGGTAGTTACAACCTAAGCACAGCTTATAATCAAAATTCATCATTTCTATGCCCCATCCTTCATGTTAGTGGCTGCTGTGGGCACATCTCAAGCAAGTGGTTTCTGAGTAGCAGACATCTCAAACCCAACATATCCAAAACCAAATTTATTGCATTCCCCCTGCTACCCAATATCTCTTCTAAATTTTTCTTGTTTTTAATTAAAAGTTATACTATCCTGTCCTGCTCAACCAGGTTTGCCACATTGGTCTGGTTTTTGACTGCTCAGTCTCCCTTAGCCTGCATTCAATTAGTTGCCAAATCTGGTCAGTTCTACCTTGGCTACCTCTCCTATATACCTCTCTTTCTCTCTACTCACACAACTACTACAACATTCCAGTTCAAACTTTCATCCCCTGGACTATTCCAAGAGACTCCTAACTGGTCTTCCAGACTCAACAACAAGCAAAATTATTTTTCCCAAAACATAGGTCTGACCATGTTAGTTCCTTTCTCAGTAAACTCTAGTGCTTCCCTAATGACTCTAGGATCAAGTATTATTCAATTTAAATCATATTCTTTTAAATATCTATTTTTGCTTAATTTTACAACCTACATAATTAATTACAAAGTAGTCTAGGGATACTAGTGAATATAGCACCAGGCCTAAAGTGAGGAAGAATTATCTTCCTAAATTTAAATCAGGTCTCAGACACTTATTAGCAATGTAACTATAAGCATGTCGCTCAATCTTGCTTGCCTCAATTTCCTCATCTATAAAATGAGTAGGAGAAGGAAATGGCAAACCACTCTAGTGGATCAGCCAAGAAAACCGCAAATGAGGTCAGGAAGAGCCAGACACAATTGAAAAATGACAGAAGAGCAATTGGATAAGAACTCTCATTAAGCTAATTTCTCTGGACCAATGCATGTGGACACCTTTACAATTTACCATCTTAAGAGTTTCTAAGTACACTGAATAATTAAAATTTTTGCCCAGAATCAAGTAAGTTTGAATGTACTAGGGACATAAGCTAAACATGTTTTTACTAGTGGGATGCCTGATTTAAAGTTTGGAAATCACTGATCTATGACACTTTTATTTCAAGGAAAAGTTACAGAAAAGACATGGTGTCTATGCCTGAGTTTACAATTTAAGTTTTCCTCACTTCCATGTTCCTAGGCTTTCAACACCGTCTAATTAATATGTCCAAATATTTTAAGGAATTTTTTTCCTCCATACTTCCTAGAACATTTGGTCTGGTCCTTTGAGATTGAGATTTCTGAAGAATCTGGCTTGCACATAATACTTGTCACTTGTATTTGGAATTTGTATGAGAAGTCAATCCATGACTATTATGGACATCTTTGGGGAACTCTATTCTAATTCCTTATCATGGAAGATAAAGCGATCCTGGGGTCTTAAGAGTAGGTCAACTGAGTCCAAACTCTGGCAAAGGTTCATCTGATATATAAGGACAGGAAAAGTCATTACCAAAAAGTTGCAGACCAAATGATCAATTTGCTAGCCACACTGACCTCAAAATTAAATTCTTTGGAAAAGTTACACTAAACAGGTTAAATTCTCTAAACTGATTTCTTCAGCCATAAAATTATGATGAGAAGACAGTATTTGCCTTATGAAATAATGTCTATCTTCATTAAGACTTAAAGTACAATATGTTAGTGTATCATCATTATAATCATTGTCACTATTTGCTTTTTTTAAGTTTGTCTCCCTCATTCACTACACCAAATCCTATGGAAATGGGCTTTATGCATAAGGTGGGCTCTGGCCACCTTCTACCATCTAATGGAAATATATATAAATTATGAAGGGAAAAGCAAACTCTTAATGATATAAACAACAACCTTTTAAAAACGGAATTACCAGCAACTGTCCCGGAAATAATGCTAACTCACAGTACAGACGTGAATAACAACCTGGGCAGAGAACTCTTTAAAATCTGGATAGATGAGTATCAAGCTATTGGGGTTTTCCAAGAACTAGAGTCATCATATCAGGATGACTTTAATTCCTGTCTGGAAGCAGTCTAAACTGTGATTAATGCTCAACAAATTATAAAAATCAATTTGTTATTGTTGTTAAGTCACGTCCAATTCGTTGTGCTCCCTTTTGGGGTCTTCGTGGCAAAGGTTTGCTATTTCCTTGTCCAGTTCATTTTACAGATGAGGAAACGGAGGCAAATGGAGTTTAATGACTTCCCAGGGTCACCATCTAATAAGTGTCTGAGGCTAGATTTAAACTAAGAAAAGTAGTGCCCCTAATTTCAAGCCTTGGGCTCTAATCCACTGCTCTGCCTATTATTATCATTATGTGAGCTAAGCCAAATCACAGATTACTGTGAAACAGGGTTGTGCCTAAAAGCAAAGACATAAGATAAGGGACCTCTAAGGCCATCTACTTAGTCCAATCCCCTATATTTTTTTACAGTCAAGGAAAATGAAGTCCAGAGAATTTACTTGACTTACCTAAGATCATAAAGTTCTAAAGCTGAAATTTTACTTCATAATTCAATGCTTTTTCAACTATATGAGGTTTTCTGAATACCAGCCTTTTATCCTGAAAATAAGTCTTAATAGGAGGGAATAAAGGTATCAGTAAAGGGGAGGTTAGATGCTTAAAAAAAAAAAAAAAAAAAAAAAAAAAAAAAAATGAAGTCTTCATCCAATTGCTATTAGCCCAAAAACTTATGTACAAGTGCTATTTTGAAAATTTGAAAATGTTTTTGAAAATGCCCAGCATTCATCTCTCCTGGCATGGGGTCAGGAGCCAGAGAATTGTTGAAATCCAAATTCTTTGAGCAATCTCTAAATTTAGTTTAGTCCCTTGGTAATGCAATATCTGACCACTAGAGGGTACTACTCTATAAGCTGTGTGATAACGGACTACAAAGTCTGGATGGTATGGTTGCAATTCTACTGTGTGCATTATCACAGGCTGATCTTCACAGAAGCATAAGTTAATAATTCATCTGCTGGTCCTCACTCACTGAATATTATATTCTGTCCCTGGATTTCTGAGGACATAAGCATCCCTTTTCACCTGAATAGCATCTCCAGGAAAAGAAACTTTCTTTTGGCAAACACTCCCCAAACACCCCCAAACCTTTCCCGACCCAAATATAAATGGGTTTCCTCTTAGTTTTCCTGAAAAGTAGATTTGAAATTCTACCAAAGTCCTGCTTTGATGCTTCACTATGGTATATAGGTGACTCTGTGTTCCCAGAGGCCATGTAAATACAACAAATCCTCAAGTCATTTCTGCCAAGTTGGAAAGCTACTCAAGAATTTGGTGATTTAATTGAATGCCTGTTGCCAAACCCATTTGGATTTAGTTTAGAAAATCCCATTTCCAGATTTCCTGAATGTGATGATTTTTCAGCCACAGAAATTCTGAAAACTCATCTATTAAGTTGTGGGAAAGTTCTACTCTGCATCAGTGGAGGGAATGACCCCACTGATGAAATCAAAATTTCTTTAAATATTAAAGCAATCTATTAAGAGAATTACAAAGTGCCAACACAGCAGCCATCCAGTCGGAATATTTTTTAAAAAGGACACTTCCCAGTACATTCATTATGGATTTTCCTGATTAGGTGAAGCAAGAAATGTTGGGGAAAATGATGACTGTGCCTTTCCCCTTCAGTCCCTTCTTTCCACTCATGGACATCACCTGTAGGTCCTCCTCACCTATCTACAAGACTATTGAAGTGGCTTCCTAATCTGTCTCTCTGATTCCAATTCTCTCTTCACACAATTGCCTTACAATCCACAACTTTCAAGGTTCAGTTTAAAGTTTACCTCCTAAATATGGCTTTTCATGATTCCCCTAGTAACACCCCGGAAATATCACTTTGCATGTATTTTTAGATTTACATCTCTATATACATTGTTTTTTCTAGCACATATGGACACTATTTGTTTTGTCTGCATTGATGAATACATGTGCCTCTGATATCCCTAATTTTCCAAGGATTCTTGTCTAGTAGGTTAATAGTTCGCATTTCCATTTTAGAGGTGAAGGAAATGAGGAATTTGGAGACAAGTCCTAAGTCATTCACTAAAGGCCAAATGGAAATTTGACCCAATGTTGATGCATGCTTCTTTAGCTCTTCTCTTGCTCATTCAGCAGGAAAAGAAAGGTTCACTAATTCTTCATTATTGTACTTATAAAAATCGTTAGCCAGAATGCTCACTTGACATAGCAGCTATTCATTTTTCTTTGTTTAATTATTTAATTAAACAAGGCCTTATAGCACTTATTGTATTCCAGATGAGAGTCAACATGGCATAGTGGCCCTAGAACCAGGAAATCCTAGGTTCAAAGCCTTCCTTACTCAAGAAAATCTGATTTAAAATCTTCCCACAATACAAACTAATTGTGTGACCACAAGCAAGTCATTTTCCTTTAAAGGCCTCAAGCAAATTTCAAAGACATATGACTTACTAGTGAGTTGCTGACATGCATCGGTGGTTTATGAAGTTTCCACACAAACTTGTGATGAAATCACACATCTAGTTTTACGTGTTCAGCAATAGGTTAGGTAGGCATTGGCAATACAAAGACATAATCAAAATGCTCCTTGCTCTACAGAATCTTTCATCCTACTGTAAGAAATATCTTTGTGGCTCTAAGCAAGTCAGTTCTCCATGGCCTGGCCCCAGCTTCTTGTGGTTTGTGACCACATATGGAGTCTCAAAATTGAATGTGGAAGTCATGGAGTTATGATTTATTATCAGTAAATGTTTGATTTGTATACTTATTTTATATATCTTTATAACCAAAGTCATGTAAAAATTTTTCACACAGAAAAGGATCAGTAGTGGAAAAAGTTAAAGAAGTCCTGGTCTTCAACAGGAGGAATACAGAGAGGCTTGGAGAGACTTACATCAACTGATGCTGAGTGAAACGAGCAGAACCAGGAGATCATTATACACTTCAACAATGATACTGTATGAGGATGTATTCTGATGGAAGTGGATATCTTCAACATAGAGAAGAGCTAATCCAATTCCAATTGATCAATGATGGACAGAATCAGCTACATCCAGAAAAGGAATACTGGGAAATGAATATAAACTGTGAGCATTGTTTTTTTTTTGTTTGTTTGTTTGTTTTAGTTTTGCTTTGTTTTTCTTCCCAGATTATTTTTACCTTCTGAATACAATCCTTCCTTTGCAACAACAACAACAACAAAATTCGGTTCTGCACATATATATTGTACCTAGGATATACTATAAGATATTTAACATGTATGGGAATGTCTGCCATCTAGGGGAGGGGGTGGAGGGAAGGAGGGGAAAAATTCGGAACAGAAGGGAGTACAAGGGATAATGTTGTAAAAAAAAATTATCTATGCATATATACTGTCAAAAAAAATGTTATAATTATAAAAATTAATTTAAAAAATAAATAAAATAAAAATTAAAAATTAAAAAAAAAAAAAGAAGTCCTGGTCTCCGCAACACTTTAAGACTCTAAGTCAGAGTGAAGGTACCAACCTGAATTGACAATGGGTCGCCTCATCCAGGAGCTCCAGGTATCAATAAAATCAGAGTTCTTCAGTTCCTATCATCTCCCTTTCTAAAAAGGCAGATAGAAGGCCACCAGATAGAATTCAGAGACAAGGAGATCTAGCTCTGTGTACAAATGTCTAACATAGTAGCTATCAGTCTTCCAGACAGCTCCCTAATAGTATAACTTCTAGAGAAGTTGACAAACTACATTGTCCTCTTCTGGGACTTCTCCTTAAGTCAAGTTGCTTTCTGTAAATCTTTTTCCCCAAGTTGTAGAACTCTAAGGAAGTTCTCTAAGTTGTAGAACTGGTGACTATTTGCATGGGTAGATGAATCCCCTACATCTAAGAGATCACATAGAGGGACCAAACCAAAAAAAAAAAAATCTCCCTCACAGAAGGTGTGATGATTCATGGGTGTTAAAGGGGAACATTCTGATGCTCGAAAGGCAAATGTAACCTATATTGTCATTTCAGTCTTATATATTCCATAAGCACTTCCCAAACTATATGTCACAGGTCACCTGGATGTGAGGGATGCTCTCTTCAAAAAAAAAAGTGTCTGTTGACCACGCTGGTTTCCAATAGTTAAATAAATGAATGAAGTCTTAGTTAAATACTTTCTATATGCAAAGGACTATCCATACAGATAATGAAGAAAAAAAAAAAAAAAACAGTTCCTGTTCCAAGGAATTCACAGGATAAATGAGGAAACAGTATAAGGACATGTTGTTATTTAATATCTTCTGAATATCTCCCTCCAAAGGCAGTATGTGCTAAAGAAATACAAATTCATTTTAAGACTAATCTAAACAAAACATATAGTGTATATGACTGACAGAGAAGCTGAAGAACACAGAGTGTCATGAACTTGCACTCTGACCCTAAAGGAACTGACAATCTTAGACCACCCAAATAAGTCCTGGGAGAGAACTCTGGGTGCATGGGAGGTGAAGGAATATGGTCACAGGCCATGGAAGAGAGCCAAAGGCCAATTCCTTTCCCCCTTTCACCCAAACCTTACCCAATACTTGGTCGCCTTGCCTCAGGCCTGCTATGATGGCTGCAGTGGGAAATGATACTACTTGGTTCTGTGTCTATTTCTGGATACCATTTTCCCTTCTCCTTTTTTGTGGCTGTTTTATTTCTACCACCCACTCCCTTTTCTATCTCACCAATCTCTGTTTACCTTCCCCAACCCCCAAATCTTGTGACAGCTATGTAAGGGATTCTTTTGTGAAAGAGGGAGCTTCCAGGTAAATTTGGGCAAGTCCCAATGGAGAAAAAAGCATTTCCAAAATGTATTTTGAGGACCAATTTTGATCTAGTTGTTTAGACATTAAAAGGACATCGGTGAATACTTTTTTCTACTACAATCCTCTGATACTTCCTTACAATGTGAACATAATTCTATAATTTCCAGGCTGACACAGATTTGATACTGTTTCTAGTTGTTAGTGTTGTTGTTACATCATGTCTAACTCTTAGTGGCCCCATTTTGGGTTTTTCTTGGCAAAGATACTGGGTAGTTTTCCATTTCCTTCTCCAGCTTATTTTACAGATGAGGAAGCTGAGGCAAATGGAGCTAAGTGACTTGCCCAGGATCACACAAACAATAGATGTCTAAAGCAGATTTGAACTCAGACAAATGAGTCTTCCTGTCAACAAACCTGGTGCTCTATCTTACTAGCTATCCTACTGGTTTTAAAGGACATTGCAATCTGGAAAGGCCCCAAGGATAGGCTTAATGATGGATTATAAATTGCCCAGCAAGATCCAGTCTGGCTAAATTTGTAAGATGTGTCTTCAGATTCAAAGGATCAATGGTTGAGTTTCAGCTGAAGGGATTTAATATGTTTATCTAATGCAGATGAGAAAAATGAGCCCCAGAGATGTTAGGAAGATTGTGGAGATGTTCTGCTAAAACACTGCAGGAAAGAATGGGCAGAGGAGAGACAAAGTCTTATAATCTGCATCACTAAAAGAATTTCATGTATTTAAAATTATAAATAACACTTATATAGAAAATTTTAAATTAAAAGGAGCAGTTAGGCATCCCAGTAGTTAGATTGCCAGGCCTGAAGTCAGAAAGATTCACCTTCCTGAGTGCAAATCTGACCTCAGATACTTACTAGTTGTGTGACTTTGGGCAAGTTACCTCATCCTATTTGCTTCAGTTTCTCCATTTGTAAAATGAACTGGAGAAATAAATACAAAACTACTCCAGTATCTCTGCCAAGAAAATTCCAAAGGGGGTCCTGAAGAGTCAGACATAACTTAAAACAAAACTAAACAAATAAATAGCAAAATGTTTAAAAAACATTTTATATATGTTATCTTGATTCTCACAACAATTCTGTGAGGTAAGTACTTTTATTATTCTCATTTTACAGAGGAAGAAAAAAAAAAAGCTAAGTACACTGTCCAAGTAAAGGACCAAATTGGCATTTAATCTCAGATCTTCCTGACTCCAAGTTCAGCATTTTAACCACTATGCTAATCAGTAGAAAAACTACAAGGTAGCAATAATGATTATTTACTTTAATATCCCTGTGTCCCTGTTCCTGGAAGTAAAATAAAATATTTGTTCAGTGTTTTACTCATGTCTGATTTTTTGTGATCTCATTTAGGGTTTTCCTGGCAAAAAATAATGGAGGCTTTTTTTTTTTTTTTTTTTTTTTAATCATTTCCTTCTCCAGCTTATTTTACACCTGAGGCAACCAAGATAAAGAGGGTTAAATGATTTGAACTCAGGTTTTCTTCAATCCAGGCATGGAGCTTTATCCATTATGCCACCTAACTGCCCCCAAAATAATATTTATATTGCCTAATTCACAAGGTTGATATGGGAAAACCATTTTATAAATCTTAAAGTTATTTGTAAATATGAACTATTCATATTATTAGGAATACAATGGTAAATAGGAAAACTGTCATAGGCAGGGATTCATGATTTTTCCCATTCCTTTTCCAGATCTCATAGTTACTCTAGTTCAAATGCAACATCAATTCTCAAAACCAGTAATCACTGGTCTCAAGAGAAAGTAGTCCTTCATTTGAAAAGAAATTTACACAATTATAATTAAAATTATAATTATAATAATGAACCTGAGAGCCTGCAGAAATTATTTTTGTGTTAGCAAATGGGAACAGATAGGCCTTTATCACAGTGTGGTGAAAAGCTGGAGAATATCCAGAGGAAGAACAGCAGGATAGAGAGGGAATTGGAGTAACTGGAGGAACTTGGGTGTTTAACCAGGAGAAAAGAAGAAAGGAGGAAGGGGAGGAGGAACATGATACCTTTTTTTCAAGGTTCTAAAGAATCATCATCAAAAGGGATCACTACAAATTGCAATCACTCTATTTTTCATGAGCGATAACTAGGAATTCTTGCATGAAGGGCTAGCAAAAAACAATAAAATACCTTACCATTATGCTTGTTTTGACTACCAAAGTATATATCATCCAGCCCATGTCGCTCAATCTTATCCATATAGTATAAAAAAAATTGTCAATTTACAAAAGCCATGACAAGAAAACCTATCATCTGAGGTCCACTCAGCATTCTGGTCACACTTTTCACATTTGTTAGGCTGATCTTACTAAACAGACCCAAAATTATTCTTGGCTCTGCTCTCTGATTTCTCATCATAGTATGGAGAAGATCCTGGGTTCTCAAAGTTCTAACCACAGAATTACAAAATATAAGAATTGAAGAGAAACTCAAAGGTCATACAGTGTAGCTCATACCTAAGAATCTTCTGTACAACATTAAATGGTCATTTAATCTTTGCCTGAATATCTATAACGATCAAGAATCCACTACCTCCCAAGGCAAATGATTCTACCAAGTACAATAGGTCTATCACCTCCCTCATTTAATATAATGTGTCTCTTCAACCTAAGATTCCATTAGCTTTTTTGGATGCCATATTATACTGTTGTCTTGAGTTGCAACCTACTAATACTTCCAGATAGTTTTCATACAAACTAGACATTCTTCTCCCATCATCTGCTTCTAAAATGACTTTTTGAGTCTGAGAGTAGGACATTCTTTTTTTTTAAATTTATTTTTTTAATTTTATTTTATAATTATAACATTTTTGACAGTACATATGCATGGGTAATTTTTTACAACATTATCCCTTGCAATTACTTCTATTCAGATTTTTTCCCTTCCTCCCCCAACCCCCTCCCCCAGATGGCAAGCAGTCTTATACATGTTAAATATATTACAGTATATTCTAGATACAATATATGTGTGTAGAACCGAATTTTTTGTTGCACAGGAAGAATTGGATTTAGAAGGTAAAAATAACAGTTTACACTCATTTCCCAGTGTTCCTTTTCTGGATGTAGCTGGTTCTGTCCATCATTAATCAATTGGAATTGGATTAGCTCTTCTCTATGTTGAAGAAATCCACTTCCATCAGCATACATCCTCGTACAGTATCATTGTTGAAGTGTATAATGATCTTCTGGTTCTGCTCGTTTCACTTAGCATCAGTTGATGTAAGTCTCTCCAAGCCTCTCTGTATTTCTCCTGTTGGTCATTTCTTATAGAACAATAATATTCCATAACATTCATATACCATAGTTTACCCAACCATTCTCCAATTGATGGACATCCATTCATCTTCCAGTTTCTAGCTACAACAAAAAGAGCTGCCACAAACATTTTGGCACATATATGTCTTTTTCCGCTCTTTAGTATTTCTTTGGGATATAAGCCCAATAGCAGCAATGCTGGGTCAAAGGGTATGCACATTTTGATAACTTTTTGGGCATAATTCCAGATTGCTCTCCAGAATGGTTGGATTCGTTCACAACTCCACCAACAATGCATCAGTGTCCCAGTTTTCCCACAGCCCCTAGGACATTCTTAGCTTATTAAATTTGGCCTTATTTAATTTGGTCTAATGTTTTAGCCTATCAAGATTTTCAGATCTTGTGTCTATCCCTCAATATATTAGCTTTCCTTTCTATTGCTATATTATCTACAATTTCAAGAAATTTGTGACTGTTTCCAAATAAATATATATGTTCAACAGAACTGGACCAATGACATGTCCTTGGGATACTTCTTTAGTGACTTTTTTCAGATTTACAGCAACCAATTAATGACTACTCTCGGTTATGGATGATACTTGTTTTGGCTCTGTTACCTTTCAGCCCACATTGTTCTCTTAATAATAAAAGATAGCATAAAACTTCAAAAACAATCTTTGTCAATCTCCTAAGTCCACTGGAAAGCCCAAAAAATATATACTTTTAAAAATTTTATATCTTGCATAGCTTAAATTAAATCATTTTTGTTGCCTAATATTTGGGTTATCCACTTCACTGCTTCTTCAATCATATGGGTGATAGACTTTTCTATATCTAATAACTCTGTCTTCTTTTCCAACAGCCCAGGTATGGGATTCCCCATTAGATGAACTATAATATGAAACTATCTTAGGGGATTTCTGTTTTTAAACAGTGTTTGCTTTCAAATTAAATATAAATAACATTTGTATTTAAATGGTCTAATAGTACATATCTTTATGATTAAACAATCTTTTAATACTATAGTATTAAATAGTATACAATGGATATCACAATTCTTACCTTCTCAATGGGTAGGGAAGGAGCAGGAGGAACTAAGAGAATTTAAAACTCAACAAAAAATTAGTGTAAAAATAAATAATGTGGTTTCAACAAGAAAGAGTATATGTGAAAAATTCAAGTAAGAGATTAAATTGATCTCTGGAAAAGATTCTCACACTTTCTGTGCTCTAGATTTTAGACTTTAGATAATTACCCTCTAGAGTGTAATTAGGAGATTAAGAGATTTCACTTTTAGCATCACAAAACTTCAGAGTGAGACAGAACTTCAGAGGCTATCTAATCTAACCCCTACTTGAAAAAATATATAATAATAATAATAATAATGATGTAGCACAATAAGTACTGGGCCTAGAGTCAGGATAGACCTAGTTCAAATTCCACCAAAGTATTCCTGGGCTGCTTCTCTAATACATTGCATCAGCCTATAGGAATTGTTTTATTTGTTTTAAAAAGACAATTGCTTAGCAGTGTCTTGCATATAGCAGATGCTAATAGTTTTGCTTTTGCAAAACTTGCAACAACAACAAAAAAAAAAGTTTGCAAAACTGCAAAAACAGTAAAAGGGATATGATGAGTCATCCCAAGTCCAAGGAATGAAACTACCAGTGCTCTGGCCTTAGCCTGCCTAGCCAGCATTATGTTTTCAAAGCAGTCCATTCTTAGAACTATGACAGGTTTCAGGGCTGGATTGTGACTATTCCAAAAGAACTATGCTTTGTGGGAAGGTTGGTCTACATGATGAATCCAGGAAATTCCTCAGATGAATATTTGAATTAAAAGTCCCTTCACTGAAAAGGAATATTAGTATTCTAAAAGGAATGATAAGAAGACTGGTTTCACAAAAGCCTGAAAAGGCTTACATGAACTGACACTCAGTGAAGTGACCAGAACCAGGAGAATATTGTACGCAGTAACAGCAAGGTTTTGTGATGGTCAGCTATGATGGACTTAACTCTCCTCTGCATTACAGTGATCCAAGACAGTTATTTATATTCATCACTTTTTTTTTTTTTTTTCCCCTGAGGCTGAGGTTAAGTGACTTGCCCAGGGTCACACAGCTAGGAAGTGTTAAGTGTCTGAGACCAGATTTAAACTCGGGTCCTCCTTAATTCAAGGCTGGTGCTCTATACACTGCGCCACCTAGCTGCCCCTATTCATCACTTCTTAAAGCACAGTATTATTCCACTATATTCACTCACCACAATTTGTTCAGACATTTCCCAGTTGATGGCCACTTTCTTTGTTTCTACATTTTAGCTATCATAAAAAGGATCGCTACTAATGCTTTGCTATATGAGCACAAAAGATTCTTTGCCTCAATTGCTAACTAAACTTAATCACTGAATGGGTGCACCCTCAGTCACAATAAAACAATGAAGCCCTTAACTTGAAAAGACCAGGGTCTCCCATTGCATCCAGTCATCCTGATCTATATCTGATCCATAAACCCAGATAACTCTGGAGAGGGAAGTAAGGCAGGGGACCTTGCCAAACTCCTTCACTTAAATCCAATTAACTCACATGTCATCATGGACCTCTTCAAGAACAAAGGACAAACAATAACAATATTTGTATGTAAGGATTTCTTTCTTATGAATGTCTTCCTCAGGGTATAGGCTCAGAAATAGTATCTCTCTGATTCTCAGTTTTATGGACATTTTTGTCCCTTTATTTGCACAATTCCAAATTAATTTCCAAAAAGATTGTACCACAGTTCCACTAACAGTGTGTCTCCTTTCATAACCCCTCCAGTATTAAATGCTGCCATTTTCTTTGTCATCTTTGAAAATTTGGAGGTGTGAGGTGAAAACTTAGGATTTTTTGATTTGCATTTCTCTTGTTTCTGATTTTCAGCATTTTTTCAAGTGATTGTAAACACTTCTTTTTTTTTTTTTTGAAAACTCTTTGTTTCTATTCTTTGACCATTTTATTTTTGCACCTCTTTCCAAAACAGATTTCTCTCACTCTTTTAATTATCCACAGTCTCTGTTTACTCTAGACTCTCATTCTTTGATTCATTACTTCTATAATTATCTGGTCTCTCTCTTTTCTCTCTTCATGCTTTTGAAACTTCCAAAGCATTCATTCTAGGTTCTCCCTTCTAGGATCTTTCTTCCAATATTTTATAGGGCTCACCTCATGAATTTCCCATTTCCTCTGAACCTCATTCCTAGAGTATGATCATTATTATTACTGTTATATATTAGTAATATTATTACTAATAATATTAAGAATAATAGGGGCAGCTAGATGGTGAATAGATCACCAACCCTGAATTTAGGAAGACTTGAGTTTAAAGCTGGCCTCAGATATTTAACACTTCTAGCTGTGTGACCCTGGGCAAGTCACTTAACCTCCAATTGCCTTAAAAAAAAAAAATTTAAGAATAATAGCAGCTAGTACTTATATGTGCTTACTATGAGCTAGTAAATCCCTGTGCTAAGTACTTTATAATTATTATTTCATTTGATCTTCACAATAACCCTATCTTACAGATAAGGAAACTGAGGCAAACAGAGATTAAGTGATTTACTCAGGATCATACAACTAGTAAGTGTCCAGAGATAGGTTTTAAACTCTTATTTTTCTGGCTCTAAGTTTGCTACTCTAGCCATCAAACCATCAAGTACTGCTCCAATGGCAGAGTCTCTCCCTGCCATATTCCTGATTATGCAGCCCACCACTCTGTGGGCTGTAGTCTGTTGTTGACCCTTTTTCCTACTTTTGCCTAGAAATTGTCTTCTGCTCAGTTGCCCACCCCAGAGATTCCAATTCCCACCTTCCAGGATAAGTAGCCTTTTCAAGCATTGGATCCCTCAGACCTCATTCAGCATATGGTCATCAACTCCCTTCACTATCCATGACTCTTTACTCATAGGAACATTCAACAGAATCCCTTCCCATTTCCAAATTAAAGCCTCCTTCCTTTCCCACTTCTTTTCAGTCTTTCCCTTCTCCTCCTCGTCTACTGCCCTACAGGCTCTTCTCTTTCTGAGACACAGAGATCATGTTCCTTTTGTTGCTAGCCCTTGATGTGACCCTATTACATCAAACCTCTAATCCTCTTCATCCTTTTTATGATCCTTCCCATACTGTAATGTTGTTCCACAAAAGAAGCATTTGGTTGTAGGCAAGATGTTGCCAGGTTTTGTCCATAATGTCCTTTATCCACCTCTTTAACGTTACCTCTGTTAGATTTCCACCTTCAACCCTGTCTCCTAGTCTGCATTTACAAACAGTCTCTTATTGATCTCTCCATATTACTCTATTGCTATTACTTTGCTTGCCTACTGCAGCATTTATTCACTCCTGCATTTCTCTTGAGAGGCAAATAATCTCTTTAGTTCTAGTTTTCTTTCTAAATTTTTTTCAAATTCTTTATTACTGAACATCCATCTTTTATCCTTCACAATTTGTAATTATACATAACATATATTTATTCTTTATTTTATTTTTTGTTATTTATTTATTAGAATTTATAATTAAGCTCAGATTTTCAGGAAAGGTCACCCTAGCCTGCATCATAAGCTCCATTGTTCCTCACAACACATTATTCTATTCCCTCCTTTTTCTAATAGGAGCAGAATAGTGATGAATTATTTTAATGTATTTTCCCTGTTGTTACCAGATTTGATTTATCTGTTTATATTCAAGGTCTTTGCAATTTCTCCTTTCTGAAATCTTTGGTACTTTCAGTCTTCCATCTCCTCCCATTGTCCTTATCACTCATTTCTTCACTCCTTTCTCTCCAATTATGATATTGTTGTGATCTATATCTTAAAGTGTTTCAGATCCCTCCCATGAAAGGCATTTCACGTTCCTAGGTCTCTGACCTTTAGGTCATCAGAATTATCCCCACCTAGAGAGATTCTGTGCTTTTTCCCTCAGACTTGGTGGAACACTGCACAGCTCCTGACACACAAGTCTTGGTATTCCAACTTTCTTTTTTCATCAGTTCTCTGGCCCACCATCAGCAATTCAGAGCCTGCTTTCTCTGGTACTGGCAAAGCTTGCTTTTCCCAGGCACCTTTCCTTCTGTGTTCCAGCCCCTGCCAAGCTTTTGCTTATGAAGTGATATAGTTAAGTAGATTCTTCAGAATTGTAGCAAAATTCCTCATCCTAGAGCCAGGATCTCTATAGCATGGAAAGAACTAGGAAGAAATGGGGCATAAAGGTGTTTTTTTTTTTTTTTATATATATATAAACCTGTGTTGTACTAGTATAGCCTTGCTTCCAGTGGTGTAGAGATGAACAAGGGGTGCTTACTGAGTTGAGAGTCAGTGACAGGAGCTGTGCAGTGTTCCACCAAGTCTGAGGGAAAAAGCACAGAATAGTTAACTATAAAGAAGGTAGTTTCTGGGGCTGAATCCAGAGAAACTCATCAAGAAATGCTCTTAGCAGCTTGATGAGCTAAGCAGGAGATGGACTTTTAAGTGGAACTTTTGTTATAAGGGATTAGTCGAGGGAATCTCCTAAGCAATGTTGAGAGCTGTGAGAGTCTGGAAAGTACCTCCTTATGAAGGTCACATGCCCCACCTCCAGTTAACATTATTTTCATCAATTCTATACTTTACTTTGATTCTGTGTTCAATTTGGTTCAGCAAATATTGTCAAGCATCTACTACATGGCAAAATTGAACTAAATGTAGAGGAAATAGAAAATTGCATGTACCCATAGAATTATAAATTTATAAATACAAAATGATACATGGAGACAGTATAGTGCAATAGAAAGAATTATGGGTTTGGATTCAGACAACTTGGGTTCAAATCCAGACGCTGTTACTTAATACCAAATGATCTTAAGCAAGTCACTAAATCTGTCTGTCTCCATTTTCTCATCTATGAAATGAAAGGGTGGGGTTAAGTTATCTCTAAGATTCCTTTCAACTATGGGCATGGACTGGTCACAAGGAAGACCTGAATTCAAATTTGACAATAGCTATGTGACTTTGAGAAAATCACTTAATCTCTACTTGCCTCAGTTTTCTCAATGCCAAAATGAGGATAAAAATATCACTTACTCCTAGCTTTGTTGTGAAGATCTAATGAATTAATATGGATACATTACTTAATAAGTCTCCCAGGTGTATATAAATTCTAGCTAGAAATTCTATTGCCAAAATATGCTAAAAATCCAGCAGCAGGTTTAAATAAAGGGGTCTAGAGCTAAGAGTTTTAGAAAGAGCTCCCTTGACCATTATTATTTGTGAAGTAAACAGATCCCTTTTTATCTACCAATACCCTCCCCCTTCCTAGCAATGTAGGGCCTATTTGGACAGTATTTGTGCATCTCAAACATATAAGGAAAAAAAATTTAGCCAATGTCCTTTACTATTTCTCTCTTCTTTACATCTCCTCCCCTGAGTTACAAAGTTAAATTTCATTAATATGGTTCATTCAATCTGTATTTGGCTCTCCAAAAGGAAGCCTGATTCCTAATCAAGAAAATACATGGTGACATTAGCAGTACAGGCCTAAGGAGACAGAAATTCACACTGTACTTTTGTCGAGTGGGCTCAGAACATTCTCTAATATATTACCTTCAAAATAGGGAGACATCAGTCATGTAATTGCAGCATGAATAATCTTAGAAAAAGGAAAAATTGGGGAGGGAGGTTTTTTTCATGTCAGATAATTTCTAAGCTCCCTACTCAGAACTGTTGAAGAAGAAGGGGATTGTTCAAATCCCAATGCCCTCTGGGTAATTTTTTTTAAACAAAATGTGACTTTCTCCCTATTTATAGTTCATAGTCTCAACACAGAATCTCTAATAAAAGTCAGAATAAATTTCTTGATAGCTGAAATGAGCAACAGCCTCTATCATTTTAAGTATAAAATTAGAACAATTTTAGATAAAATCAGTAAAGAAAATATCACATTAAATTTGTAAAAATTTTGCTGAAACCTTTTTTTAATATCATAATAATTTATGAATTTAAATTATTAGTAATTTAATTCTCTCTTTTAACAAGGAAAAAGGTAGGCAAATAAAACCTTTATGGTAACTACATCTAGTGATATACATGATATTCAGGCCCTGTAGACTCTTTCCTTTCTATCAAGGCTTGGAAGATATGTTGCAGTGTTTCATTATCTATTCTCTGGAACAAAGATTAGTTATTATAGTATTTTGAGTTCAACTTCTTTTAACAATCTTTTCATCATGTACATTATTCCATATGTTGTATATCTTGTTCTTTTGATCTGTTTTTTTTTTTTAACTTCATAAATTCAAACAAATCTTTCCACCTTTCTCTGGCATTCTCATAGTAATCATCTCTCTCTGTGTGACAATATTTCATCACATTCCTACAACACAATTTGTTCAGACTGTTCCCAACCAGTGGATACCCATTTTGTAATCTTTCCTTTGTTATAATAAAAATTAGCAAGAACTTATTTAAGTAGTATACATTTTTGCGCAGTAAATTAATCAAAGTGTATACATTAATAAAATATTAAGGTTGATCTTCCTTGACGTCTCCTGAGTTCTTTACTTTCCTAATACTTTTGTCAAGTAGATGCTTTAAGGCCTTCTCACATTAATTAAAAGCCAGTGATTTCATTGGCAGGAAGGGATGATGTAATTGCAATTTTACATTTAAGCAATCAGAGTTACAGAGAAAAAGTATGTGACCCAGACAGATTCAGAGAAAGCACTATTCATGATGACACAATAATGTGCAAGTAGAAAGGTGGGAATAGATTGTATTCCCATAAATGCAGAGCTAACCATCAGAAACTTCCTTATGAGAAAAGAGGAATTTAGTAATATGAGTTTCTGGTTTCTCTTTTGTCTTCTTTTTCATCTTCTACCCTGAATTTCTTTAGCTCTAATGGACTGCTCAGACTACAATTTGGAAATTATTGTTATATTATTTGGAGAAAAAAAAACTATCTTTATTTAGTTTGTATGTACTTTGTTGCAGCAGAACTCCCAGAAGACAATCTTATCATATCCTTCCTTCTAATTCACTGTTCCACATAAATGGGAAAAGGAAGGGTTATGGTGCAATGGAAAGTATGGAACTTGCAATCAGGAAGGTCTCAGTTCCAAACCCTGTATGTGATGCTTTCTGTCTATGGGACTCTGGGTCTATTTAACTCTGGGTAAAAGTCACTCATTTAACTTCTCCCTAAACTTCAGCTTCTTTATCTATAAAGTAAAAAGAGTACCTACATCCCAAGATTATTGTGAAATACCGTATGACCTCAAATGAGCTGCCTAATCTCTCTCAACCTCAATTTTCTAGTCTGTAAAATAGGAATAAAAGTATCTACCTCATAAGGTTTTGGGGAAAAGACTTATTAGCTATCATTCCTTATTCAATAAATTCTGGTTATTCTTTATTGTATTTAAAATCAAATTTAAACTACTCTTTACCTTGTAAAGCCCTTCACAATTTGACCTCAATCTACCTCCTGCCTTTTCATATATTGCCTCCCTACTTGCACTCTGGAAATTGTTTCCCATATGCAAAAACTACATCCCTTATCCAGGAGTCTTTATGTTGGATGCAGCCTATGCCTGAAAGTCACTTTCTCCCCACCTCCAACTTCTAAAATGCCTTACATCTTACAAGATTTCTCTCAACATCATTAACATGAAAGTTTTCCCATTTCCCTAGCCCTCAGCATCCTCCCTCTGCCAAATTAACTAGTGTTGATTTTTATATATAGTTTACATAATTATATACATCTATAGTGTCTGTCCCAGTAAAATGGCAACTCTTGTCTTTGCATCCTCTGCCCCCTCCACATGCTGATAACAGTCTGCACTTATTAAATGCTTGTTCATTTGGCATTGGTCAAGTCATTTAACCTCTCTAAGTCTCAATTTCCTCAAGCTTAAAATAAAGGTAATAATAGCAGCTCTGACTTTATTAATTATACCCAAATAAAATAATATAATGACTTTAATAAGATTTTTTAAACATTTGTTTATCTAGATCAAAATACTCTTTTTATAACGTCCATGGATCTCAATCTCCTCATATGTAAAATGGGCTAAAATACAGAGTTGGAATAAATGATGTCTCAGACCTCTCCCACTTACAATAGTCTATAATTCTGTAAATAGTTGGGGAAGATTTTTTTCAAATACCAAAAGTATCCATTACATTCATATTGTTCCTGAATTCTAGGGCTAGTGGAATCTCTACACCCACAGTTTCCCATGCCCAAATGGTCAATGGATGCATTTTGTCCACAATTACTCATGCAATCTCCACATCCCACAAACTACAGGAACCCCTCCTATTGCTACCCACAAGTTAAAAGATAAAAGGTTAGTCTACAAGCTGTTAGTCCTCAGAGTTCCCCCACCAACATTGATTATAGTGCAAACTTAAGCAAAAGGTCAGAGAAAGGAATTCTCTTATTCATTTTCTTTAAAGTATCCACAAAATATTATCATAACTCCTGAAATATTTGAGGCTCTAGGAACATGAGAAGGCAGCAAGTTTTCCTAGAGGAATTGAAGACACAGTAGTTAGGATTTATAAGGTGTGACCTTCAAAGAATATTGATTTTGCCATATGATTTAGTAAATTTTTGTTATTTCAGCCATGTTTGAATCATCATGACCACATTTGGAATTTTCTTGGCAAAGATAGTGGAATAGTTTGCCATTTTCTTCTCCAGCTCATTTTACAGATGAAAAACTAAAGCAAATAAAGTTAAATGACTTGCCCAGAGTCACACAGTTAGTAACTGTCTGAGACTGAATTTGAACTCACAACTTCTTGACTGCAGGCCTGGTGCTCTATCCATCTAGCTAAATATATAAGTATGTATATATATATGTAAATAATTATTGTATAATATAATATATAATACCATAATGATATTACGATAATAAAAGCTCATATTTATATACAGCTCTTGAGAGTTATAAATTGCTTTGCTTGTTAAATCTTGTAATAGCAGATAGTCTAATTACTTTTATACCTATTTTACAAACAACTGAGCAATTGGGTAGCAGGAAGAGGGCCTGTTTATAGTCACACAGCTAGTCAATGTCAAGGTTATGATTCCAAATCATAGAAACTAAGTAGTAGAGCATTAGTTCTAACCTAAGGAAGACCTAAATTCACATCTGATCTCAGCTATTTTCTAGCTGTGGGAGTCTAGGCAAATCACTTAATCTCTGTCTGCCTCAGTTTCCTCCTCTTCAAAATGGGAATAAAATAATAGCACCTTCTTTCCAAGGTTCTTGGGAGAATCACATGAGTATTTATGAAGCATTTAACACAGTGCCTAGTACATAATAGAAGCTTAATAATTGTGTGGTCCCTCCCACACCTCCAACCCACAGATTCTATATCCAGCACTCTTTCAAACAGCTACTATTCCTTCTCTTTCATTTTATCGTTATATATTTTTTCATTTTTTTTCTTTCACTATTATCCCATCAAATCAAAATTTGGCCCTGAGTGAAAATCAGAAAATATTTGATAATTCATTCAAGTTTCCATTACTCACCTGAATATCATTCACATAGGGGAAAATCCTCAAATAATAGAGATTAAGGCAAGAAGGAATTCTAGATATCTAATCCAATTCCCTCATTTGACAAATATAAAACCTGACAGCCAAGGGATGTTCATGGCCACATAGTTAATGTAAATAATGAGATAGGATTCAAACTCAGCCCTCATGGCTCCAAATCAAGTGCTAAATCTCAGTGGCAAATTTCCAGTCCCAAAGCATCTTTTTTTCCGACATTTCTTCAATTACCCAGCATGCTTCTGGCTACCTCCCCCTACCACATTATTATGTCCTCAGGGAATTCAAAGCAATTTTAATATGTAATTATGTGGAATAATGAGTTCAAGCATATTCTCTGGGGCTCGCAGTTGGTGCCATTCTGCTGCTACAGTTTCCTAAGTGCCTTTGAGAGGTTCAGAGGAAACTGTTGGCTGTTAACCTTCCAACAGCTTAGCGATTCTCTGCTCACACTGGCCAGCAGCCCAGTTTCAGAGGAGAATCAGGAAGTGAGGTGATGGGAAAGTTTTCTTCCTTCTAAGACTTAGGAGGACACATTCTTGAATCTCTGCAGAGCCAGAGGGGAAAGAACAGGGCAGAACAATCCCTCAAACTCCTTGGAAGCATGAATCAACATGATTTTCTAACATTTATTTATTCAATAATAAAGATTCTTGAAATGATAAAGTGCCTTTGTATTCCTCTTGTATAAGACAAGATTTTTTTAAAGAAAAAAAACATAATTCAGTGTCAAGAAATGGTTTATTTCATGCCTATGAAGAGATCCACAAAGCTGCCTAAATAGTAGTAAATAATATGCTATACAGTAGCATAATTAGGAATATTATATTTGCAGTCATATCACTTAGATTCAAATCCTGGCTCTTCCATTTACTTCTAATACTTACAAATGACTTACAAAGTCATCCATGCGACTGGGCAAATCATTTTACCTCTTTGAACTTCAGTTTCTCATTTGTTAAAAAATAAAGTTAACCTTATATGAAAGTTTATTTTGCCTATGATCCTTATATTGGGATGATTTAAAATACAAATGTTACATAGATGCTCATAATGCCTGAATGATTCTCTAAATGATTTGATTGTAAATAAAGTTACAAAATAGAGAATAGTAGTATTGAATCAACCTTTAAAATAGTAAGTCTAACAGTTTCCAAGGAAACTCAGAATGATAGTCAAATGATGAAACTTGTGGGCCTAAGCAAGATTTCCAGCTTAAAGTTATAGTGACTGAATGAAAAGGTTCAAATTATTTGTCTTTAGGTCAAAATCATCATAAGTAAATAATCTATACTAAGGAAAACCAAAAGGAATAGGACTCTGACTCTGGATTAATGAGATATGGAAGGTGAAAGATGGTCAAAAGAAGATAGAACTTTTCAACATTTAGTTTACTTCTATTTTTTCTGCTAAGGAGAATGACCTTTGAACTACACATAGTATAAAATGGATAGTGACAGGGAACTGAAACTCAGAACAAGTGAGTAGGCAGTAAAAGTTGTCTTCAATGCATGTAAAACACCAGACCCTGATGAGCCATACCTTGAGAACTGAAAGAACTAACAGATGTGATTTCTAAGGCCCATTGTAAACTCTGAAAAATATAGAGGATGGGAGAATCACAATACAACTAGAGATAGAAACAGACCCATCTAGTTTTTCAGGGCTCTGCTTATCCTTTGGATCTTGATTAGCTTGCCCTAGAGATCTGAAAGGGGATCTGGAAGGTTCCTCATTCCTCCTTGAGGAGACATAAGGGGTCAAAATAAAACCCAACCAACTTCCAAAATAAAATGGTTGTCAAATGGAAGTTCTTCCTGTAGTCAGCATCGTGGAATTTATGTCCAAGCAGGTAAGATTTTAACTAAACTAAAATTCCTCTAGGAGAAGCAGATAGAAATATAGAACTATATGGCAAGAAGCAAGATGTACCTATCAGAAGTATATGTTGAAGAATCTTGGAAGTCTAGTCCAGAGACAAAGATTTGACCATCATACTGATACAGTTATACTCTTAGCTACTCAGTGAGAACTCCACTGTTCGCATTAGAGCTTGTGCATGCTTTGCTGGAACAGAATTGATAGGTGAGTCTTCTGTTCTCTATGGCTCACTCCATTCTGCAGCTTTTTCAATCAGACAACAAGAAAGTATTCATTGAGAAATTCCTATATGCTAAACATGATGTCAAGTACTAAAGACACAAAGATTAATGGAAAACAGTTCCCACCCTCAAGGAGTTTCTATTCTAATGGGGAAGGAAAGAAGGAAGGAAAGAAGCATTTATTAAGCATCTACCTTGTACCAGGCACTGTGCTAAGCCTTGGATATTATCTCATTTGACCTTTGTAACAACTCTGGTAGGTAAGTGCTATTATCTCCTTTTAATAGTAAAGGCAGAAAAAGATTAAGTGACTTCTCTAGATTGGCACAGTAAGGGTCTGAAATTATATTTGAACCAGATCTTCCTGGCTCCACAAGCAGAACTCTGTCCATTTAATCACCTAGGGAAGATAACATGCAGATATATTTATACAAAATTATTGCAAAGTCGTGTAGTTTGAGGATAGAGTATACTCACTTTGCAGGTATGGGGATCAAGAAAGGCTTCATGTAGAAGGTAGCATTTGAGCTGAGCCTTGGAGGACATCAATGATTTTAATAGGTAGAGGTAAAATGATTTAAATTCTAGGAATTGGGAACAACTAGTGGAAAGATACAGCAAGTAGGTAAATCTGATGGAATCACAGTGTGGAAGGGAGCATTGTGTAAGAATGCCTGGTCATAAAGATCTTTAAATACCAAACAGAGGGTTATATATCTGATCCTACTGGTGTTAGAGAATCACAGCAGATTCTTGGGTATAGTGATGTTGACATAGTTAAATGTGCACTTTAAATAAAACACTTTGGCAGCTATGTGAAGGAAGGATTGGAGTAGGGAGCAGGCCTAAGGCGGAGAAATCAAAAAAGAAGATGGTTGCAATAATCCAGGAGAGAAATAATGTGGTGAGGAGGGAATATGTGCAAGAAATGATGTAGTAGAGTTGGAAATGAAGTGGTGTGGCAGCTGAATAGCCCTGTCAGGTGAATGAATATAACAAGGAAAGAATAACACTGAGGTTGTTGACTTTGGGGACTAGAAGGATAGTAGACAGTAAAAGGGAAATTCGGAAGAGGGGTGGGTTTGGGGAAAAAGATAATGAGTTCTCTCTGGAGCATGCTGAGCTTGAGGTGCCGGATCAAATGTTCAATAGGCAGTTGATGATATCTGACTAGAGCTCGGAAGAGAAGCTAAGACTGGATATTGGATTCAACTTCATGAAATTATTCATTAAGCCTGTGAGGTTTCCCAGTGAGAGTGTAGAGAGAAAATGAGGATCCAAGGGAGAGCCTTGGGGTGCAGCCGCCACATTTAATGAGTAGGACACAAATGAGGAAGATGTGAAGCAGAATGAAGAAGTGGTTATATAGGTTAATTTGATTCACATTTCCCACAGGACTGGTCATCAAGTGCAGTTGCAAAATCTTGGGAGAAATCTTAGCACAGGAGCATGAGCCGTAGGATTTAAGGCAAACGACTTTAGGAGAATTAATAGTTTTCCCTTCTCAACTATTTTGGTCACTGACTAGGATCTTTGACCACAACCAACCACCATTAACACATCTGGAATATAATTAGTAGCCAGTCCCAACAAGGGATAATTTTACTCTCATATGTCCCTGAGTCCCTTTTAAAAATATTTCTTTTTTTATTGTGATCTTGCCATTCATCCAAAAATGCAAAAGTTTCAATATATAATTAAGACCAACAAAGAGACATAAAAGAAACTGTGAACTTTTGTACACTTCTTTTTAAAGAAATATTTAATATATATACACACATATATATACAGATATACATATATAACAGAGTAGTAATTAAAGAATTAAAAATTCTTATTGAAGCTGGGGTTTTTTTGCATAGTTAACACTACCCACTAACTTGCCACTCTCTTCCACCACCACCCTCACATCCCAAAAGAGGCCTCCTGTATGACAAATAAGAATAGTAAGAAAAAAATCAACAAAACAAATTGTGAAAATGTGTATCTCATTCCATATTATTTCTTTGTCAAGAGATGGGAGCTAAGTTTCATTATCAGTCTTTTGAAGTCATGATTGCTTGCTGTTCTGATCAGAACTCTGATCAAAGAATGCAGATAGATATTCAGATAACATGAAGAAAAGCTGCAGTAACTGACCTGATATAATGGCTCCCACATGAGGCACCCACTAATTAGGAACAAAGCACCCAATCAGGCACCAAGGTAGAGATTCCAGAGATGAAAGAGTTGAGACTTCTGGAGCATGATCCATGAGCAGCCTTAGCATCTGCCAAAGAGATATTGGGAAGGACCAAAGTCAATTGATTCAAAATATATTCATAAGTTCCTACTACATTCACTGTGCTAAGTATTGAGGATACAAAGACAAAAATGCAATCATCCCTTCCCTCAAGGAGCTTCCATTTTACTGAGACACAGAACATGAACACAATTAAGCAAATACAAAGTACAAACAAAATAATTTTAAGAGGGAAAAAGTATAAATAATTCAAATATGAAGAGAGGGAGGAGAAAACAGAGAAAGCTTCATTTAGAAAGCAAATTTAGAACTATACTTTAGAAAACTCTAAGGGATTCTATAAAGTACATGTAAGAAGAAATTTCTTTCCAGAACTGATGAAGCACTTAAGCAAAGACAGAAACAGGGAACAGAATGTTATATATATAAATGCACACACAGACACACACGTACATATGTCATATGCATATATACATATACAGCTAGCAAGCTGTAATTAAATATTATTGTAATAATAACAAATATGAAGGACAAAGAGAAACAAAAGAAGTTTTGTATGAACAGAAACTCTGTAAAAAGAGCAAAGCAAAAAGTATTTTATGTTTAATGACTACCACAATGTAGTCACTCATTGATCATATTTCCTACTTACCTAACTTGTACACTGGCTATACTTGGTACCTAAACTGAACTCTCTTCTTACCTCTTGGAATCATTGATTTCCATCAAGACTCAGCTTGAATATCATGTTATTATCTTTCCTGCCCAGATCCCAAATTTTCCCTCTTTTTCTAGTGCCTTAATCCCCCAAAGCTCATGTTTACCTTGTATATGTTTTGTATATATCAATATAAATGCATATCATCTCCCTAATTTGAATGTAAGGTCCTTGAGGACAGGGACTACTTTATCTCTCCAAGCCTAGCTCAAAATTGGGCAGATAGTAGGTGTTTGTGGATGGAATTATTGAAAGGAAATGTTATAAAGGAAGACAAACCCAAAAGACAACAGACTTTGTGTTCAATGACCCATGTTGTTCTCAGAGGACCGGTATTAAAACATATTTCCTTTCTTACATTTGTGCTGTCAGTCTTAATCACTATGTTAAGTAGCTTTTGGTTAACTGATTTTTTTTTTTTAAGGAAAAGACTTATGCATTAGGCTGTTTATGGGGAACTGATTATGTTATCAAAATATCAATAAAAATTTAAGGTAACTCTAAGTTAACCTCATTACTTTTTATGATGGTGCTTTAAATATTAGATTAAGAAAATAGCAGAGCTACAGTCAACCTAGATTTCAGCATATCTTTTCACAAAGACTCTCCTGCTATCCCTGCAAAGTAGTTAGATGTGAACTACATAATAATATAGTTAGGTTCTGAACTGATTGAATAGCCAGACCCACAGAGTGGTGATTAATGGGTCATGGTCAGCCTGAAGGGAAACCTCAAGCAGAGTGCCCCAGGGAGCTGTTCTACATCAGTTTCTATTCACCATTTTATCAGTGATATCAAACTTAGAAGGAGACATAAAAGACTTATGAGACTTGTGGATGGCAGGAAGCTGTGAGGGATGGTTAATAACACACTAGATGACAGAGTCAGGACCTTGACAGGCTGGAACAATGGACTGACTAGCAAGATTAAATTTAATAAGAATAACTGAAAACTCCTATACTTTGGTTTAAAAATAAAAGATAACAAAACAAGTTCAAAATAGGGGATACATATCTAGATAACATGTTATTCATATGAAAAAGACTGGTGTTTTAGTGAGTTATAGATTCAATATCAGTTCATAATATGACATTGCAGCCAAAAAGAATGCACAAAACAACAATTAAAATTCTAAAGCAAACTTCAGCTATGTTAACATAGCAACCAGGAAAAAAAGCCTACTGTACTCTGCCATCATCACATCACATCTGAAGACTTTTCTGAGTACCATATCCTAGGAAAATCAGTAACAAACTAGAACACATCCAGAGGAAGACAAATAGAATGGTTAAATGTGTGGAGTTCATCTCATGTAAGGACTGATCAAAGGAAGTAGTGATATTTAGCCTGGAGAAGAAAAGTATTGGAAGCCCAGCCATGTGGATAAGAACCCCTTTAATTATATTGACCTGAATAACAAAGAGCTAGGTGAACTGCTCATCATCCTGTAAGCTGGTATATGAGATGTTTCAGCCAAAGAGAAATTCATATTCTTCCTAGTATAATAAATTCCTACTCAATGGAATTGGGAATATATGTATGTGAAGACATAAACAGAGAGTTCTTCATTATAAAAATGACTATTTCTAATTTGAAAAATTATAGTTTTCTAAAGCAAAATGTGAACTCAATCTCTTTCAAGTACTCTTTATTCTCTTACTCCTCCCTAGTGAAGGCAATGATACTTATGTTCCTGGTTTCTGTCATGTTCCTATACCCTCAGACCCTGGACTACCTGTCTTATGACCCATCTTATTCAATACTAAATCAGAGACACAGATAAATAAGATTTAGATTAAGAATTTCAAAGAGCCCTTTGTAAAAACAAAAATAAAAAAAGAAGAATTAATAAAACTTTTTTAAAAATAGAAAAAAAATAGTTCAAAGAAAACATAAACAAGAAAAGCAATATTGAAGTTACCACGGTAAATTAAATATAGGCTTGGAGGAAAGCTGTACATAAGTAGAGTCACAGTTTCCTATACCATTCTATTTTCTGTCTTTTTGCATATGCAAATTTAAATTTCTTGTCTAGTACATAAATATTTTTTTAATATTTTAAAAGAAGAAATTCAATTGTGACTTGAAAAGTTATCTTCTTTAAAAACAATTAATTTTTAAAAACCTAATTTCCACAAACCTAGAAATTTATTGTTCTGAAGTCAATCCAATCTGAACTCAAAGTAATATTTTAGACCTGTATGGAACTTTCCTTTTTCCTTTCTTACCTTATTTTTTTCTCCCCTTTATTTCACTCTTTTTTGTCTTAATTTCATTCTTTGTTTTTTTTAGAAAGGCCTTGTTTAGGCTGAAAGGAATAGAGCAACTACAGCCCCAAGGGGCTAAAATTTGGATCTCTCTTTCCTTTATGTCTATATAAGTGTATGTGGTTAGGAAAAGAAGAGATTATTCATAGCTGTCTGTTTTGCTCCAGAATCCAAACACAACATGATGAGTCAGAAGAAGGCATGTTGGCTAAAGTATTGTGTCAGCTTAAGGTAGGGGAAAGGAAATACTTAAATTGAGATAAAAATCCAAAGCTTAAGGGAAATAGATTGACTCAGTAACTTCCCCAATATTACTTATATTTTTCTTCTTAATTTGGTTCTAGCCTTCCCGGCTGAATGTTCAGTGATAGCTTATTTCCTATTTCTTTCTCAATCTTTTGTATTTTGATGCCCTGAAGGTTAACAGTCTGTTCTAGATCTTTATTTTACATTTGCATAAAAACCATACTAAGTCCTTTCCCCCTCCCCAACCCTGAGCTTGACCTAAACTATGGCATATGTTAGACTTTCACAAGATCTAGCCAGAACTGGAGAAATAAGTAGTGATAGAACTGCTTCATTTGCAATCTCAATGTGATTATCTAAATTGTACTAATTGAGCTTACAAGAGAAAGGGTGTGAAGCATTGTGAAACTTGAAGTAAAAATTAAGTATTCTGCAAAGCAAAATATGTAGCAAAGATTAAAAACAACCTAGAATTCTTATGTATGTCTAAAAATATTGACATCTTAAAGGAAACATAGTATACATCTAAAATACAAAATAGTTATACTGTTTTATATAAATATGTATACTGGAGGCAATAAGAAAGAAAGAAGACACAGAGAGAGAAGCAGAGACAGAAACAGAGACAAAGACAGAAACAGAGAGACACACATCCAGAGAAAAACATAGAACAAATCTCAAATGCAAAATTTCTATTCCCAGATGTATTCCATTATTGCATTTTTTGAAAAGAAGGAAAAAGGCTTAGTGCCTTCTGAGTTTTCATTTGCTAACTTTTAATCTAAAAATTAGTGATGATGTTCCTATCTGAAAGGACTGGAAATAGAGTGAACTCAAACAATACCATCCAATCAAAAAGGCAGAATTTTAAGTGATATCAATTAAAATGGATGTACTATGTATCAAGCATTGGGCTAGAAACTGGAAAGATAAAGTCAAAAAAATACAACAGTCCCTGCTGTAGTGCTGTAGCATTGTAATAATGCTATTGTTTTCCAACCGGATCTTTAGTTTTTCCCAAAAAAGTAGTATATTTATACTTTTGAATGACAATTAAATACTCCAAGGAATGGTGATTTTGAAATTGTATATTCTTCACTAATAAAAGATTGCAGCACCTCTGCAGGCTAGTCCCCAAGAGTTGTAGATTAAAATATGAATTAATTTCAGAGCTGATAATGAGCCTCTCCAAATGCAGCTGACTGGTCCTTGTATAATAGGCCTATGATCCATCACTGGTCCTTATGCAAATCCTTTCTAGCTTGATAGGACTTAGCTGTGTAAATAATACAACTATGGAAATAATGTAGCTATGAAGGAATCTGAAATTACTACCTATAGATATGACATTCCTTGAAATAGAATGCAATCAGTAACCATAGCAGCATATAGATTTGAATACATACTTTTAATCTGGTTAAAAAATTTATAAAAGGAAAGACTGAATAACTATTGCTTCAACTTATAGGGGACAAAACAATATCAGGTTGGATTACCTTAAACAAGAAAACCAGGAAATTTTATCTTATGCATTCACAAAGAAGAGTACTAAGAATGAAAATAGAATCATAGATTCTAGAAGTAGGTTGGAACCCAGTAATGAAGGGCCACATATGCCCAACAGGGAAATTTAAATTTGAACAGAAAGTACTGGGAAAACCAGCACTGAAGTTTACTGAGTAAAGAAATGACAGTGACAGACCTATGCTTTAGAAAGCACTATTTGGTATCGATTGAAGAATGAATGAGAGAGGGGAGAGATAATCCCTCTGATCTGAGAAGCAGTGCTTTCATTTTTCTCAGCTTCCTAAAAACAGTATTTAAAGGATCTATTGATTTATAAGGTATCTTAAGAGAAAGTAATAGAAGAATTATATGTTCTATATAATCTAAGAAGCCCAAGTGAAGTCCTCAAATAGTCCTCTAGAGCAGAAGTATCAAACTTTTACAGAAAACTCTGGCAAAACTGACAAGTATTGCCCAAATTAGATAAAAATTTAATTGGAAAATGTTAACAAATTAAATAAAAATACAACACAACATAATGTTAATTTGTAGTTGTGGCCAAAAGGATCTATTTCTATTTATGTTTGGCACCACTGTACTAGAAGAATTAGATGGAATCTACAACTAATTACCAAACTAGGTCACCTCAACCTTCTCACTGTCCTTAAATTTCCCCATCAAAATTCTTTTTGGTTTTGATAGGTGAATTTTTACTTTATCTTGCCCAGGCTCACTTCCAGGCCAGTGGGACACTTGTAAATATTGTGCGACATTGGGTACAACATTGAGCAAGTCATTTAAATTCTTTAGATCTCAGAGTATTGTTACATTAAGATAAGGAGGATAGATCTGATGGCCTCTAAGATCCTTTCCAATTCCACATCTGAGACCCAGAGCTAGGATCCTAGGTTGCATCTTTAGGCCTCAGTTTGCTTACTAAAAAATGAGAGAGCTGGATTAGGTGATATCAGAGGTTCCTTCTAGCTCTAATCTAATAAGACCCTATGAAGAAAAAAATAAATAAATTACCTAGAACAGATTGATGGAAGGGTAAAAAGTTCTCCTAATCATATGATTAACAAATGGAAAACTAAAATTTTCTCTGCTCTCCATGAATTCTAAAATCTCACCTAAATAGAAATTGTCCCCAATATAAAAAAACTTCAGTTGTCTCCATGGTCTTGGACCTCCAAAAACTAAAGAAAAGATAAATTTATATAAATATATAAACTAATGTCTATCTTGAACTCACTCAGCACCCCATCCACTCACCACCCTAGTCACTATTACATAAAACTGCACTAGCTGACCCAAGGATCTGGCATGCAAGCATTTAACAAAATCCATCCCCCAAACCCAGCAATCCCCTCTTCTTCACATTTCCATTGAGATCTAGGCTCCATGGAGTACAAGTCTTCTGGGACCTCAATAGTCAGCTGGCTGCATGACAGCAGTATTTAATGCTACAATAGATCTCTGTAAGAGAATAGAGTAGTGGAAGGAAAGGGTCAGGATGTGTGCTCATATTTAAAATAGAGCTCAACCCCATACTTCATTCCATCTTCCTCTTGAAGCCTTAGAGACCCAAAATAAAGAAATCAACCTTGTATCACCCATAAAGTAGCTCTCAGTACCAGACCAGAAGAAGGAGGAATTTAGAAACTGATAAAGCAGACCAGGTTATCAGGACAGGACACCATGTCTATAAAATGAGGAAATTAAAGAAAGGTGTTATATGATACTTCACCAGGCTAAAAGGAAAAAGGAAAACCTCAATATCTAGGTTGGGTCAGTTCTGTTCTCCCAAAAGTCCCCCCAGAAAGGAGGAAAGAAGGGCAAAACTGCCATGAAGGCAGCTGAAGGAGAACATATAAAACTAGGTTAAGCATCGAAGATTCCAAGGTCATCCACTGCATCCTGGCCATTGCCAGTCATCTTGATTTTTGTCTTCCCACTTGAGTCTGGAAGAGAGAGTGAGAGTGAAGATCTTGTGCAACTCTGCCTCACTTAAATCCAATTCATGAGCAAGTCAAGATATCACTCCATAGTATTATTGCTCTCTTCAAAAACAAAACTTAACAAGAACAACTATTGGGGACAACTATGATAATATGATAAACAAAAGTCATCAATAACTTTTTTAAAAAAATAAAATAAAACATGTTAAGTGGAATTTATAAAGTTTTCCCAAATTAAGCAAAAACAAACAAACAAACAAACAAACAAACTCATTTTAGGCTTGTCATTAGGTTATCTAGAGATCAGACCACTCTGGTTCAAAGATAAGAGCTTCAAAATGTACTTGTATATTTTACATATTTTGCTTTTATCAAAGAGCACTAGTTGACATATATATATGTATATGTATATATACATATATATATAATTCAACAAAAATCAATCACAATAGAAAAAAATCAACCGAAAACTGTTGTTGTTGTTGTTTTTTTTTTTTTAACTCTAACCTACAGAATTAGTATTTCAAATGGGGAAGGAAAAAAATCTGTGAAGACTAGGAATGTAGAAATCTTAGCAAGACTGCCTTCAAATAACCTTGGGAAATGTTTCATCTGCCAGTAGATAAAAAGAAAATCAATAGAAGTCTATAAGAGACCATGTAGAGGAGAGGTGATGAATTCAAGAGGCAGAATACTAACAAACATTTTCAGATATGTGGTATTATGTTTCACTTATTTATCTTTGTTACAAAGGTTTTGGGTTTGTTTTTACATTAACGGTGGGAGGAAGTGGAAGGAAGAGGAAACAAATTTCGTGAATTTTTTAAATGATTTTTTTTCTGTTTCAAAAAGGAGAGCATAAATGGGAGAATGACTGGTTTTGAATAATATTAGTCATTCACTTCTCTCATGGGTAAAAGAATGCCCAGGAAGAACACCATCAAATACTCCAGATAAAGTAAACTCTGTTTGCCATAGAGAACTACTATATGGCTTTCTTGTGAATGATGGAACAAGTTTTCAATGATAAGAATGATAAGAAAAAATCTTTTGGTCAGACCTTATCAAATCATTCCTTGATTTTTCTATTTCTCCTTTCTAATTTATTTAAATGGTTTTGAGCAGAATGTCATGTTTTTCTCTTCAAAAAAAAAAAATAAGATCCTATTAAGAACTAGTGAATCTTTAGGAGTTGAATGAGATTTTACAGATTTTTGAGAGGTTTAGGTCTTTTGCTTATTTGCTTGTTTTCCCCTTTCCTCTTCATTCATATTCAGTATGAAAGTACTTCCTGGTACAAAGACTAAAGGTGGCAGATGCCTTTAGTTCTTATTTCTATACTGTTTGAGAAAGATCTATCCAAGAGAAAGATAATTTCTATGCCAGCAGAAGGTCCTATTCTCAGTCATGGTCACACTTCATGACATGGCTACAGAAGCATGAAAATTATTTTCCCCCTACAATTTCATCCTTCCCTGTTTCTGAAGGACTGGGGTTGTTTTATGTCTCACACAGAAGGAGATCTACCATGTCAACATGTTGTTTATTTCTTAAATCACAGAACCATAAGATTTTAGGGCTGTAAAGCACATAAGAGATCTGAACACTTCATTTTCCAAGTGATAAAGTCAAGGCCCAGAAAAGTCAAATTACTTACACAAATCCTGTGGCATAATTTATATATGCATATACACATATATAATCATATATGTATATATATATGTGTTTATAAATATATTCAAAGCCTTATATGTAGAATGTCTTAATCCTGATAAGAGGTTAATTATGTTTATATGTATGTAATATATCATATTTTATATACATATAGGTATAAATTTATACACATATAAACAATAACTAAATTTTGGATTCTGGTATCCTAGACCATGAAACCAATTGCTTTAGACAACTAAATAATAAAAATATTAGATATCATATTAGTGATAATAAAAATAGTTATCATATGTATGTATAATCAAAGTCTTGTTGAATATTTTTATTTTGATAATAAAAAGTTAACTGTTAAATTTATAGATGTGTATACATAGATGCATATAAAAAAGTAACTTTTTAATAATAGTAAAAGATTAAAAGATATACACTTTTAATATGTAAAACTTTGATCAATTGGTTATACCAGTTATAGATTTTTTTGGAAAGCTTTTGGTATTCTATTTATAAAGAAACCTTCCATGGTGTTGACTTGCTATAATGAATGCTTAATTGGAACTTGTTTTGTTGGCATTTAATTAAATGTCACTAAAAAGCTCCTTCTCTAACATGCTAAATTTTGTAATTAATCATTTATGAAGCCATCTTTAATCAACTCTTTGTAAAATATTTCTTATGCTACATTGGTCATACTTATTTCCCCTGTGAATAGCTTAGAATGGCTTTTAGGGAATAAATGAGCTGTATTCTCCTCAGGAAATATGTTTTCTTTGGGAGCTAGGAAACATTAACCTACAGGAGTTTGTGATACCAGACAACAACAATTGTTTGACTTGAAAGTACAATCACAAATAACTCGATCAAACATGCTTAAGTAGTCTGATGATAAAAGCTTATCTGTCTAAATATTCCAGTACTGATTAGTAAGGATGCTTGCTGAGAGTGATTGCATAGGGAATCAAATCCATAGATGACCCAAAAATTTCATAGTGTTTTCCTTCTTTTAAACTCTACTAAGTAACAAAAATAAAAAAATTTATTTTTCATGTCCTTTTCCCTTCACTTGTCTAGATTCTTGTTGGGGGGGTTGGCAGTAAGTAGGTCAGCACAGGGAAGGAAATCATACACAGAAAAATAGACTGAATTGTGGGAATTCAGGGAAAGGACAAATGGGCAGTATAGGTAATTGATAAAATGATATTAATTTCATACATAATAAAAAGAGTTATACTTTATAGGTTATAGGGTTATATTGTATATCTCATGGTATAGTGGAAAGTCTCTTAATTTGGAGTCAGCTAAATTGGATTCAAGTTCCCATGCTTTCTATCTGGGTGACCATAGACTTCACTTCTTTGAACTAATGTTTCCTCATTTCCAAATTACAGATATAATACTTATTCAACCTATGCCACAGCTTAATGTGATGAGCATGTTCCATAGACCTTAGGAACTATTATTATTGTTGTTATTATTGTTAGCATGTGGCTAGAAGGGATCTTAGAAATCGTCTTAATTACACTTCATTTTTACAAATGGGGGCACAGAGACAGAGATTGTGACAAGATCACATAGCTAGTTATAAATAAAGCCATATATTTTGATCTCAAGCCCAAGGAACTTTCCAGTATATTTTTCTACACTTAGATATTCAATCTCTTTGCTTACTTTTATATATGCTGTGTCCTGTCTTCCTACCTCCCCTACCATCAATAACAATGCAATAACATGCAAGGGTAGTTTTTGTCTTTGTATGACTAATGCTTAGAATAAAGTGGTACCTAATAATTTTTACTTAAATTATAATCCATGCATTCAGAAAGAAGGATGACGGAACAAATAACAATGATAACATTCCCTATAATATAATTTTCTTACTGAGGTTCAATAAAGGGAAAATAAAGCATTTATGGACATTGGGGGAATTTTTTGATACAACCAAAGCTGTGACATACTGGAGAATTTCATATGAAAACATTATAGGTTTATAATAAGATTGTGAAAACAGCAATCCAAAGGACCCAAATGTATAAAAAAGATGATTATACTTAAAAGTGATTTTTGTGGATGAGCTAACTTCAGTGTATTTCTAGATAGCTAGGAAAACCAAAAAAAAATTTTGTTTGTTTATTATCAAATTAGAATCTATCAGTAAATATGTTTTGTTCTTTCTCATGTATCTATAGCCATGCCATTTTGTATCCTCTCCCTGTCTCAAAAACACTCCATATAGTTCAGAACAATGGGAGTCATCTAGGCCAGTCCCCTCTGCCGATGTACTCAATAAAGACTGGGCTAGATTTGGGGGCTGTTATATTAAAACTAAGACTCATGAGAAGACTAAGTAATCAGCATAATAGCAGAGGAGAGCCGGTGGGAGATGATTTTTAAGGAATTTAATATTCTTTTTCTCTTTCATTAAGCCTTTGACAATTGTGCTGTGAGCCTATTATACCACACTTGGAATATTTCAACTTTATGAACATCAGAGATCAGTTTTTGCATAAAATTAATTTTTGCAAAGAAGAAAACTGGGAGGTAGACAAGTTCTGGAATTTGGGGTTTTCAAAAAGGAGAGGGAGATAGAACAAATCTTATTGTTTTATGTTTACTTTGTTCACTTCATTGAAAGTTACATATAAGTAGGTGGTGAGGATAGCCCTACATATAGGATTGGCAGGGTATGAGTGACAAAGGGACCAACAGGCCAAAGGTTCAAGAAACAAGCAACCATCCCTAACCTTCATGGAAGAGGTGATGTCTGAACTAGACTTTAAAGTTTAAAAAGAAGAAGAGGAGGTTCCAGTCTAAAGATCCAAAACAGTAAAGCATTTATCTCACCAATTTCACTTCCAAACACAGCATAGTTTACAGAAAAAGCCAATCCTTTGATTCCAGAAATTAGTGTTTTTGGATCAATCCATTGGCTGGGCTAGGCCGAGAAGTTTATTTAAACTTTGCTCTTTCCTAAGCTCACAAACTGATGTGGTCTCCGTTCCCAGACTCCTGGTGCTCTCCCAACATTTTGAAGCTCAAAAAGTGACAGTTCATCTATTCTGTATTCAATATTCTTTCCTCAAAGGCCAGAAAATAGACACAAATTCAGAAGCAATGTCAAAATCATGTAGTCATGTTGTATATGTATGTAGTATGTATGCAAGGTGTTTGCCTACAATACAAAGTCAAGTTGGGGACAATATTTTGACATTTGAACTTCTTATACTTAAATCATTGAACTATTTATATTTTTTTATAATAGGAAAAAAAGTGGAGAAAGTAAGTGGTGAGAGTGGCCATTGGCAGGGTATGAGTGACAAAGGGACAAACAGGCCAAAGGTTCAAGAAATTAAATCATTTCTACTCTTCATGGAAGAGGTGATGTCTGAATTAGGCTTTATAGCATGAAAAGGATGTCAATAAGTGGAGAATAGGGATAATATAATTCAGTCATAAAAGGAGCAGTGAATAAATCAAAAAGAATAAGAAAAGACAGAAAACAGTTAAATGATCAGTTCAACTGGAACAAAAAAATTTTTTTAAGAAAAATAGTATGAAAGACTAGAAAGACAGATTAGAAGAGGAAAGAGGGGGATTTGGCATTATAGCCTTCAGAGCTTGTATTTTTTTCTTTTTCTAAAAGAATAAAATTTTATGAAAGAACAGAACAGTCCAAGCCTTCCTAACAGTGAAGTCTGGCCCAGCCCCAAAGGCTGGCTGTTCCTGTTTTTCCAACCCAAGGGCCATTGTCACTCTTTAGAGCAGTGGGCTGATCTTGGTGCAGAAAGGGCCCTCTGCTTGACAGAGAGAAGTCAGAGGTTTTCAAGCATACTTTGATAGCCCACCTCTCAAAAAGAAGGAAAGACCTATGCAACTAGAAAGAATATTTTAGCATCTGTGAAAAAAAAAATGATTGTTTGGAGAGAAGGGAGGTCTAAGATATGACAACCAGAACAGAGATTATTATAATAGCTTAAGTAGTCCAGTAATTAAGGCTCTATTGTAGTATCAGGAGGGGACAGATGCTAGTGGTACTTTGGAATTCAACAGAATTTGTCACATGGCTTCAGGAAGGTGAAGTAAAAGGAAAAGTTAAAAATGACTCTGAACTTTTTATTTGAACCTAGATGATAAGGAAGATAATGTTGCCATCAACAAAAATAGGGAAATTAGGAAGAAAAGCAGGTTTAAGTGAAAAGATAGTGAGTTCATCTAGGCTCAGGGGTTCTCAAACTACGGCCCACGGGCCAGATGCAGCCAACTGAGGACGTTTATGCGGCCCTCTGGGTTACGGCAAATGGGCTGAGGGGCTGAGACAGAGTGTGAGTTTTTGTTTTTACTATAGCCCTGCCCTCCAACAGTCTGAGGGACAGTGAACTGGCCCCCTATTTTAAAAGTTTGAGAACCATTGATTAGGGATTAATTGAATATCCATGGGATATCCAGGTGTAGAGTTTTAGCAGTGAATTAGTCAATTAAAATCAAGGTAGTCCTTACCATCAAAGAATTTATATTTTAGTAGCGGGATACCCTAGGGAGTGGCCTGGTCATTTTACAGATGAGGGAACTGAAGTAAACAGGATTAAGTAACTTGCCAAGAGTCACACAATAATGTCTGAGGTCAGATTTGAACTCACAAAGATGCAATTTCCTGACTCCAGAACTAGTTCTCTATTTATTGCACCACCTCACTACTTAGGGGTCAGAGGAAGTTACAAATTTGGGAGTCATTTGCATGGAGGCAATAATTGAAGCCATGAGTATGTATGAGATCACTAAGAAAGAAAGTATAGAGGATAAATGAAAGTTTTAGAAGGTATCTATGCTTAAGGAACAGGAAAAGAAAAAAAGAAAAAAACAATGAAGAAAACTAACTGGTCAAAGAGGTAGAAATGCCATAAAAGTCAAGGGAATAGAGAATATCAGTAGTGAAAAGAAGAACAGAGTATTAAATCACACATGTTTAGACTACCTAAAAATGAAATTTGACTATTGATAGTCTAAATGAGAGATTTTGCCTAATGATCAGTACTTATTGATCATACTTTGGGAGAATATGAAACATATCAATTTTAACCTTCTTGTAACAAATGACATCCAGATAAGTGGGAAAATGACTTTTTAGGTTCTTCTTGGATAGAGAAATAAAAGAATCAGTAACATTAATTTTGTTGAGTACCCAAAAGGGGGAAAACATCATTTCCAGGGAAATGTGGTCATCTCATGAAAAATATTTGCTTGCTAGCAAATAGCCTGCCATCTGTTGCAGAGGATGATGAAATAGAAAAAAAAAATATAAAGAGCTCAGGAAAATCATCCAAAGTACATTGACATGCACTTTGATACAAGATGATTTTAGTGAAAAAGTAGGAGTAGGTGAGGTTGGCAAGAATTATTAGAAAATACAAGCCAAGAATGAGAAATGAGAGAAGTCAAAGATATGTATTACACAAAAGCCTAATACCTCTATAGCATAAAAAATGTTCTTTAAAAAAGAAATGGACATGACAAATACAAATAACATCAAATAAAAACATATATGCATGTATACACACACACACTAGCAGAAATTGATAATACTTGAACAGAGAGGAAGTGACTTGTTACTTGTGTAGGAGTCATTTTTAAATAAGCTGTCTTCATATAGTCAGACTATTAATTGCCTAGGGAAAAAAATGATAAAAATAATTACAACAGTAGAAAAAAAAGAATAAAAATTAATAAAAGGTATGGCATGAAATTGGGTAAAAAACAAAACTGATTAATCCAAATAAGCTGTTGATCTCAAAAAATGAATAATAGAAGAAAAGTTGTAGAAACAGGCTAATGATTTTAGGCAAATGTTTAACTGATTTAAGCCCATTTTCATAAAAATAAGAGCAAAAAAGAATAAAAAGTTAGCAAAGCATAGGTTTACTACCTGATTTGGGAGATATAGTAACCAAAGTGTGCAAAATATTATCAAATCTACATTTACATTAAATTTGTTTTGAATATAATCTTGTTAGTGAAATCTTAAGGAAGAGGATGAAAGATCATAAACAGTAGTCCTCCTAAAGCAAAGAGAAGCAACAGAGGGTTAAACCATTTAATTAAGCAAATCTAAGGATTTAGAAGGATGAAAATGTAAGAAAGAAAATAAAGTAAAAATTGGTAAAGATCTTTAAAGGATTTGGGGTTTGTCACTGTTGTTTTTTTTTTTTTGTCACTGTTGTTTTTAATAGAGATAGTACAGTCACCACACTAGGATTCTAATATCATAATATCATAATATCATAATACCATAATATTCTTTGTATAAGGAAATGTTCGTGTTTACAAAGTATCGGTCCAGTTCATAAGTTTCCCAAGCTGAGATTTGAATCACCTCCAGTTGGTTCTTTCTATCATATCATGCTGTTTCTAGAAATTTAAATCTCCACTAACAATGCACTACTGTGTACCTGGTTTCCCACAATCTATCCAACAATTGTTTTCTCTTTTTGTAATCAATGGGCATCTAATAGTTATTAGAACCTCAGAATTTCTCTAATTTGTATTTCTTTAATTATTAGTGGTCAAGAGCGTTCTTTTCATATGGCTATCAACTTCTATATTTATTTGTTTGTTTGTTTTGTTTAATTGGGTTTTTTGACTAGGTGAAAGAGGAGATTTTTTTGCCTCAATTGCTACCTAGCCTTATCACTAAATGTAAGCAGCCTCAATCAAACGGGGACCTGTTGAAGATTTTTAGCTTAAAAAGACCAAGTTCTCCCATTTCATCCAAGATCATCTCCAGTAATCCTGATCTATATGTTGCCATTAGGCTCTGGAGGAGAGAGTAAGGCAAGTGACCTGCACAGTTCTCCCTCACTTAAATCCAATTCACTGTCATGTCATGGAATCACCTCCCTGATGTCATGGACCTCTTCAAGAACGAAGGATAAACAACAAGTCTTGTTTATATCCTTATTTATAAATTTGGAAATGTATTTATCAATTGGAAAATGGCTCTAATTCTTATACATCTGAATCCATTTCTTATATACCTTATAAATAAGATGTTCTAAAAGATGCTGCAAAGATTTTTCCTTGTACTCTTAGCTTTATCTGATTTGTTTATAAAAAAGGTTTTGTTTAATTTTATGTAATCAAAAGTATCTATTTTACTTTCTGATTCATTCAATCCTTTGCTCATAAATCTTTCTTTTATCTGTAGATCTAATAAGTGATTTTTTTCCTTATTTCTCTAATTTGTTTTTGATATGACTTTTTATATCTAGGTCATATTTGGAGTTTATCTTTGTATAACATATATGAAGTATTGGCCTAAATCTAATTTACTCCAGATTGATGTCCAATTTTCCTTGTAGTTTTATAACATAGTGAATCATTATACCAGTAACTAGCCTCTTTGAGTTTATCAGACACTAGTGTTAATTAACTAAGGTTAATTTTCTTTTATATGTTGTGTGAATCAATCTGTTACATTGCTCAATCTCTATTTTTTTAACCAGAACCAATTTGGTTTGGGGATGACTGCTTTGTAGTGTAGTTTAACATCTGGTATTGTTGGACCATCTTCATTCTCTCTTGACATTATTCACCATTTTTGTCTTCATATGAATTTTTGTTATTATTTTCTCTCATTCTATAAAGTAATCCTTTAGTAGTTTTGACATGGCATTAAATAATGACAAATGCTTTTAATTGATTCATTCTTCTATTTATTCATTTGTAATATGTTTGCTTTGACAAATTCGGTGCTTTTTCTCTGACTTTGAAATCCTACCTACAAACATTATTCCCTCCTACCACATTTCTCTTTGGATTTGGAACTCAGGAATACTGATTTAACCCAATATAACCTCACTTGAAGCGTTACATGTTCCAGCAAAATTATTCTTCCCTAAACCCAGTTGATGGATTTTTAGTCACTGGAATATTCTAATAGCAAGTGTTTTTTGTCATATTGTTCCATGCCATTAACCCATTTTCCCCCACACTCAGATCCAAAGAAGCCCAAGTCTACTTGCTGCTCCTTAATCAAAGGCTTAAAAAGCACATACTTCCTTACAAATTATACAGATTATAGCAACTAGTGAGTCCTTGAAAGAAGTGATTCTAGAAATGGCAGCGTCCCTGTTTATTGAACACAGTGAATTGTCCAGCCAGTTTCAGAGTTTCTGCATTATTGCAACTGATATATGACTCTCCACCTTTGGAGTTATGGAGTTCCATAAAGTGCAGCCATATGGAAGGATTCTTGTGAAAGATCCCAGGGACTTTTGTCATTTATTCTTCAGCCTAAAATGGACTACCTGGATTCACCAGCTTCAGCAGAGCCATGGGACCATGAGAGAATAAACCAGCTCCTTCCAGACACTGTCAGGACTTGGCGTGGAGTACTGCTGCTCTGGTGGATCAGTTTATAAAGGATTGGGTCACAATTATCCACAGAGAATTAGCCCAGATGAACAGTCATCTGCCTCTCTAAGTTCAATCAGCAATGTGCACACATCACAACAGAAGCTGAAGATGGCCATTCTGATATTTTCCCAGTCTAGCCACTGGTAGCCCAGCAAATGACCAGGAAGACTCTATGTAACTTGAAAGATTCCCAAGAAAGTCCAGTCTCAATACTAAGGCCCCAAATATCAACCAGATATGGAATCATCTAAATACTAGTTTAGCTGCTACTGCAAATGAAAGTTATGGTATTACTTGGGCTACCTACATCTTTCCAAAAGATCAATCCCTACTGTTCAGAGTAGATAGAGCATTAGCTCTGGGGTCAAAGGGCCTAAGTTCTCTGACATTTTCTGACTATGTGACCTTGACCAAAACAATTCACTCTCTTGGATCATCCAGGGCTCTCATGGTCTCTTAGATTCCTTCCAGATGCAGATCTCTGATACTCTGAACTATTTTTGACATTCAAAATCAAGCTGCAGTACCACCAAGAATTTTGGAGGATCAGGAGAAAGGAGAAGGGAATATGCATCTATTAAATAGCTACTATGTTCTGATTGATTTTCATATATCTCATTTTTTAATCTTTAACATAATACTAGGAAGAAGGTTATTATGATCCCCAAAATCTGAAGAAAAGAGAAGTCAAGTGACTTAACCAGTCACACAGCTTAATAAAGCTGAATTTGAATTCAGGCCTTCCCGACTGTAGGTCATGGATTTTGTCCACTATACCATCCAGCTGTCTTTCATGTTGTGGGTTTCATTCTTGGTAGGCCTATGAAGTTTAATAACTCGGACTTTATCCAACAAGAGTAAATGCTTTTGTAAGTCCAAATCTTTGGAATGGCAACTGAAATAATCAATGATCATTGCCTTCAATCCAGACCTGTGATTCAGGAGGCTGAGATCCTATGAATCCAAGGGGAAAACCGTTAGGAAAAAAATCCATTTCAATACCACCTTTTCTTCGAATGGTGCTCATCATCATTTAAACTAGTATTATAAGAGCTATCATTCTATGGGACTTGGGGAAGACTATTTCATTCAGCACTACTGAAAGGACTGCCTAGAATATATTATAGAAACATCAGACTATGGCCCAACCCTCTGGACCTAAGTTCAGTACTGACCCTGATACTTATTATGTAACAATACACAAGTCACTTAACCTTAATGTCCTTCACTTTCCTCATTTGGAAGAAGGCGAGGCTCAACCCAGAGATGAGGATGAGGGTTTGGGGGAATGAATGATGTTAGAGTGTTTACTATTTAGGCTGCTTATACATTTCTGTTTCAAATTAATTGGCTTTTTGTTGCAAGACCATACAAAATGCCATATATACATATATGTAAACTTTGGCTTATAAGTGAGAGAAATTATTATTTTACTATTATATTAATAACTATTCTTAATTTGAGATTCAGGCTTTCCTCATTTATTTCCCTATTCAGGGTCCAGCCCTTGTAAAAAGACAGTTTCTGAAGAATGACTGATTGATGAGATTGTCCTAGCTGTAAAGGTACATGCTCTTCAATGGAAAGGTAGGACATCACCCAACTAGGAGCTCTTAATTCGATTTAGAATGTAAACAAAATCCAGTATGGGTGAGTGCTTACACAGGGGAATGAGCCCCTGTCACTGTACCCCTCCTTTAGAGCTTAAGGTGTACCAGCTTGTGAAGGAGATCCAGATTGGTCTGGATGAAGAAGGATTCCCCTGTCCAGATTGTTAGAGGTGCCTGAGTCTACTCATATAGCCTCTGTTCTCAACAGGAGATGCTGAAGGCTTACCCCCTCTTCAAATGTTTAACAATCAGAGTAGATTTTTACTTATCAGAGGCATTTCCTTTTTAAAAATAATTAAAGCTTTTTGGCTCTCCACAATGTGTCTTTGGTTACAGAGAGCTACCAGGGATCACTGATTATCAGCTCATCTGAGTAATTCATTGCCCAGAAACTTTGTCTCTCAGAGTTTTTCATTTGTCACATAAGATGGGGAAGAAGAGAGGTATAGGAGATTTGGAATTTTTTATTTTTTTAAATAGGGATAATAATGGCACCTAACTTCATAAGTATTGTTGTGAGGATCAAATGAAATAATATTTGTAAAAACTTAACCTAATGCCTAGCGCACAATAGGTAGTTAATAAAGACTTATTTTCTTCCCTTTCCCATCTCTCTACATCCTACACCAAGAGCCAAGAAACCTCAGAGACTATATCTGTCTCTAAATTTTCCATGACCTTGAACATTTACTTCCCCTCACCAGGGCTCAATTTCCACCTGCACAACACAGAAGAGCTGATCTAGATCCCTTTCCAGTTATAATATTCTAGAACTTTAAAGCAGACATTGGGGTAGCTAGAGAAGCAACAAAGTTTTGACTCTATCAGAGTAGTGATTCTGGGTCATGTCCTAAACTGTAACTAGGCCCTTCTGTATTTTCTAAGGATTAAACTCTAGGAGCAAGCATCCACAGTGGCCCCATTTTTACCCATTTTATGTATCTGCCATCATAATGGATAAAGGTCATACAACTAAACTGGTTGACAAAATCCACCACCTGTCTGGGAGAGAGCCCACAGCACCAAGAATGAAGGGAAAGACCAAAGCAGCAGAACCAAAGTACTAGAAAGGGATCTTCTCCTTTTTGTGTAGAAAGGAACTCTCAGCAATCTGGTGACACTTATGGACAGATTCTTTCTCCAAATCCTGTTTGTGTCAAGTCATTTCAATCACATCCGACTCTTTGTGACCCCGTTTGACAGATAGTGAAGTGGCTTGTCATGTACTTCTCCAGACTGCGCTCTTCCTTTTACAGATGAGGAAACTGAGGCAATTAGGGTTAAGTGACTTATCCGGGGCTGCATTGTCTGAGGTTATAGGTGACATAGAAGGATGCTCTATTCACTGCACCTACTCTTCTCATCATATGTGTTGTCTACATTCAAAATTGAAGAAAATGCTAAATTTCAACTAAAGGTTAGTGAAAATAAAACGATATTTTTTCTCATCCAAATTCATAGATTCTAGATGAAGAAGCCTAGGAGGCTAGTCTGGAAAGCTCTAGAGGAGGGGGAGTTCTGTCCCTGCCTTCTCCACCCTGTAGGTCACACAATCCCTTCCCCCTCGCTGCTCCTGTGGCAAGAGCAGTTCAGTGAGGAGAAAGGAGCTTCTGGCTTGTTCTCACCTGGTTTCAGCTGTCACACAGTCTCCAGCCCCAGCCAAGGACTGTAGGAGAAAATCCAGACCCTTGCCAACTCACTGCCTGAGCCCAAGTGACTGACCTCAAACTGCCAAGGTTAGTCACGCATCTGCTTATGCCGTTCTGACACATCCATTTGCAGTGATACCTCAATTCACGAATCGTCTGCAAAAGGAGTTCTTCCAGTTGAAGTATCGGGAACAAAATCTTCATAAATCAAACAAAAGACAGGGCAGCATGACCAGAATACGTCTGGCTTCACCTTCCCCTTGTCCTTGCCTGGCTGAAGGTAAACAGAACTGATCCAGAGGCAAAATCTCGAAGCCTTAGAAGTCAGCCTTGTCTATCTCCAGCCTCTCCTACTTTTTTCATCTATCCTAGCAACAAAATTCCCCCCTCCACCTCAGCACCTTCAATTCCCAGAACTTTCTCCCACTCTTATTAAAACAGGGAAAGTGCTGCTCTCCAGATTTAATTTGTTTCACTCAACCCACTGGCATTTGCATTTGAAGCTTTTATCCCTAATTGTGGAAGGAGTAGCTTTGTTCCTTTTAAAAGGAACTTCAGGCATTAGGACAGAAGTGGGGAAAATATTAGGGGGTTGGATAGAGATATGCCTGAGTAGCCATAGGTGCTTTGAAATAGTGAAAAGTGCACTAGGTTTGGAGCCAGAGAACCTGGTTTCAAATCTTGATTATTATTTCTTACTTCCGTGGCTAAAATCACTTCCTTGGCCAAGGATCCTCATCTATAAAATGGGGAACTCGAACTAGATCATTGCTGAAGTCCTTTCTAGCCATAGGATTCTATGATTCTAAGCATGATTTGGTCCTTTTTGGAATATGTAGAAGGGATGCAGGGGTAGAGAAGAAATTTCACTTCCTCTTTTATCCCAAATGATTTCCTAATCCCTGAGGGAGGAGAAGATTAAGAGAGAATGTAACCTCTTCTTCATATCTGCCCTTGAGTTTGATGGAGCCCAATCTATGGGAACTCTGGGAGGTTCCTCCATACCTTTCTTTCCCTTCCTTGATTTCTGGCCAAGCTTTCCCTCCCTAACTTTCCTTAATGTTAATTTTCTGGCCCCAGATTCTTGAATCACACTTTGTGTGTGCATTTGATATTATTTTTATTAGAATTTAATATTTTCACAATATAATCCCCGCCCTTATCTTGGATCCTACAATATAGTTATCCTATCCTTCCCATTTTTTATCTGTGAAAATAAAGATTCCAATAAAGTACATAGAGCATTCATACCACAACCACCCTAATTTTGATCTTTATCACCCCTTATCCAATCTCTTACAATAGACTCCTAGCTAGTCTCTCTCTACATTTAGCCTCTACTCCAAACTACCTTTTACACAGCTGCCAAATTAATATTCTTAAAGTACAATCCTCTGCTCAAGAAGCTTCAATGGCTCCCTAGGATCTATAGGATAAATAATATAAATTGTCTTTTTGAAATTTACAATACTTTATGCTCTGCCTCCAAACTATATTTCTTTTTTTTTAATTATAGTTTTTATTTACCAGATATATATATGCATGGGTAATTTTACAGCACTGACATTGCCAAACCTTTTGTTCCAATTTTTCCTCTCCTTCCCCCCACCCCCTCTCCCAGATGGCAGGTTGACCAATACATGTTAAATATGTTAAAGTATAAATTAAATACAATATGCGTATATATTCCAGTTATTTTGCTGTACAAAAAGAATCGGACTTTGAAATAGTGTACAATTAGCCTGTGAAGGAAATCCAAAATGCAGGCGGACAAAAATAGAGGGATTGGGAATTCTATGTAGTGGTTCATAATCATCTCCCAGAGTTCTTTCACTGGGTGTAGCTGGTTCAATTCATTACTGCTCTATCTCCAAACTATATTTCAAGGCTGATTCTATATTACTCCCCTTAATGTATGCTACAATTTAAGCATAAGTGATTGTATTAATTACTCCTAACATTCAACATTCTGTCTCCTTTTTTCCATGACTCTGCAGTGAAACTAACCCATGCCTGGAATGCTCTAGTTCCTCACCTCCATCTCATAGAAATCCCAGCTCCTTCTTTTCAAAAATCAGCTGAATTGCTTCCTCTTTTAAAAGGCTTTTCTTGATTCCCCAAAATTCTGTACCCAAAAGCTAGTTTGTATTTATTTTAAGTATACTTTGTACTTACTGACCAGCGCTCTCCACCTCCACCCCACAGTAGAACAGCCATCCATTATGGCAAGAATTGCCACACTTCTCTATTTGTATTTGTATTGCTTGTCACATAGTAAGCACTTAATAAGTGCTTATTAATCTATTAATTGATAATATTGGACTTGAAATTGAGACAAATGATGTAATCATGACCAAGTCACTTTCAGAGTCTTTCAAAATGAAGATAGTATACAAAAATGGGAAAAGCAGCTCAAGTTGGTTATTAGTTTAATCTGGGATTTCCAGTTGGACTTTTAAGTAATGAAGAAAGTGCTTTGTCGATTTGAGAGTGCTTTCCAGCTATTTTCATGATGTTCATTTTGTAAGTACTCACAGAAACTCCACGGAGTGTCCTACATCCAGCAGACACTACCTAGAGATATGTTGATTCTAGTAAAGCCAATTCACCCCTAGATTTGTTGATGAGATAGTCAACCCTTATTAATATTGATGGAGCAGTTTGCAAATAAATGGCACCATCAATTGTTGAACAGCATGTAAGACATGTGGAGAATATAAAAGGGAACAACTCACCCACCTGTTTCTTCACTGATTAGCTGGCTGGGAATTGCCCAATGCTGGCATGGTGACCAGGAGTGTGTGAGAAGGTAAGGAGGGGGGGTAGTTTAAACAATCTGGAAGAAATTTAGACTCTTTGGACTCATTCTCATGTTCCTTCCAAAATGGCCTTAGGACCCAGTTTGATGACTGGTCTCCTGTGGCTAGGAGGCCATTCCTCCTGATAGTACTATACACACAAAAGTTATACTCTAATGCCATCTTCCAAAAAAATTATCAAATGTTTGTGATTCAGTTTTTTGCAAATATGCCAAATTTGCCCTGGATCTATCTTCTGAATGCAAAGGCAAAAGGAAAATTATATTTATGTCAACTGTAAGCAAAAACTCTGGGAAAAAAGGAAACTTCATTTACATAAAGGATGGTGTGGTGGGGAAAGGGCTGGCATTCTAATTTGATGACTTGGGTTCAAATCCTGCCTCAGCCAATTTTTTCATGTCACCTTGGACAAGCCACCTCTCTGAGATGCCTCCTCTATAAAATAAGAATTGTATTCAATGATCATGAGTCTCTTCTAGCTCAAAATCTGTGACTCCAAGCACAAAGAGTCTCTTTGCCAGCTCTCTAATTGTTTCATTTAGTTGAAAAAATCCCCAAAAAATAAATTAATGTACTTATTCAACAAAAATCTCTAATAAAATAATACTAGAATTAATTGATGATGTATTTAGTTTATGTAAAAACCCATCTATCATAAAAACCCTAAAAACATCTCAGATTTTAAATTTATAACTAATTCAATTTTTAAACTCCATCTTTCCCCTGTTTATTGCACATTAGCTCTCTTCATGCACTCTCTATTCCAGCCAAATTGAATTAATAGCTATTTCCCAGCTTCAAGAGACACATTGCACAGACTGTTCCCTACACCTGGAATGCATTCCATCCTCAAATTTATTTTTTAAAATCATTGCCTTCTTTCAAAAATTTAACTCAAATGCCATTTGCTACAGAAAATCTCCCCTCCCCCCAGTTCAAGATGTCACTTTTAAGTCATTTTATTTATTTTTTTAATATTTGAATTCTCTTTTCCTCTCTCTCCACCCTTCCCTTTCCACTGAAAAGATAAGCAATATTTTAATTATACATGCTAAATCCTGCAAAACATATTTTCATATTAGCTATATCACCAAAAAGAGCAAGAAAAATAAAGTGAGAAATTTAGAGAATTTATCAGTTTTTCCTCTGGAGGAAGATAACATTTTTCAAGATGGGTCCTTTGGACTTGTAGTCATCAGAATAGTGAAGTTTTTCATATTTGGGAATCATTACAACATTGTTTCACTTTGCATGATCCATCTAAATCATCCCATGTTTTTCTGAAATCATCTCCCTCACCATTTCTTAGAGCACAATAACATTCTATCATACTTATATGCCACAACTTGTTCAGTCACTCTCTAACTGATGGATAGTTCCTCAATTTCCAATTCTTTGCCACCACAGAGAGAGTTTCTAAATATTTTTAATATGTTCCTTTTGATCTCTTTGGGGTACAGACTTATTAGGAATGTGCTAGGTCAAAGAGTATGCACAGTTTTATCAGCCATTGGGCATAGCTCCAAATGGTTCTCCAGAATGGGTGTTTGGTTCCAGAAAACTTTTCCTGATCCCCTCATTGTTACTGCTTCCCCCTCAAATAATTTGTTACACTTATTTTCTCTTGGGGGCAGGGGCTATTTTCTGTCTCTTGTCTTTCCCCCCACCCCAGCACCCAGCACAGTGCCTTACGTGTGTACTAAGCATCTAATAAATGTTGTCATTGCTATTGTTGAGTAACTAAGCAATTGATTTCATGCTACAGCAGAGAAAGTAAGTCCAAGCCCAGCAGTATGTTTGAGCACAGAATTGCATTGACTCAGCTGGATATAAATACCACTGCTTGCATCACTTGGAGTTTCCTTAATGGTCTCCTTATGCCCCATCTAAGTTTCAATTAGGTCTGAGGCTGCTCAGAGAAGGAAATCTGACGAGTTCACTTCCCACGTGAGTGTAGCTGCCTAAGTCTCAATGACGTCCATGCATGGTGTGTTTGTAAGAAGGAACAGGCTAAAAATAATTTTAATATATTCTCATTCAATTTTCACTAAATAACTGATATAATTTGAAGGCAGCAAAGCAGCACTTATCCATTTTCTCTTGCAGCCTACCGAGTGTCATAAAGATACTGAAATGTTCCAAATAAGAGCATCATCCTAATTGCTTATATGGAAAATTAGAATGTGCAATGCTTTCCATGAAAGAAAATAACCTCTCTTGTAGGGTAGGCGGTGTAAATATACAATATTATATTAGCTCCTGAATAAAGACAGACAGGTGAAAAATAGGGACCAAAAAAAGGGAATTTGGAGAAGAAAAGATTGAGGAGAAAAGGAGAGAAAATGAAAGTGGCAGAAAAGCATGACATAAAACCATTTTTATGAAGATGGGGGAGGGAAATCATATTCACAGTAAACACTCAGAAAAGCAATAATATATATGATCTGAAATGTAAGTTTTTACATTTTGTTTTATATATATATGTGTGTGTGTGTGTGTTTATGTATTCATATCACTATAAAGTTACAAAGTGTTTACTCACAATATTTGTCTTTTTACATTATGATTTCTTTTATCATAGACTTATGTTCTCAATTATGTTTTACTGGTTAATTTAAACATCAGCTTGAATTTCCTGAGCCAACATGCCGACTGATGATTTGGGAAAGCTCCCAGAAGTCTTCTTGGATAGCAGAGGACAAGGAAAATACAAGCTTTGCCAGAGTCAATTTTCTCCACGTATTGGAGAACATGACCTGGAATATTGAGGAGGAGAGTGAGATGAAGCCAGCCACAGTATAAATGAGTTGTCTCCCTATTCCATCAGACAGTCTGCAAGAGGGCCCTCGAAGAGGGGAATTTTGCAAGCCCTCCAAAAAGAGGAATATGTGATTGTAACACGGATCTATTTTTCTGCAGGGAAAAAAAGGTATAGCAAAGGGGAGACTACCAGGAGGTAAGGAAGGTTTACTTAAACCTAAAGAGGAAAATAGAATCCACTAACAATGCTCCATGTAGTATATCACTTATATTCAGGACATAGAAATCACAGCAGCAGCCGCAGTTGTCCCTGGAGAATAAATGAGATCTGCTCCCTCTGATTGCTTCACCATAGAAACTACTCTGAAGCTGATTCAGGCTGGAAAATTGCAGTCCATTTAACTCTAGGTTGTCTGTTAATCCACAAAATAGGGCAGCCCATGGGCCCTTGAAATAAATGTTTCTCAATCTCAATTATTCTACATGGGGACAGAAAGATATAATTTTCTAACCCAGAAACAATATCTCTACAGCCACAGCCCTGTGTTTCTGAAAGGCTTAGAGAGTGGGAGTCAGAAGCTAGGGGGGAAAAGAAGCTAAGGACAAGAAAATTAGGAAAGAAGGAGGAGAAGGAAGAGTGAATTTTTAAAAACATGTAAGAATTTTAAGAAGTGTAGTCTTTAGTAAGAAGTAGGTTCAAAGAGTGATGATAATAAAACATGCATATAAATCACACATGTGGCAGAGGGGAAGTTCACAGCTCCTGATTACAGGAACTGCCTTTCTCCTTTTGTACAATTCTCATGAAATTCACCACGGTCCAAGAATCTGCTTTCTCCCAAGAATCAATGCTACTTTGAGTCTGCAGCCTGCCCTTTTACATTTTTTGCCAGTTTTCAATAGCTTTTTATTTTTTTCCAAATACATTCGAAGATATTTTCAGTATTCACCTTTGCAAAACTTTGTGTTCCAAATTTTTCTCCCTCCCTCCATCACTTTCCCCCTCTCCAAGACAGCAGCAGCTTGCCCTTTTCTCTGGGCAAAGGCTTTTTACTCCCTGAAGACTTCATCATCCTGGGATGATTTTCTATAAATGCTTCCTCAATCCCTGGCTACTATGTCTCCAATGCTCTGGGGAACTCTGCTGCCAACTTCAGTGACTGGCAAGACCTCTGATAGGATCTCAGGTTCTCCCAAACTCACAAACTGGATATATCTGCCTCAGAGAACTTGCTCCCCAAATATCAGGAAAAAGTAAACACAAGAGAAATAGAGGCGCATTGTATTTACTGACACCTGGCAGACAAGTGGGGGATTTTAGCCAAGTTCTCTTCCCTTATTCTAAAGCCTTCCCAAAGTGGCATCTGGTGCCCAGAATGCTGGGCCTGGAGTCAGGAAGACCTGAGTTTAATCGAATGTAATCTCAGACATTTACCACCTGTATGATTCTAGGCAAGGAATTCAACCTATTTGCCTCATTTTCCTTAACTATAAAATTGGGATGATAATAGGGTTGTAAGAGGATCAAATAAGATTATATTTATAAAAGACACTTACTGCAGTGCTTGGCACATAGTAGGTACTGTATAAGTATCTATTTTCTTCCCCATCTTCTCCATGGAAATCACTAAGGAAAGTGAGAGATGGGAGGGTTGATCTTCACTTTTGTATGGACATTCAGGTCTAGTTCAGTCCTTCCTGAACTGTCAGTTCTTCCAGCTTTGCAGACAATTAGGTTTGATGGTACCAACTCCTCATTCATCATGGCAAGCAACCTGCTTCCCAAATTCCACATGGATTGGCAGCAGAGCCTTTCTGCTCTGTTCAAGAACTGTATTTCCATCAGCCAGTTTATTGTGCTGCTGTTTGCCCTTCATTCTCGAAGAAGATGGATCACTTTTAGAGTAAGGAATTCAATTTGCACACTGAAAGTTCTCCTGAGCAGGAGACCTCCACCTGTTGCAGGAAAGTAGAGCTTTTATACACAAATCATACGTAGGAAGGGAGAGGGAAGGTGGATTAAATGCAATCAGTTCCAGACAAATCTAGAATTGGAAAAGAACCCAACATTAGCCAGTATTTTCTTGCTAGATATAAAAACAAAACTAATCCAACCATTCTGGAGAGCAATCTAGAACTACTCCCAAAGGCCTATCAAACTGTCCAGCAGTTTCTCTGCTGAGTCTACATCTCAAAGAGATGATAAAAAAGGAAAGGACCTACATGTGCAAAAATGTTTGTGGCAGCCATCTTTGTAGTGGCTCGAAAGTGGAAATTGAGTGGATGCCCATCAATTGGAGAATGGCTGAATAAGTTATGGTATGAATTATGTGAATGTTATGGAATATTATTGTTCTATAAGAAATGATTAGCAGGATGATTTCAGAAAGACTTGGAGAGACTTACATGAACTGATGCTAAATGAAATGAGCAGAACCAAGAGAACATTGTACATGGCAACAAGATTATGTGATGATCAATTCTGATGGACATGGTTCTTTTCAACTGTGAAGTGATTCAGCCCAGTTCCAATGGACTTGTGATGAAGAGAGCCATCTATACCCAGAGAGAGGACTGTGGGAACTGATTGTGGATCACAACATAGTATTTTCACTCTTTTTGTTGTTGTTTGCCTGCATCTTGTTTTCTTTCTCATTTTTTTACCTGATTTTTCTTGTGTAGCATGGGAATTGTGGAAATACGTACAGAATAATTGTATATGTTTAACATATATTGGATTATTTGTCATCTGGGGGAGGGGTGGAAGGGAGGGAAAAAATTTGGAACACAAGGTTTTGCAAGGGTGAATGTTGAAAATTATCCATGATCTGTTTTGAAAATAAAAAGCTTTAATAAAAATAAAAAAGTTAAATATAAAAACAAAAGTTGCTTGCATATATATACTATATATATAAAGATATTTATAGATATACATGTCTGTATATCTATATGTATATAAATACATATGTAATAAATAAACATATAGATATATGTGGGTATAGAGATGTATAAATATTTATATTAATTTAGAGAGAGTCCCAAAATACTTTTGAGATATCTTTATCTTGGTATATATTTATACTATTTTTAGGGGAAAAGGACCTAACACTTCAGGGATATGTAGCTACCCCTGAATCAGGAGGAGCCTTATTTTGTATGGTCTTTAACAAAATAAAGCCAATTAATTTGAAACAGAAATGTATAAGCAACCGCTAACTCTAATCGTAAACACTCTAACATTATTCATTCCCCCAAACCCTCATTCTCATCTCTGGGTTGAGCCTAGTCTTCTTCCAAATGAGGAAAGTGAAGGACATTAAGGTTAAGTGACTTGTGTATTGTTACATAATAAGTATCAGGGTCAGTACTGGACTTGAGTTCATGGATTTTTTCCTAACACTTTTCCCCTTGGATGCATAGGATCTCAGCCTCCTGGATCACAGGTCTGGATTGAAGGCAATGTGTCAGCATTGTGAAAGCATTTGAAAGAATCTTCAAGGCTAGTATTGGTCAGCCAAATTTTGCTATATATTTTATCTTTATGAAATACAACCATCCTTCCTCCATGCTCAAAAAATCTTCACTTAACCCCTTCATTCCCTGATATCTATTGTCCCATATCTCTCCTCTCTTTTCTAACTAATGCCTTTGAGGACATCTAAGTTAGGTGCTTTCACTTTCTTTCTTCTCATTCTCATTTAATTCTCTATAGGTTAACTTCTGATTTCATCAATTTACTAAAATTGAAACTCCAAAATTACCAATATCCTCTTAATTGTCAACCCTAATGACTTTTTCTCAATCTTCATCTTTCATGATTTCTCTGCAGCTACTGACACTGTTGATTAATCTCTTCTCCCTGATATTCTTTTCTGCAGATTTTTGGGACACCACTCTGCACAAGTACATGTTTTACAAAGCATGGTCTTTGTAAGTCACTTAGTCTCTCATTGCTTTAATCCACCAGAGAGGGAAACAGCAAATCACTCCAATATCTTTATTGAGAAAGTCCCCTGAACAGCATGGTCCACAAAATCAAAAAGCCAATGCAAAGTCTTCCAATGCCTCATCATGACAGAGAAACCCTGCATCCTCAAAGGGAGCAAGGTTGGCCAGTAAATAGAGATGTGAGCCCAGAGCCATAAACATCCGAGTTCAAACTCAGCCTCAGACATTCAACACTCTTGGGTCTTTGGGAAAGTCACTATCTAATAAAGTTCTGGTTACCTCATCTGTAAATGGGGGAAATAGTAAATATTTCCAAGAGTTGCCATGAGGATCAAATAATATCTTATTTGTAAAACATTTAGCATGATGACTTAATAAATTCTTATTTCCTTCTTTTTCTAAAGGCTATGCCAGCAGGATACAGCTTTGGCAGGTCCAAGCCTACTAGGAAGTCTGTAAATCTGGACTTAGTGATGAACTGCATTTGTATACTCATCAGCAGATTGCCTTCAATGTGAGTAATTGTTTTGGTCTAAACAGCTATTGAAGAATAACCTCCTTGTCATTTAGGTTAATAGTCTCAGTATCATTTTCAACTCATCTCACCTATCTATATCAGTTGCCAATTATGTCATTTCTACCTTCATGGCAATTCTTATATCTGTTCTCTTCTTGCCACCCCCATGGCTGACACATTAGCAAGTTCTTATCATCTTTCAAGTGGACTTCTCATAACTCACCTCAAGACTCTCCCCACTCCAATCCCTCCACATAGCTACCAAATTGTTATTCCTAAAGCCCATATCTAACCATGTCACACACTCACCTCAATAAACTCCATGAACAAACATAAAGACTTTTGTTTGGCATTTAAATCACAATTCTTCTGGACTTTCCAATCTTATACTTTATTATCCTCTAAATACTCTACTATCTCTGTGTCTTTTCCACTGTATATCTGCCACTGCCTGAAGTACTATGTTTCTCTAGACTTCTTACTTCCTCAAATACCATTAGATCCTCACAACAGCCCTTAGGAGGTAAAAACTATTATTATACTCATTCTACATAGGAGGCCTTTCCCTATCCTCCCGGGTACTAGAATCAGTAATCAGAAAGTTAACCTTCCATGTATTCTGTAGGTATCTTGTATATATACCTGACTATTTAAATATTATCTTATTTGAAAGTGAGTTCCCCAAGAGCAAGGACCATTTTTGCTCTTCTTTTGTATCCTTAGCTCTTAACACAGCATTTAGAATGTAATAAGCAATAAAAGCCTCTTGATTGATTACTGAATCAAAGAGAAATAGAAATCTGCTTCAGGGGAGGGAAAATCTATAGTGAGAAAATCACAGATTCCCTAGGTATTTGAAGTACATGTATAGAGCACTTTAGTTTTACAAAGCTTGGTCTTCTTAACAACCCTACAAAATAGGTATCATTTGTATTTTATAAATGAAAAAAAAACTGAATTAGAAAAATTGGTCAACTTGACATGGTCACATAGCTTTTAAGTGATGGAGCTGGAACAAATCTTGGCCATCTGCATCCAGATCCATGTTCTTGTATTCATTGTGTATGCTCCTCTAAAAGTCTGGGATGTTGGTGCTGTTGCCCCCATTCAAGACTTTCATCCTTGAGGCAGCTAGGTAGCGCAGTGGATAGAGCACCAGCCTTGAATTCAGGAGGACCCAAATTCAAATCTGGTCTCAGACACTTAACACTTCCTAGCTGTGTGACCCTGGGCAGGTCACTTAACCCCAGCCTCAAAAAAAAAAAAAAGACTTCCATCCTTGTGAGTTATGATGCTAGAGCAATATAGAACCCACTATGTGGTATTTATTTACTGTGGGATGATGGTGGCAGTGATGGATTACTTACTATAATTGTCTGGAACAAACATAATAGAGCCAGGTCTCATCAGAATAAAGTCAGGCAGCTTAACTGCTTTTTAACTGAAAGAAAAAGTCAATCCTTCTTAATCAATCTTCCTTTTGAAGTTCCTATCTTCAAAGTAGCAATGCAGGGGAAATGCAGCTTGGGTTCATCCACATATATATATTTAGTGAGATTTAGTTCTTTTGTCTCCTTCCCTACACATTTCCACAATGTCTAGAAGGTAAGGACATCAATATATTAGAAATGCTTAAGAGGAGAGGGAACAGGATGATGAGTGAACTGGAGAACATTCCATTTAATTCAATTTGACAAACATTTATTAAACATCTACTCTATCTCTGGCACTGTGCTAGGCAGTGACAGATACAAAGGGGGAAGAAAGACAAAGTAATCTCCACCCTCAAGGAATTCACATGCCATAGGAAGTTCTTCCATTGGAGGAACTGAGAATGTTTAGCCTGGAGAAGCAACTTAGAAGGTTCATGATAGGAATCTTCAAATATTGGAATATATCATATGAAAAAGGGATTAGATTTGTTCTGCCTGACCCCAGAGGGCATAACTGTGAGCAACAGGGAAATATGGCAAAGTAATAGATTTAGACTTGATATAAAAAAATTTCCTAAACTTAAAGCTATTTCATAGTGGAATGGACTGCCTCTATTGTTAGTGAATTCCCTTTCACTAGAGGTCTTTAAGTGAAGTCTGGGTGACAAAAATCTTAGGATGTTTTAGATGACATTCTTGTTCAGGCAGACATTGGACTAAATGACCTCTGAGTTTCCAACTCTGGGATTCTGATTCTATCTTCTGTTTTATAATGTACATGGTAATTAAGAAAGCCAGTCAGTCAAAAAGCATTTAACTGTTCCTATGTACCAAGCACCTTGCATCTTGCTGGGATATAAGGAACAGCAAAAACAACCCCTACCTACTCTCAAGGAGCTTCCATTCTAAAAAATGGAAAAAGCAGCTTTAAGAAAGATCTAAATAGATTAGCTAAAAGGTAGTCTCAGAGAAAAAAGAATTAACAGTTTGGGAGCCTGAACAGGCTTCTGTTTGAACCCATCTCTCTTTGAAACTTTAAACTTATAGAGAGCTATCTTCTAAAATGAATCAATAGAAGGATAAATGTGAAAGTATTTATTAAGGGTTTGCTAAGCTAAATCTGCCAGAGATATAAAAGCATAAAAAAGCATCTTCCTTCAAGGAGTTCCTATTCTATTAGGAAAAGACAATGGGTATGGTGTCCAGGTAAGAGAGTGTCACAGCAATCATCAAGCAAGTATGGTAGTATTTTTTTGATTACTGATCACAGAAAAAAGAGAGAAAGAAAGGAGAAGGGAATCACCCATTGGCCAAGAAGATAGTAAACTATGGTAGATGATAAGCTGGAATGTGAACCATTGTTACATGTAATGGTTAATTGAGTCTACACTAATTCACTCACTAGTCAAAGTTGGTTTCGGTGCAGATAGACTGTTCCAGGTGGGATTAGGGATATGATAAATAGAGCTGCTCAGTAGCACAGTGAATGGCAAGAGCTCTTGAAAATATTAGTCTATATCTCTTTTAGGTCTACCCTGATGGACAGCTCATCCAAAGGAAGAATACTTATAGTCTGACTGAAAAAGACTAACATTCAGACCAGTCCTTCAAGTGAAAGCAAATAGTAGATAATGCTTTGATAGTTAATTGATTGACTGATTGAAGGGGGTAGGAAACAATGAAGGAATGGGCCAACTGACATTTTGAAGTGGATTATAATTCAAGAGTTTTTCAGAAGATGACTAAAATAAAAAATTAAAAGAGTTGAGCTGAACAATTACAAAATCTTCCTAGGAAGCTCTACAGAGCTTTCAGATTGGACAAAACCCTCAATTTGGAAGCAGAGAACCTAGTTTTAAATTTTGATTATTACTTAATACCATCTGTAGACAGTAGAAAAGTAAAGAAAGAAGGGAAAGAAGCATTTTTTTTCTCAGTGTTTAGTAATACAGGAAAGAGTAGCCATTGACTCCACATATTGCAGTAGGTTCTGGTACAAAGAAGCTTCCAAGACCAATCTGAGATGTAATAGGTGCTGGGGCCCCCATCTTCCTAGTTATTTGACTCTTTTGAATATCTATAAAAGCACTCCTTTTCTCTTTCAATTTGTCATTCCTTTTTTCTTCTTCTGGAGCAACCGGGCTAGATTGCACAAATTGTTCAACACTGTTCAACACTCTGGAAAAAGAAGATGAAAGGGCTGAATTCAGTAACTTCTGTTTATATGTACATATATATGTGTATATATATATATATATATATATATAAATATAGATATAATTATTGATATCATTATATTTATATAATTATTTATTATATGATTTGTAAACATTTATATAAAATATATTAATTTATTTTAATCAGGAGATATATGTATACATGCATATACATAAATATATATATATATATTTATATATGTCTGTGTATATATCTATGCACACATATTCACATACAGAAATACAGATAAAGCTAAGCAGTGCAGTGGATATATTGTTGGGCCTAAAGTCAGAAAGACTCATTTTGCTGAGTTCAAATCTGGCCTTAGACACTCACTAGCTGTGTTACTGTGAGCAAGTCACTTAACCCTAATTGCCTCCGTTTTTCATCTGTAAAATGAGCTGGAAAAAAATGGCAAGCCACACAAAGACCAGAACACAACTATAAAATGAATGAACAAAATATATGTGTATGTAGCATACATACACACATATACATGTATATCTACACACACATATAGGGGGTGTACACATATATTTCATATTATCTACACAGTATATGCATGAGGCAGAGACAACCTTTTCCAAATCTATTCTATACTTGGTCATCATAGTTAAAGGAATATAAAATGGTAAAGAATACCTAGGGTTTCTAGACTGATTCAACAAACAAGATGGAGAGAGATAATGGAAAGGATCTTTGATGTAATAAATCAGCAAGCCAATAGCAGGCTGGAATTCCCCAGGTACCCTTCATTATGTGTTCATCTCTATGTGTTGCCTATTGGGATATCTGTGCCATGGGGGAAGGTTTGGGTATTTGCTCAATTTTCTCTATCTGTTCCCAATTTAAAAAACAGATTTAGGATTCAGAACACCAAGGGATTATTGGCACCCAGTAAGCTGAATGGCCACAGGCAGAACTGTTTGAGTCTGCCTGGTAATACCTGCCAATCAATTCCTATTCTCTCAGGACATGCCTTTTGGCAGAGAGAGAGCCTCTGTTCCAACACTGTGAATGTGCTAAAGGAAAGCTGAGAGTGTGGCCAAATTCAAAAGAGCTCTCTGATCACAAGACAAAAAATCATTCCTGAAGACAATGGAGACGGTGGCCCCTTGGCTCAGCAGCCCTTGCAGGAAACTAGGCCCCAGGGCCAAGGTTTTATATCACAAGCCAGGCTCCTGACTCATCTGGAATGTGGCAGACCAGCTCTGAGACCATGGAAACCCGCCGGATGGGATGAAGTGATAGTAGGAGGAGGAATATCCCCTAGTGCCATTGACCACAAGAGGGAATACAGATCTTAACTTGAGATTATTCCATCATCATGTAAAGAGTGTTACATAACACATATTGTATTTATTGGCTCTAGATAAACTGGCTCAGTCATACCTATATATCACAAATGATAGATAAAACAAATAGCTATATGAGTTGGGGGACAGAAGAGATTAAAAAATAATAAATTTAATTATTTTAATTTTGATGTCATCATATACTGCTGATCTAGTTCTGAATTTTGGGGGGAAGAGAGCAGAAAATGGGGAAAAGTAGAGAGGAGGCCAGGAAAAGAGGCAAGACTCTGGCCAATTGAACAATTGAATTTAGTATCCTAGAACTAAAAAATAATTCCCCAGGCAAAGACAGTTTGTCCACAATGGAAAGAACATTACCCCTTAGAATTAGCCATATGGATTTCTCTAGGTCTCAATTTTTAAAAGTGAGGATCTGATATATTCTTGTTTCTTGGCAAAAGTGAAAATGCAAAATAGCTATCGCAAATACACACATTGGTTTCCTTGGAATCCCTAATAGTTTTCATTGTATTTTGATAAAAACTCTTTCATCCTCTACTTTTTAATAATGGGTTTACACTAGAATGTTCATAAATAGTACATTCTATCCTCTAGTCCACCCATAAACCACAGAGGTTGGAAGTTGACGTGGACCTTCCATTTCATGTTTACTGGTTTTAAGAACTTTTAGATTTATAATCCCATCATTGTTTTCATGTCCCAATTTCATTTTTCTTCCCAGTGGAGAGAAACAAAAAAATTCAGTCTTATGTGTAGCTGCATAGTGTTGACAGTGACAAAGAACAGTGGAAGAAGGGAGGATATGAGAAGAAAGGTAATAAGGTTAAGAGATAAACATTAAAATCTCATCCTAAGTGACTGCCAAGAAAATACATATATCTAAGTCATTAAAACAATCAAATACTCAAAATAATGAGAACTCCATCCCCACACTTATCCCAGCAACCCAACCAGCCTCCAGAATTCAATGAATGCTGATGCCATTTCTAATGTATTCTTTGGCTCGTCACTCATTTCAACATGGTTCTTACTCAGTGATTTATCATGGGGTCAGATTTTCATATTATAAGTGCTTATTCATATTGTAAGTTAATTGGTTGAAAATGCAATAAAATGGAAAGAACTCTGAAACAGGAGTCAAAAGACCTTGATTCCAGTCAGGAGTGTGATGGCAAAGGGAACTAGATGGCACAACAGGTAACTGAGTGGTACAGTGGATGTGCCAGGCCTGAAGTCAGAAGACACATCTTCCTAAATACAAATTCAACCTTAGACACTTACTAGTTATGCAATCCTGACCAAGTCACTTAACCCTATTTGCCTCAGTTTCCTAATCTGTCGAAATGAGCTGGAAAAGGAAGTGGCAAACCACACTAATATCTTTGCCAAGAAAACCCAAAAGGTGTCAGTCAGATATAGTTGAAAAATGACTAAACATCAACAATAGTAAAAATTTAATGACCAGCTCCCCAGCAGGTAATGGTACAATATGAATACAACATACTTTTAAATTTAATATGCATTATTAACATTTTCTCCATAATTTTCTGAGCTCTGGATGATCAACAGAGCAATAAAGCAAGCCTGTATTAATGGTATTTGCTTATTTATAAGGTATAAATACATTGAAAAATTAACAATTAGCTCTAAAGAACTAGTACAAAAAAAAAAAAAAAAACAACTACCAGTTCTGGATTTTACTGTGTGACCTTGTATACTTCTTTGAGGCTAAGTTGCCTCATAGGTAAAATGGCAATCATTATGCTTGCCATATTTATCTCACAGAATTAGATGTTAAACTCAGAACTAGGTTCATGTACCACAACTGACACTTTACGAACTGTAGGACCTTTTGTAAGTTATTTAATCTTTCTAACCCTCACTTTTTCTATTTGTAAAATGGGAATAATATTATTTTTCTACATCATAGGGGTTGTTGAGGGACTCAAATGAGATATTTGTAATAACAAACTTCAATGCCCTGTAATATAGCCGCTGTTGAAGGTATTGTCAGCACCTTGGAAGTTAACACTGTGAAGGCATTGCTTCAGGATGCTCACTAGACTCATAAATTTAATCACTATTCTCCAGATTTTAGTGATTGCTCAGCTGCTGCAAAAGAGGAAGCCACACATGCAATTGGATATATTTGTTCAGTCATTCACCATGACTATATAAAATGACTACTGTTTACCACTCACTGGAGATGCAAAATTGAAAACAAATGGCAGATACAAGAGCCAGAGGCAGCCCTCGGATACCTCTACCTACCTGAAAAATACCTGAAAATGCTGTTTAATTAGTCACTTCAGTGAAGGCACTATAAGAACCAATGATAGGACCCACCTATTACTAGTTATTTTATCTACAAACAGGGCAGCTAACTGATGTAGTAAATAGAACTCTTCATGAGTTCAAATTTGACCTCAGACACAAGCTGTGTGATTGTGGACAAGTCACTTAACCCTGTTTGTCTCAGTTTTCTCATCTATAAAATGAACTGAAAAGGAAAAGGCAAACCTCTTCAGTGAGACACAAACAGTAGCAATAACAATTGTTTACAAGACTTTGTTCACTGTGTATGGGCAAAAAATGTAGAGTAAATGGAATGTGATTGTCTAACAGGACTACAAGTTCCTAAGGATCCTGTTGTCTGTCTCTGTGGAACCACCAAAAAACATATTTAGGTCTGAAAGAATCTTAAAAGGCCCATAATTCCAAATTTTACAGATGAGAAAACTGAGGCGCAAAGATTTGCCTGTCACATAAGTAGTGATGAGAAAGAATTTGAATATAGGTTCTCTGACTGCAAAGTATTTCTCTTTCCATTGTACCATGATATCTGTATAAGGGTAAAGGAAACTCCCTGCTGTGCCATCGGAAGGGACTAACTTCTACCGTTTGTCTTTAGTTCTTGAAGAGGACCAATGACAACAGGAAGGTGATGTCTCTACTTGAAAGTGAATTGGATTTAGGTGAAGCTGGGCTGTGCAAAGTCATCAGCCTTCGTCTCTCCTCTAAGCAACAATGGAGTCCATTGGCAAGATATAGGTTAAGATAATTGATGATGGCCCTTGATGTAGTGTGAGGCCTCAGCCTTTTTAAGATTAGGTCTTTCCCACATCTCTGTTTATCTAAAGAAATATCCACTCAGTAGTGAGACTAGGTAAGAAATGAAGCAAAAGGGGGCCTAGTTTGTCTTTATAAAAGGATCAATCTTTGCTACAAAAGAGCCAAATATGTAGGAAACTTAGTCTGAGACAATTCAGAACAACCTAAGATCTCATCATTAATTGAAATTCAATTGTATTTTCTGTTCCAATTTTTCCCCTCCTACCTCCTTCTTCTCCTCCTTCTCCTCATTAAGAAAGCAAGAAAAACAAAAGCTGTTACCAGCGTGTAAAGTCAAGCAAAATGAAACCCCACATTAGTCACACTTTTAATAAAAGGAATATATCTGAGTCTGAAAGTCCCAAAGTGATACAAACTCAGGACGTAGACAAAATGTTTTATCATGAGTCCTCTGGAATTGTAGTTAACCACTATGTTGATCACCATTTCCAAATCTTTTGAAGTTGATTATCTTTATAATATTGCTGTTGCTATATATTCTTGTTCTGTTTGTTCTTTGTTAGTTTATATAATTTTTCTCAGGCTTTCCTTAGAACATACCTTTCATCATTTCAATAGTATTTTATTACATTCATATATAATGATCATTTTTATTTGAGATTATGCAGGAATAGAGCAAGGGAATCAACTCCAATTATAATAATGTAAGAATAAAAATTCTACAAAAGTGTTTTTAATTGTAAAATGCAATGCAAAACTACATTATTATTATTATTTCTAGACATCATGACATAGATCAGAATATTATATTCAAATATATTTAAAAGTATAAAAATATTTCATGAAGAATTAATTTTTTCCCTAAAATATAATTAGGCTTTACCTGGAATTTTAGAATTTCAATGCTGGAAAAACCATCAAAGTTAATTCACCCAATTATCCTATCTTCTAAATGAAGCAATTGATACCCAGAGAATCAAAATGACAGGAGTTCAGATCACCTGACCAGTAGTTTAGTGTTATTAGGATAGTTTTGATTAATTCTTAGTTCTTCGTTCTTTCTTAATAGGAAATCACCAGATCAGACCAGAAAAAATAAGGAAAAAGAGGGAGACCAGGAATAAGAGGGGAACAAAAGCGAGATATGATCCATACTGGGAAGAGGAATCTTTAACATGACATCACACTACATTAAAGATTTGAAATATGTCAGCATTTCCTGAAATCTTCCATTCCTTTGAAATATCTCTCTGTTGTTCAGAACTTGCTTAAAATCATGTCATCCTGATAGGAAACGGATACTGTCATAATGCAGGGCTGCAATTTATTTATTCACTATCCTGTCAGCATAGAAAGTGAAAAATGTACATACACAAATGCACTAAGCAAGCACCAAAATTCTACCCTTACCACCACTGAAAACCAAAAATGGCCAACACAAAACCTAGAACCAGAAAGAAGGTTGTTGGTTCTGAAATAACTTACTGTGCAGTCATTTTTTCTAAACTCCACAATAGTCATTGGAAATTTTCTCCTAAGGAAGTTTCTACTTCTAAAATAAATTGTCTCTTCCATCACTCATGCCTGTCTTTCATCACCCCAGGGGAATATGGCATTCTTGTCAACTAGTCGACAGTCTTACTATTCTTTAGATGTGGTTCTGGGATTGGCACTTCTCCCTAAGTGTTTTGCCAGGAAATTGTTTGGTTTGAGAAGGATAAGTTGTAAAAGGCCCAGAAGAGAAAACTCAGACATGAAAGTCCCAGAGTAGTACTAACGCAGAATTAAAACATGATGGCTACTCCAGGAATATAAAAACAATTTCTAGTATAGAACATACTTATACTTTTGTGTACAATATACCAGGTCACAAAAACTTGTAGAATTTTATAAACATCATCTCATTTTGGACTCACAACAACACTGTGAGATAGGCAGAGCATTCTAAAAACCATGTTACAGAGGAGGAAACTTGAGATCAAGGAGATTAAAGTGACTTGCCCAAATTTACATGAGTGGCTAGAGTTAAAGACTTGAACTCAGATCCTCTGATCTGATCTGATCTGTCCAATGCTTGTTTGACCAAAATACCATTCAAAATAGTCCCCAATATAAGAAACAATGTAGCCCAGAAGTTCAAATATTGTGTATGAAATCAAATAGACCTGATTTCTCATTATACCTCTGGTACTTAGTTGGTATATAGACACAGGCAAATCACTTAGCATGAGTTCTGGTTTTCCCATAAAATGGGCACAATTATCTATAATTTCTATTTCTCAGTGTTATTGTGAGATTAAAAAATTCTACCAATGCAAGTTAGCCCTTATATTGCAGTTTAGCACTTTAAAGGATATCCTGAGGAACTAGGAAAGTAAGTGACATCCATTATATGTTAGAAGTTGTCTCTCATACTATCTTTCTTTCTCTTTGTGTTTAGTGTATGTACTTTCTCTGAAAATATAAATTAAAATCTGACATTTGGAAAATCTGAGCAGGTAATATACAGTGTTGTTTGTCCCTTAATTTTGAAGAGGACCAAGAGTTGCAGAATGATGTCTTGACTCACAGGTGAACTGGATTCAACTAAGACAAAGTTATTAGCCTTTCTGTCTTCCAGAGTCACTAAAGTCCAGTGTCAAAACAAAAACCAAGATGACTGGCGATGGCCTGGGATGCAGTGGATGACTTTGGCATCTTTGAGGTCAGACCAAGCTCTAATTACTCTCCAATTCCTGCTTCAGCCGCCTTTCTGATTGTTGGAATAAATTATTCCCATCTGCCTTTTCCTCTGGGGAAAGTCTTCACAGGCTTGTATTAATCACCAATTCACCAACAGGTATGAGGCCTGTTGCTTACCCTCAACCATGTTTAGCCCTTTTTCTGAGAGGGTTTTTACTGGGTTGTAATCACTGCAGGCACTACATCTTCTTGGAGCCACAGATAAGAGTTGAGTGCCAGGTAGATACCAAAGGTGGATGAGCAGCACTAAAAAGGGCTCAGCAAGCCCTGACACCAGAGCTGTTAATCCTTCTTGAATACTCTATGAACCTTAGGTGATATGTAATGATTAAACCATAAAGAAATCACAAAGCAAAACTCCTTTTGGTTCCTATTTAAAGAAGGTGTCATGCCTTCTAACATGTTTCAAGAAAGATATTGAAATAAATTTTCATATAATCATATTTATTAAACACCTATTATGTGCAGAACACTGTATTGAGCACTTCAGGAGATCTAAAGTTTAGTAACACAGTTTTTAACCTCATGGGGCTTGTATAGTAGTAGAGACTTATGATACACATGTAAATAGCTATAACATGCAAATTAAAGTTTGAAAAGTACATAAAAGAAGTACTTTAAGAGTTCTGAGTTACACACGGGCATTTTGAACCTAGGAGTACCAGAGGAAAACATTCATGAAGGAGATAGTATTTTAGATCATAGAATTTTAGAGCTAGAAAGGACTTCAGAAAGTCCAGCCCTTTCATTTTAAAAATGAGGATCCTGAGACTCTGAGAGGTAGCAAATGACAGATCAAAGATTTAAATCCAACTCCTCTGAGTCTAAACTAATCTTTTTTCCACTATACCAATTTGCATTTGAACTGATAGGTAGGAATGAAGAATGGGTAGGATTTCTACAGGAAAAAAAATAGCAGCATTCTGATATTGGAGAGAATATGGACAAAACACAGAAGAAGGAACGTAAAGGGCATATACAAGAGATGGCAATTGGTCCAATTTGCATGGGGTATAAAATATATGGAGAGGAACTGTTAAGAGATAACATTGGAAAGATAAGGTGGATATATATCCTGCGGGATATCAAATCCAAGGTCAATGAATTTGAGTAAGTAATAAAGAGCAACTTAAGGATTTTGAGCAGAGAAATGATGTGTTGAACTCTTTACATAAGGGTGATGAATTTAGCAAGAAAAGAAAATAGTTTAGAGTAGAAGAGAGACTGACAAAATGAAGCCAGAACAGTCTGATTGAATAGATGTGAACTTACTCCTGTAACAGCTCTGCTAACGATTGACTTAGTAAACTTGGAAATTTTACTCAATGTGTCTATACTTAAATTAGCTTCTTGTTAAAGAATTTGTTTTTAAAAACCAATTACAACACCTGCTTTTGTAGCTGTAGAAGAAATTACACACAGACTACCCCCCAAAAATAAAACTCAGGATGTCCTTCATAGAGTCAGAAAACTGAAAAAGATTCCATTTGCAGGCATATTTTAATAAAGAAATCAAGAGTAAGGAAATAGCCCATACCCCCAAAAAAGCTTACATTCTATTGGAGGTAACAACATATATACATATACATATACATTTGCTTATATTAACATAAAATAATATAAGGTAATTATAATAATTGAGATAACATATATACATATACTTATAACATATTCATTTTCATATGCATATGTTTATATATAAATAACATAAGGTAGTTATAATATATATATTTATAACAGGAATTGACATATGCATATATTTACATATAAATAACATAAGGTAGTTATAATAATGAGACAACATATATATAATTATACATAAATATAGCATACATATTCATTTACATATGTATATGTTGATATATACCTAATACAAGGTAGTTTTAAGAGAGGTACTAGCTGAGGAAGAAAACGACACAAACAGATGTTCAAGCTGTACTTTGCCTGGGCAGACATCCCAAGCAGATCTTATGAACAAATGTTTCAACCCCTCTTCTGACTCAACAACTTATGACATAAGAAAGAGTATCAAGGATTATAGTCTGAAGACACTAATAAAAGCTACCTTATGCCTTTAAATAAGAAGTACCTCAGAAATTAAAAGGCTAAACAGATGCTATAGTTAAGAAGATAATTTTCACTTCTGAAAAAATGAAATGGAACAATGGAACATGCTATAGGTGGAAGTCATAAATAGTTTATAAAACTGTTGAGAAGTCTTTGAAATAAATTGGTGTGCTTATGAATGAGTAATAGCATCTATTCATATAGCTATTATTTTACAGGTATAAAGACTTTTCAAAGATTTCACCTTATAAAAAGCAGTATGGTATAGCAGATAGAAAGCTGTCTTTGGAACCAGGAAGACCTAAGTTCAAAATCAGGGCCTTGGGGACCTCTCTAAATCTATTCATTGAAGCTATATTGGTAAAATAAATTTCCTCACTTAGGAATTCCCTAGATGAATGAAACTATTGGTCTGTTCCCTACACTTTGTCTGTCCTCTGTCTCATTTTACCCCCTTCACAACTTATCTTTTAAAAAATTTAGAGAAATGATAGATATGATTCCACAAGTTAAGGCACCAAAAATCAAAGCTGATTTAAAAATAATGGATGGGAGACTAAGAAAGGAATTACTAATACTACAATAACAAACGATATCAGTGCAAAAGAAAAGGGGAAGCATTTAAAGGAATTTCTAGTAACTTCACAGGGCCCAGAACTTAAAAGCAAATCTATAAAATATGAAAGGAAACAGAGACAATAAATATCAAAATGGTATGGACAAGTAAAAATAGATTAAGGAAAGCTAAAGATCAGCATGATCTAAAGCTTATTCAGAACTGACATTTTTTACCCTAATAATATCTTATAACTATCCCCATTTCTCACGTCATATAACCATCATGCTGGCTTATGTCCAACATTAATTTTCACTTGAACTATTGAAACAATCTTCTGATTATTGTCCTAGCCTCAAGTCTTTTTTCTTCAAATCATTTTCCTCACAACTGCCAAAGTAGTCTTCCCAAAACACATTTGACTATGTCCCTGATCAAAAACCTTTAGTACACATTCCTTGTTACAGATATGCATAGCAAAGCAAAACTAACTCCCTCTTTAATCTTACTTAACAATATATGTCTCAATCCAAAACCTATTGCTTCTCTACTATAGAATCGTTTTTGGATTGATCATGGTTCCTACAGCGAGGTGACGAAGGGGATAGAATGTCAACCTGAAACCAAAACATCTTCCTGCATTCAAATCTGATCTTAAACACTTACTACCTATGTGACTTAACCCTCTTTACCTCAGCTTCCTTATCTTTAAAGTGAACAGGAGAAGGAAATGGCAAAGCACCCTAGTATCTTTGCCAAGAAAACCTTAAATAAGGCCATGACTGAAAAATAATTTAACAAGGATAATTAGAATAAAATAAAAACTCCTTTATCGGGCATTGAAAACCCTCCATGATCTGGTTTCAAAATATCCCATCATTCATTTCATATTATTTTCTTTTACTCATTTGATATTGCAGTCAGACTTGAACATTAGTGATTTCTTGATGTCAACACTCCATATCCCACATAGAAAACCTTTGCATAAGCCATCACTTGTGCTCTGAATCTCAATATCCCTCATTTCTTTTCAAGGCTCAGGCAGGTGCCATCTCCTTTGTGAAACTCTCTAAATGATTAGTTATTATTATATTAATATTATTATGGTGGTTATTATTCTCTGTTTTGTACAGCTGTCAGTGATCTCTTCTATCTCAATTGACTATATTTGTTTATTTACATACATATTTGTGTTATATATATACATATATATATGTATATACATTAAAAGGATTAACTCACTTCTTGGGGACATAACAGAAAACAACTACAATTCTTACTTTGTTTTATCTTTTCTATCAAGGAGAATGATCTTAAAACTGTAGGACAGAACAAACAAGATTAAGAGGAAATTGAAAGCTAATCTAGGCGAGAAGATAGTAAAAGAGCAACACTGTTTTAAATGAATTTATGTCCCCAATTAATCTCATTCACAGGATATTAAAAAGAACTTGAAAACTTGATCTCTGAATTGTTCTTGGTAATCACTGATGCAAAGAACTAAAACTAGCATGGAGAAGGTATGATTCTACCCATACTCTGCCATCTACAGTAAGTGCCAAATCATCTAACTGATCCCACTTCTCTACTTGGAGTCAGACTGCCCAGTCCCAGTATTCAGTGGTAATCATATTATCCGTCAACTTCTGTCTTTGGTCTATCTGGATCATATATCAGACATTCCTCCTTACCTCAATTAATTTTCCCCAAGTACCAGAATCTCTACTTATGGTTTTGTTACTAGATAGTAGTTACTGAAGAGATACTGAAAGAATAGAAATAGGAAAATATAATAATAATGGCCTTTTTTCTATTTTTAAAACTTTTTAGATTATAGATGCATATTCATTTTTACATATTTCCATGAGTCATGTTAAAGAGGAAAATCAAAACAAAAAGAGAAAAACCATGTAAAAAAATAGAAGAAAATAAGGTGAAAATAGTTTGCTTTGATCTGCATTTACTTTCCACATTTCTCCCTCTGGATATGGATTACATTTTCCTTCCAAAGATTTTGGAATTGCCTTGGATAACTAAATTGCTGAAAAGGACTAAGTCTGTCATAGTTGATCATCACAAAATCTTGCTATTGCTATATGCAATGTTTTGCTGCTTCTGCTTGATACATACATCATCAGTTTATGTAACTCTTTCCAGGTTTTCCACAATTAACCTATTTATCATTTTTATAGAACAATAATATCCCATTTCATATATTATAACTTATTTAGCCATTCCCCAATTTATGGGCATCCACTCATTTTCCAATTCTTTGCCCTAACAGAAAGAGCTAAGATGAACATTCTTGTACATATGGGTCTTTTGCCTTATTTTTCTTTGGAATACAGACCCAGTAATGACACTACTGGATCAAAGGGGATTTTATAGCCTTTGGTTACATTCCAAATTGCTCTCCAGAATGATTGATCATTTCGCCAACGACGCACTGGTGTACCAGTTTTCCCATATCCCCTTCAATATTTACTATCTTTTTCTGTCATCTTAGCCAATCTGCTAGGTATAAGGTGGTACTTCAAAGTTGTTTTGATTTGCATTTCTCTAATCAATAGTAATTATAGTCACATTTTTTTCATATAACAATAGATGACTTTAATTTCTTTACCTGAAAATTATCTGTTCATATTCTTTGACCATTTATCAATTGAGGAATAGTCTTTTTTTCAATTAAAGTTTTTATTTCTTTTAATTAAAGTTTTTTAATTAACAGTTTGTATTCTCTCTCCTACTCCATTAGAGGGGAGACACATTCCTTCTAAAAGATATGCATATATATATATATATATATGTATATAAAATTCCCAGAACCCATCACCTTTCTGTCAAGGGTATATAGCATGCTTCCTCTCTAATCCTCTGGAATCAGGAATAGTGATTGCATTGATCAGAGTTCCTACAACTTTCAGAGTTGTCTTACAGTATTGTTATTTTGTACATTGTTCTTAGTTCTCCTTCTTTGCTCAGTTCACTTCTTTGTCGGTTTTTTTCATGTCTCTTTGAAATCATCTATTTCTTCATTTCTTACTACACAATTTTCAAAAAATGGAAGGAAGAGGGATTTTGCAATATATATAGAGATATATAGATATAGATAGATATAGATCAGTGAGCCTTGTCAATATTTGTAAAGATTGAGAAACTAATTATCAAATAGATGTCTTATGAGCACTTAATAAGAAAAGGATTAATGATCAAAGAGCCACATACGAAATAAGTCAAGCTAGACTAATATGAAAGATAAGTGGTTAGTACAGTGCATAGAGCACTGAGGCTTGGAATCAGAAAGACTTATCTTCCTGAATCCAAATCCAGCCTCAGAAAATTATTATTATATTTTATATATATGCGATGGTCCGGTCTAGCTCCTCTGAAGGGCTCAGAATAAGTCCTTGTCAGGATAAGCAAAAGTCCTTGCTCCACTTTGTGGACACCAATATGTAATGTGCTGTTGTCTCCAGAAGCTGCTGATCGCTCTCTGGGAGGAGATCTGCTGTGTCAACTCAAATCTCTTGGACAGATTCTTCTTCCTCTAGAGAGCTAACTTCCCTTCCTGCAGAGAGCAGCCTCAAGTCTCGTCCAGACAAAACTCTCTCTTTCCTCCAGAGCTGCCCTCTTTTTTCCTCCCAGAGAATGGGCGTGGGATAATGCAAGGGCTTCTGGGAAAAATTACTTCAATGAACTTGCTCCTCCTAAGCATGCAAGCTCTTCCCCAGGAATTCACAAGTAAAACTCCAAGTAAAGGCCGGAACTAGAGAATTGTCAAGTACCGACCTAGCACTTAGTAAGAATTTATCATCTCATTATCTCATTAGCACTTAGTAAGAACCTAACATATACATATTATTTTATATATATATTGGGTCACAAACAGTCAGACACTACTGAAAAACAGACCAAAATGATTCCTTTGGTTAGGTTTCTTAGTCTGGTAGTTCAGGAAAATGCCACTGGCATACCATATACTCTCATCAGTCAATAAACTAACAAGTATGAATTATATGCTTACTGTATGCAGAGTATATGAATACAAAATAGGAAATGATCCTCATTCTTTGGGATCTTATAATCTAAAGGGAAGACAACACCAAGCAAAAGAATATACAGAATCAATATATAAGAGGATAAACACAAATCAATCAAAACACAAATCACCAAATAGTGTGAATTGGAGAGCCCCAGAAGCTGGAGGACTCCAAAAAGTTTTCACTGAAGAAATTGTTGTGTGAACCACATGTTGAAGGAAGAAAGGGATTCTAGGAGGTAGAGGTGAGACACAACTATATTACAGGCAGCAGTTCAAGGTCACAAATGTGGGAGAAGGAATGTACTGTGTGAAGAACCTAGAGAAGGCTAGTTTGACTAATTCATAGCCAAGAGTACAGAAAGGGGAGTAATATCCAATGAGGCTGGAAAGTTAGTCTTGGGGGTAGGGGAAATTGAAAAAAAAATGGCTATACTCATATCACCTTGATTAGTAGATTGAGGTCAGCCTGGAGGGAGGTCTCTGTCACCACATACTGTTCTTCATTCTGTCCTGTTCATTGGTTTAATCAGTATGTGTTGTAGAAGAAAGATTATAGATTGCATCTATAATTAATGTATCTGGATTTGAATGCCAAATCTGCTAATTATCATTTATATGACCTTGAAAAATTATTTTACTATGCTGATCCTCAATTTCCATATATGGAAAATAAGGCAATTGGACAAGATTATTTCTAAAACTGGTTCCAGCCTTATAACCTCTATGATTCCTATTATTTGAATAAAAATATTGTTGACATTTTTTCAAATTTATAGATGACAAAGTTATATGGAATAGAAAAATATATTAGATGACAATAGCGGTGTCCAATACAGTACTGACAGACTAAAATGATGAACTAAATATAATATTAAATATAATGGGACAAATATATCAGTCTAAAATAGGAGCAGGCTGCCTCAGGGGCATTAAGTTTTCCATTACTAAATTTTCAGGTAGATATTATAAGTGGGATTAATGATCTTTAAAATCATGTTATCTCTGATGTCTCTTAAAATCCTGAGATTCTGTGATTCTCTAACAGTTTTACCCTTGAAAAATGTTAAATTTTGGATTCTAAAATATTTCACTGTCTTGAGGATCCTTGATTTCATGGGTGCTAATGCTTTATTTACCAATATAGCTCACTCCTCTCTAAACATTGATAATCAATAAATACCTATTATGTGCAAATCCTGGATCTACAGACCTAAAAGATTAAATGGGCTCTACATCAAGAAATTTCCCTTCTACTTGAAGTACATAATCTGTACAGATAAACAAATGCAAAATAATTTCAAGAGGGAGAGAATACTAACTCAACAGGAAAAGCTTCCTGTAGGAGATGTCACTTATTTTGAGCTCTGGAGGAAGATAAATACTACAAAGAAGAAACATGAGAAGAAAGTGCACTCTATAGATGAGAAGGATCATCTGTGTAAAAGCATATATGTAAGAAATCATTACATCCTCTGGGGATGAGCATCTCAAAAGTCAGGCTGTTGCTCAAAAACAGTCTTGGGAAACAGACTCAACCCAGACTCGAAACCTTTCTGTCTTGGTGGTTCCTACTAGGGTTTGCTTAGTGTTGGCCTGAGAATCCCTAGTTCCCTCCACATTACAGTGATCTCTGCCTTCTCCAAAGCTCAAAGTTGGCAGAGGTATCAGAAGCTACGTGGTCCAAATTATATCTCAATAAAATTTCCCTCCATGACATATCTGACATGCAGTTTTTCAGTCTTTTCTTGAAGATCTCCAATTAAGAATGATTTACTCCCTCCAAAGACAATGAATTCTACTTTTGGATAACTGACTCATCAGAAATTGTTTCCCTAAGATTTACATGAATTGATGCTGATGAAGCAAGTAGAACAAGGAAAAGACTGTACATAGCAATAGCAAGATTGTGTGATGATCAATTATGATAGACTTAACTCTTTTCAGCAATTAATGATTCAAGACAATTCCAATAAACTTTGAATGGAAATGCCATATGCATGTAGAGAGAGAACTATAAAGGCTAAAAGCAGATCAAAGCATACTATTTTCACCTTTTTTTCTTGTGGTTTTTCCTTTTTGTTCTGATTTTCTTTCCCACTATGGCTCATATGGAAATTTACTTTTAAAAAATGGTTGTATATGTATAAACTAAAAAATTAAATTAAAAATATTTTAAGAAATTATTTCCCTACATTAAGCTTAATTCTGTCTCTTTACCTCTTCTTCCCATTGCTACTAGTTCTGTACTTTAGAACCAAGCAGTATAAATCCATTTCCATGTGATAGCTTCTAGTTACTTAGACAACTCTCCTGTTTCCCATAGTTTCTTCTGTAGGTCTAAGGCACTGAACCACAAAATTACAGACATCTTGTTAGGTTCTTACTAAGTGCTAATGAGATTATGAGATATTAGGTTCTTACTAAGTGCTAAGTCGGTACTTGACAATTCTCTAGTTCCAGCCTTTACTAGGAATTTTACTTCTGTGACCTCCTGGGGAGAAGCTTGCATGCTTAGGAGGAGCAAGTTCATTGGTTGAAGTAATTTTCCCCAAAAGCCCTTGCTTTATCCCATGCCCATTCTCTGGGAGGATAAAAAAGGGTGGCACTCGAGAGATAGAGAGAATCTTGTCTGGACCAGACTTAATGGGGCTCTCTGCAGGAAGGGAAGTCACTAATCTGGACCAGAGTTGACGGCAACTGTCTGGAGACAATGGCTCTCTACAGGAAGAAGAATCTGTCCAAGAGATTTGAGTTAACACACTAGATCTCCTCCCAGAGAGCAATCAACAGTTTCTGGAGACAACAGCACATTACAAATTGGCGACCAACGTGGGGCAAGAACTTTTGCTTATCCTGACAAGGACTTATTCTGAGCCCTTCAGAGGAACTAGACCGGACCATCGCAACATCTCAATTTCAGCCAATGAGACTGGGCTTCCTTTAAGTTTTTAAGTCTTTCTTGAGCTGGAGAGGTTCATTACAATGATAATTTCAATTCCAGTGGTGGTTTCATTCCATCAGACTCTGTTCAGAGGTTTAGTTTCATGAGGTTTTCAAGAGAAACTGGGAGAGCTTGAGCAGTTTCCTGACTTTATTCCACCATCTTGGCTCCATTCCTGGAAATCCAAGAGGTGGCAATTCAATCCGTTCTAAATCTCTCAAAATATGTAAACATCAAACCCACATTCTCCATCTTTCCTATAAGAATAATGTATCAAATGATTTGCTAAATTCTAGATAAACTCTTTTACAGTATCCCTTTGTGTTAGGATTCTTACAAAGTGCTAAGTCACTGAAATGGATAGAGACAATAGTTATCTAATTTAGCATGGTTCAGTATGATTAATCTGATCCTACAAGGAGATGTTATGGTCTAGAACTTGAAACAAGATACTGAGTGGAAGTAAGGAGACAATGGTTAAATCTAGTTTAGCATTGATTTAATCCTACAACAAATGATGGTTTCCTAGTGATGAAATGATTGGTGTGTACTTAGTGTTCAGCATATAAGCTAAAAGCTCTCAGGACTTCAGGGGAACTTCGGGAGGACTTCAGAATATTCAGAGTCAAGATTCATTCCAATTTCCATCTTTGTGCTAGTTGGAGACATTGGGAGGACGAGAGGCTGAAGCTGGCTGGAGAGATTCAGAGAGAGCTCTCGGAATCAAGGAGAGAGATAGGCCTCTATTAAAGTTAACCAGGCCCAGAAAAAGATTCAGGACTTTGAAAGACATAATAACTGAATTTGAGATTATTAACTGAACTGAAAATAAGGCCCTTAGAAACTCCCCTAGAAACCTGCTCCCAGAGAACATAATTTTTTTAAAATTAATTTATAATTATAAATTTTTTGACAGTATATATGCATGAGTAATTTTTTATAACATTATCCCTTGTATTCATTTTTCCCAATTTTCCATTCTCTCCCACTACTCCCTCCCCTAGATGACAGGCAATCCCATACATTTTACATGTGTTACAGTATAACCTAGATACAATATATGTGTGTAAATCCAATTTTCTTGTTGCACGTTAAGTATTGAATTCCGAAGGTATAAGTAACCTGGGTAGACAGACAGTAGTGCTAATATTTTACATTCACTTCCCAGTGTTCCTTCTCTGGGTGTAGTTGTTTCTGTCCATCATTGATCAGCTGGAAGTGAGCTGGATCTTCTTTAGAACATTATAATTTAGAGAAGAAAACATTACACCTTTGATCTATTATTTTAGTAAAACTATGAAAAATGAAAACAAGATTAGGATAGCATGAAGTAGTCTTGATGAAATCTAGCAAACTCTTTGTAATGATAACTTCTTCTAGATATTCACTAACCACACTTTTAATAATACATTCTAGAATTCTATCATTTAAATTAAATTAACTGACCTGACCTCTCAAATCAGCTAAGATGATAAGAAAATATAAATGTTGGAGGGGATATGAGAAAATTGAGAAACTAATGCATTGTTGGTGGAGTTGTGAAATGATGTAGCCATTCTGCAGAGTAATTGGAACTAGAATCAAAGGACAGTAAAACTATGCATACCCTTTGATCCAGCAGTGTCACTTCTGGGCTTATATCCCAAAGAGATTTTAAAGAAGGAAAAGGGGCCCACGTGTGCAAAAATGTTTGTAGCAGCTTTTTATATAGTGGCAAGGAATTGAAAATTAAGTGGATGCCCATCAGTTGGGGAATGGTTGAATAAGTTGTGATACATGAATGTTATGGAATATTATTGTTCTATAAGAAATGACCAGCAGGCTGATTTCAGAGAGGTTTGAAGTGACTTTCATGAACTGATGCTATGTGAAGTAAGCAAAACTGAAAGAACACTGTACACAGCAACAAGATTATGGGATTATGACAAACTTAACTCTTCTCAACAGGGTGAAGATCCAAGACAATTCCAATAGACTTGGAATGGAAAATTCCATCCACACCCAAAGAGAGAATTATGGAAACTAAATATGGATTGAAGCATAGTATTTTCACCTTTTTTGTTTGTTTGTTTACTTTTTCTTTCTTTTTTTCCTTTTGTTTTGATTTTTCTTTCACAATATGACAAATATGAAAACAAGTTTAGAATGTTTGTACATGTTTAACTATATACTATTTGCTGTTTTGGGAACGGAGAAAGGGAGAAAAAATTTAGAACACAAAATTTTACAGAAATGAATGTTGAAAACTATCTTTCTATCTATCTATGTGGGAAAAAACACTATTGAGAAAAGAAAGATTAACTGATCTACAGCTTACAGACTGTATTTTATTTCTTTTTTTTTAAATAGGGTCAATCGTCCTCCAAACCTCTACTTTCAAAAAACATGACAACAGTTGAGCAATAATAGCTCCCTGTATTTCAGTATCCTGTGATATTATAAATCTGGGTCTCCTGATTTAAACTCACCAAGTACATCTGCTTGGTCTCTCTTACTATCTCTCTATTTTTCTTGTGGATCAACTCCCCATTAGTCATTTTCATCCTGTTCTTTCCATTTCAAAGATAGGCAGTCTCACACTTCTTTGACTTGTTTTCCCAATTTAGCTTTGTGAAAAAAAATTTAATACTTTGATTGCTGTTGTTATTGTCCTTGCCTTCCATTGGCAGCCTTTGTTCATTTGGAGCTTTAGCACTCCAGCCCCTATGCCATGTCTGGACATTCACACACTACTAATTTTATCCTTGATTCCATTTATATATATATATTTTTTTTTCAAATTTATATTGATGAGTTTCCTGCATAGCCACTTCAGTCTCATTAGACAAATCCCCATTTTTCTTCTTCACAGAATTGTTCCTCTTTGATGTCTTCAGAATTATAACCTTTAGAAATTCTCATTCCACCTGAACTGACTTTCCCTGTGTATTTTTAGTACATGGGGTATTTCCCATTATTTCTTAAGCTGTCCTTTGTAACAAAGAAAAACAACTAAGCAAAAACATCCAAAATAGAAACCATAGCTGACTATGCATACAATATATTGTCCTAGAGGAAGTTTCTAAGACAGAACTGAGTTCAAATGTGACCTTAGATATTTACCAGCTAAGTGACTCAGGTAAGTCAATTGGCCTCTATCTACTTTAGTTAGCTAAACTGCAAAATGAAGATGATAATACTAGCAATGCAGAAAGTTTTAGGTTTTTTTAAGCTTTTTCTACTATCTATGTTATTCTTTATAATCAATATCATCTAGCTTTTGTTTGGCAAGGCATTGTCTCCTTAGTCATAGTTATGAACTAATTCTTTTCTGATTTATTTTTATGGTGTGACCTTTTATCTATTCTAAGCTTCTTGTGGCATATTATGCAAGATAATTGACTAATCATAATATCTGACAAACTTCTTTCTGGTTTTTCCAGCAATTCTTGTCAAAGAGAGAATATAAATCTTAGAATATATGTTCTTGAGTTAATATATACTGGACTAAGGTTATTGATTGCTTCTATTATCTGATCTATTCCCTGATCTACTTTATAATAAAAATTGAAGCCTAGTAATGTTCTACCCATTTATTGCTTTACATTTTAGAAGCAACTTAGTTAAATCAAGTTCTAAGTAACTAAAAAAAAATCAGTAACGGTCCCAAAGAGTAAAAAATAAAACATACCTTCCCTCTGACAGCAGAATAGCAGAGGAATACTAGGGCAGAATGTTGTGTATAATACAGTTATAGAGTTGCTCTATTGATGTTCTTCTTCTATATTACAAGAGTGAGTTAAATGGAAAGTGATGAGGGAAGAAGAGTGGCAGGGAATTTCCAAAGATAATTGATGCAAAAACAAATGGAATTAAAAAAACATTTTCCTCACAATCACCTCAAAACCACCTCTCCTAACTCTAAAACCTTTTTCCATAGGATCAAATATCTCTAGTAAAGAACAAAGTGATACACAAAAGTGAGAAAGTTCAAAATCAATCAACAATGAGACATGTCTTTCAAACAAAATGCAGGATGTCCCCAAAGCCTTAATTTAAAACTGAACATGGAAAGAGAAAAAAAAAATCAAGCCTCAGAAACTTACTAGCTGTGTGATCCTGGGCAAGCCACCAAATTTATGTTTACCTTAATTTCTTCATTTATAAAATAGGGATGATAACACCATCTATCTCTGAGAGTAAGTGTGATGATCAAATGAAATAATATTTCTGAAGCATTTAACACAGTGCCTGGCACAAAGTAAGCATTATAGAAATTCTTAATACCTTCTTCCTCGAAACTAAGGCTTTGGGAAAACCCTGTATATATCTAATCTTGGGCTGAATTAAAAGAACTATTGTTTACAGAGTAAGCAATAGCCTCAATGTGCTCTGCAGTGGTTTGATCATAACTTGAGCACTGTGCCAAGGTCAACATTTTTTTAAAAGGGACATTGTAAAAACAAAGCTTAAACCTAGTAGAAACATCAGGATAACAAAACTCTCTAAAACATGTCATAAATGAAACAGTTAAAAGAACTGTGAAAGCTTAACATGAAGAAGAGAAAATTGATTAGGTCTGTGGTTATCTTCAAATAGTTTGAAGGATTGTCATCTGGAAAAAGGATTGGAAAAAGTTGTTCCAGAGAACAAAACTAGTACCAGAGGTAGAAATTTACAGGGCCACATTTTGGCTAAAAATAATTTTCTAATAATTGAAGGAGCCCCCAAAAAGTAATTACCTAATTCTTGAGCAAATGAGAGCCTTGTCACTTATAGCATACAACAGAAACTTGGTGACCATGTAACAGAGAAATCACTAAGGAAATTCCTTTTACAGGTCAGAAGCCCAATAAGCTGACAGTTGACATCCTTACATTCCAAGATGGTCTGCATACAATTTGGATGGCAAGACAGAATGCCCAATTTGGCTTTCAAAAAGATTAATGGGACATAAAGTCCAAACCTGACCTTCTCATCATCTTTGTGCTTCAAGCACTTACTTCATGGATCAGGACCAGTAAAGAATCTTGCAAAATTTTCCAATTATCAGGTAACTAAAGAGTAAAATCCAACAACACCAGCTGGTGTTTTTATTCCATTCAAAAATTCTACTGCATGGTAACTGGATTTGGAGATTGTTTTCAATTCCCCCAGCCACTGGAAGCCATGGATGAGTAAGCTCATCCTCCTACCTACTCTGAGATATAAGGAAGTAAGGGCTGCGATTCCTCTTTCAAATATGGAAAAATCATGACACAAAGAGGAAGAGAGCCCAAGGGCAGGAGGCTGCTCACTGTGAGTCAGCAATAGAGATGGATTGGCTACTCATAATTCTATAAGGCTTTTACTTCATCTAGCACAAAACAATTCACTTTAATGTTGGCCTAACTAATCACATTCTAAAGAGATATTATACAAACCCAGGTTATGAGTTCTGTTGGGTTTTTATCTAAATGTGTTTTTTTTTTGCTTGATTATTAGGAAAAGAAAAAATAATAAAAGAAAAAGGATTTATTAAAGTCACTTTAAATTAGAATCTACATAGTACCTAATGTGGAACATGTAGTTTTGATGCCTTGCTAGCTGCTAGGATCGGAGTGGAGACTTTGTTGTATAGCTAGATCCCATAAAGAACCCTTCCTGAAAGGGTCACATTATTCAAATCTGCACTGCCTATTTCTATTGAACTGGTACCAATTACCATAGTTTACATAATCATAACTTCAAATAGTTCAGATCCAATTCATATGACCACTTCAGAATATTAATCACTGTAAACATTAGTTTTCAATGAAGCATCTAATCTAATTAGGCCCACTAACTGTGTATAAAAAAATTCTAAAAAAATTTCCTCTGATTCAAAAACACTTGGAAAGTATTTTGATAAACAGTTCAAATTTTGCAGCAAGGCATAAGTTCTCTGATTACTTTTAACTATGAATCAAGAACAGGCCATGTGCTCTAATTGGAAAATCTCAAAAGAGAATGATTCAATAGTTAAAAGTTCTGCAGAGAGACTTGAGAGATGAGAGAATACAATAAATCCACATTTCTTAATTGCTTAATAAGTGCCAGACACCAGCACCCCCTCATGAATTAATTAATTAAAAGACACTTATTAAATGCTAACTATATTTAAAGCACTATACTAGCTCTAGAGATATAAATATATGACAGTTCCTTACTTCAAGAAGTTCAAAGTCTAATAGAGAAGGACAACATATGTTGTGGTTTCATCTGCAAGCCAGCTTGGAAAGGCCCAGTGATCCTTAGGGTTCAGGGGCAAACAAATTTTGATGCATCTTCTTTAATATCATTTCACTAATTTAAAAAACCTTATCTGTCAGTGATCTTGAGCCATTTGATAAAATCAAGGACTTTATTGGCAAGAACTTTCTTTTCCAGGTCATTAATGGCTATGACTTGAGTCTACCAAAAAGCACTAAAGATTGGTAGGTGACCCCCAGAGCAAAGGAGTCGCTTCTAATATGATCCCTTCCAGCTAACATAGGAGAGAATTCCATCCACTAAGTTGCTGAATTTCTAAAAAAAATTGTATGTATTTGGAGTTACTAGGGTATAATATGTTCTTGTGGAAATAAAAAAATAATACTTTCCTCTTCGGCTTACTTGCCAATCAAGGATAGCTGGTCAGTATTAAATATAAGTGGTGATGGGGACAGTTAACTTTTCCTCAGGAATGATCTCATCTATGATACTTGTGGGGATAAGCTAGAAGCAGAATCAGTGGTTTGAAAGGTGTCCCCAGGCTCAATCTGGATTCCTGGGGCCCTTGGGCTCAATTTAGATCTCAGAGTAGCTACACCAGGGCATTGAGGGAAGAAATGGTGGTAGTAGTGCCACAATGAGCAAACTGATGTTCAGACAAATTAAATAATTTGTCCAAGATTACACACATAATAATTGGCAGGACCTAGTCTTTACCCTTAGTTCTTGGCTTCAAAAACCAGTGATCCTTTTTAATACAGATAGATCCCATCTCAGAGAAATTAAGCCTTTTCTCTCTGAGTAGTAATTTTGTGCTCCACAATATTGCGTTAGAAGAAACCTATAGTAGCTTTGAGTACATGAGCCGTTGTCTCTACTTCATCACCATACAAATCAACAGCATCTGTTTTCCACATCTCAAAGATGACACAGAACAATGGGAACTGTACCAAGAGTCAAAAAACCTGGATTCAAGTATAGCTCCTTACTAAACAACATAACTTGAACATATCACTTAACCTCTAAAAGTCTCCTTTTAATGTTTGTTCACATTACTGTGAGAAAAGTAGTTTACAAAGATACAGATATAGATTGTGCACATACATAAATATATACATACATATAAAGATATATACATAATATATAGATGTATATACATAATTGTGTATATAGGTATATAGGTATGTATGTACATTTATACATATTAAATATAATTATTATCTCATTCATCTTATTTCTTTTTATGGAACCAAATAAAAATGGTCTTAGGGCAAGCTGCTATCCTGCTTTTATTCTATTATGTTTAATGTTTTACAGGTAGATTTAATATTTCACAAGTGGATAATATAGGGGTTGAATAAAAGTATTAGCAAATAAGGTATTACTTGGTTCGTTATTATTACCTACTGTTAAGATTGCCATGAAAAGCAAATAATTAACAGTCCATGTAAAGAGCTCTATAACTATCAAGGCCTCTGTAAACACAAACTTTTCATATTCTGTTGACTTACAATGCTGCTTATAGCACATAAATGTGTGCCGAACTACTCCCCTTTGCCTTTACTCACATTCCTCTAACTTTCCTAACCAAGGACTCCTCCTGGACCACCAGGAGGCCCTGTGTTTGTTATTTTCTCCATTAAAATGTTTCTTGAGAGTGAAGACTCCTTGGTTTCCATATTTGTATCTCCCTTTGCTAGGCAAAAGAAGAGTTTAATAAATACTATAATATATATATATATATATATATATATATATATATATATATATATATATATATATATTCATATAGCTTTTAACTGAATTGCTTCTCTGGAATCAATATTTTAGATGGTATGACAGTTTTATTAGGTACTATTTAACCCTCATGCTGCATATTCTCTTCCCTTAACTTTAGAGATGCCATACTTTTTAGAATACTCTTCTCCTTTTCTATTTGCTCATTTGTGCCTTATTCACTGGCTTTCTGTCCTCTTCCCACCCCCTTCAGGTGGATGGAATTGGTCCATTCTTCCTCTTTTCCATGCTCTCTCCAATGTTAACCTCATTTATTTCTGCCGCTTCAACTACTAACACTATGTAAATGATTCAAATCAATACCTTTAGTCTTGCCATATCTCTCAGGTTCCAATTGCCTACAGTGTATTTTGAAATAGATGTCTCACCAGTACCCTCAAATCAATATATATATATATATATATATATATATATATATATATATATATAAAATCCTGTTTATTATGCCTCCCCCTAAACTTTCCCTTCCTGCTTCCATCTATATTTACATCAGAGGCACCAACATTTTCTCACTATCCTATGTTGTAAACCTATATTGTAATCTTCAGTCTTCCCTTCTTCATCTTTCATATCTAATCAGTCACCTAATATCACTTAAACCTTCGTTATATCTCTCCCATCTTCTCTGTTTTCATCATTACCTCTCCAGTACAGGCCTTCTGCTTGGATTATTGCAATAAATTCTTAATAGACCTCCCCCACTTTATTCTTTTTCCTAACCCCAATCTATCCTTCATATCAGTGAGTCATACTATTGTCACTCTCTGTCATATACACCCCATGTCCTAAGTCACTCATCCCTTCTGGGAAATCTTTTTCTAAAATAGAACTAGAAGGAACTCAGAAATACACAATTCACACATGTTATATAAGACAAAAATCTATTCTTACAATCTTTACTTTTTCCTTGTGGCATTTAAGCAGAGGGGTTACTGTAATTCATCACCCTATATCTATACAAAAGTCTCTTCAGACTAAATCTTAATGCACTTCTGGTGCTTTCCAGTTCTGTGGTTGCTCTACTGGCACAGTTGCTTTTCACTGCTCCATTTATCCTCAGTAAAATCACTATCCCCATGGAATAATTCCCTCTCTTAATCTCTTTCCCTTTCATGTATATCCTCCAGTCAATCTTCCAAACCAAACCTCAACCCAAATCAACCCTCAAGCCCTCTGGCCACTAGGACTAACTTTCTGTCTCCATAACCATTCAATTCCCAATCTCTAACTACTCAGTAGTTTAAACACCCCTCAGAAGCTAAATCACAATCCTCTTCAATAATCCTTTGGAGTTGTCATAGGCCTGTAGCCAGTCATACAACAAGAATCCTATCATTTTAGAATCGGAAAGTATCTCAACAGCTGTGTAGTCCAGCCCAAACCTGAAAGAATTATCATTACAAAACACCCAGTAAATGATCATTCACCTTTTACTTAAAGACCTTAATTGAAAGGTCCTCATTGTCTCTTGAGGCAAAGCATTCTACCTCTGAACAATTTTAATTAGAAATTGGAAAGATTTCCTTCTATCAAACCTACATTTATCTGCTTGATGTTCCTTGATGCCCTCTAGGGCAGGTTTCTGTCTAGATCCTATTCCACTTAAACATCTTCCAAATACTTGAAGATAGCTGTTTGTATCCTCCCCCTTGCCCCTTAGCACATTTTAAAATACATTGCCTCAAAATTTGCTCAAAAATTTTCAGTGGTTTGTTGCTAATTGACTGAAAGGTTATTACAGCAGGGTTTTGTGATATTACAACGGGGCTCCTTATTATTCATTAATGATGCTGCTTTTTGCAATGACAAAGTGTGGAAGGGTGTTATCTGTGCATAAAAGAGTCTTCTGGGGAGAAGGCTCAACAGGATAGGGAGAAAGCAATGGAATGGGGAGGAAAGGAAATGAGCTAAAAGCAAGGCCAGCCTCCTTACAAACTGAGATACTATCATTGATCCAAGATAGGCCTAAGGTCCATGCTATACATGATGCAAGAATTATTCTAGAAACAAAAGTAAGAAAGTGAAAAACCCAGTGAATTACTATCTTGATTCAAGAATCAAGGTTCATGAGACAATGAAAAATGGGCCTAAGGAAAAGGGTTGTGCTAACTAAAGAAAAATTAAAGAAATGAATTCCAACGTGTCTCCCTGGCCTTTAATGGAAGGCCCTCTTAGATCATTTTGGTCTCTGGGAGAAAATCCCATTCATTTGCTTATGTCTAAAGAGAGTTAAAAGTTCATATCTAAAAAAAGAACTCCAGTCACCTATAAAGTGCAATCTATATCAGTCATCTGCTAAAGGTCAAGGGTTTTTATTCTGCTGTAGGATCTTAGTTTTGTTTTGTGTGCATGATATAGAAGTAGAGTAGCTAGGTGACACAGTAGATAGAGCACTGAGTCTAGAGTCAGGTAGATTCATTTTCCTGAGCTCAAATTCAGCCTCAGATACTTACTACCTGTGTGACTCTGGAAAACTCACCTAACCCTGTTTACCTCATTTTCGTCATCTATAAAATGAATTGGAGAAGGAAGTGGAAAACCATTCCAGGATCTCTATCAAGAAAATCCCAAATGGGGAAAAAAGTCAGCAAGACTGAAAATGACTAAACTTCAATAAGGTATAGAGATAGGTAAGGAATTTCCAGGAGAATACCAAATATTCCTGTTTATATGAGACATATAATTTTATCATCTGACATCCCCCCCCCAGGGGACGTCAGAGAGACAGGAAGTAGTTGAGCATAGGCTGCAACATAAAATAAAAGGGAAATTTTGAAGAAGAAAAAATAAAGGATGTTATCAAAAATATATATTCAAGTTATCAAAATAATGCTCCATATGTGTACCATGTGTTCCCTATTCAACTCCATTGACTTCCTTTCACTTCTAGAATAAAATATAAACTCTTCTTTTAGCTTTCAAAGCTCTGCACAATCTGGCTGCAACTTTTCCTTGGGCACTACTCAGTGCACACTATTCCTCCTATTCCTCCTCTCATATTCTGTAGTCCAGTCACACTATCTTCTCTCTTCCTCAGTACAACTTCAACTCTTATGTCTAATATCTTTGCACTGCAATTGCCTCCCATACTTGAAGTGCATTCTCTCCCTATCTCATAGAGTCCTTTTCTTCATCTAAGACCATGTTGAGTGGAGGTCTGGTAGAGGTTTGGTGGGAGTCTTCCAGAACCCCCATACACATGAATAATAGCAGCAGCATCTTCTGGACCTCTTAATCCAGAGATGTTGAGAGGGTAAGACAACAGCTCAAAGAAAGATTACAGGGAAACCTTTCACTAGCAAAAAAAAAAAAAAAAAAAAAAAAAAAAAAGTTGGAAGCAAGAAAAAGCTTAGAATAGTGGCAGAGCCTAACTTTAATATAAAGTTCAATGTCAAGAAATAGAATGAAAAGGTGAGGGGAAAAACAAGGAAACTTACCATAAAAAGCCATGAAAAGCAGGGAAGAACAAGAGATAAACTCAAAAGACAACAATATGAAAACAGCTACAAAGCCTCAAAAACATATTTCAATTGGACCCAAGCCTAACAAGAATTCCTGGATGAGTTTATAAAAGAGATAAGTGTAGAAGAGGGGAAAAAATGGGAAAGGAAATGAGAATGATACAAGAAAATTATGAAAAGAGAATTATAGTTTTTTTTAAGGCACAAGAAAGTACTGAAGAAAATAACACCTTAGAAACAGAATTGGCTTAATAGTAAACACACACACACACACACACACACACACACAAATATTCAGTGAAGAAAAAAAAAAGAATTTATTAAAGAGAAAAGGAGGAACAAAAGTTTACTCAAGAAAATAACTCCTTAAAAATTGGAATTGGACAAATGAAAACTAATTACTTTGTGACATCAAGAAACAATAAAACATGCTTTAAAATATTTTTATTTTTGAATTATTCATAATAAATTTATTGTTTATTATTTATAATAAATACATTATATTGTATTATTTATATAATAAATATATTTATTATTTATAATATTTATTAATAATAAATAAAAATAATAATAAGTTTAAAAATGAAAAAGAATATGATATATGTCATGACAAAAATAAGTGACCTGGAAAATAGATCAAGTAGGGTTAATTTAAGAATTATTAGGCTACTTGAAAGATATGGTCAAAAAAAGAGCAAAGACATTATATTTCAAGAAATTATCAAGGAAAATTGATTTGGTATCTTAGGACCAGAAAACAAAATAGAAATCAAAAGAATCCCACAATCCCCTCCTGAAATAATCCTAAAATTCTGAAATGATCCTAAAATGAAAACTCCCAGAAATATTAAAGCCAAAGTCCAGAAATCCCAGTTCAAAGTGAAAATATTTCAAGCAACTTAGAAAGAAGTAGTTCCAATATTGTGGAGCCATGGTCAGGATCAGCCAAGATTTAATGGCTTCTATGTAAAAGGAGTAGAGGGCTCAGAATATAATACTACAGTGGCCAAAAGAGTTCAGATTACAACCAAGAATCATTTACACAGCAAAACGATATATAATCTTTCAAGGGAAAAATGGAAATTTAATGAAATAGAGGAATTTTAAACATTCCTGATTTTTTTAAAAAAGGAACTGAATTAAAAATCTGATATTCAAATACATGACACAAAAGAAGCATAAAAGGTCTCAATAAAGTTAAACTGTTTATATTCCCATGTGGGAAGATGATATGTGTACCTCCTAAAAAGTTTATCATTATTGGGGCACTTAGAGAAATTTTACATAGATACAAGGCATGGCTATAAGTTATTTATGTTGGAATAATCTCCAAAAACAAAACAAAACAAAACAAAACAAACAAAAAAAAAAAAAAAACAGTTGGAGAGGGGAGAAAGAGGGATGTACTCAAGAAGGGAGAAGAGAATGGCAGAATTTTTTCCCATATAAAAGCACCACTCAAGAACATTTACAATGGAGGGGAAAATGGTAGGGTGTCAGGTGATGCTTGAATTTCACTCTCATAAGAATTGGTTCAATAAAGGAAGACTATGTATACCCACACAGTTGTAGGGACACCTAGGTTCAACCAGGAGTTCACTGTAACTTTTGGTTAGTCATTTACCTTTTCCCTGTTTCGTATTCCTCTCAGGAAAGAAAAACACCTCCTGTTTTATCAAGTATATAGTATAAAATATTTCACTTGCACATCCATTTTCTTCCATTTTGCATTTCTCCTCACCCTAGTGCCCAAGATCACATAGCTAGTAAGTGGCAGAGTGGACCCTGAGCCACACCTCTGAATCCAAGTTCATGTTCTTTGCACTCCATGACAGACAGTTATCACCAGAAATTCTGGCAGTTATCCAAGTTTTCTCTTATGGGGTCGGAGGCATGTTGCCACCTTGGCAGCCATGGAACATTTGCTTCTGTCAGTGTTGGCAATTTTCTCTAGGCAATCAGAGCTGAGGATAGCGTTCCTTGTAGTTGCTTAAGTTGGCTCTGAGGAAATTCAGAAATACCACTCTTGGCAGCCAGGAGTAATTTTCTCTCATAATTCTTCTACATTTATTCCTCTATAGCAATAGAGGGTTTAAAAAAAAAGTGCAGAAGACTGGTAAATAGAGTAATATAAGTAAACATTCTGAGCAAAGAAAAGTGTGGAACATTATTAGTAGTAATGATTAGTAGTAATCATACTTCTGGTCTGTTATAAAACACGATAATAAGATGCAGATAGGTAAGCAAGCAACATGTACCAGGTTATCAATCAAAGTAAGCTGAGGCCAGAATTTTAAGCTCTTGTGAGTATGGCGGGGAGGAGAATGATCTATAGAGTCATTGCAGAACAAGGAGGAAGGAGCAAGGGGTACTTTATGCAATGTACAGGACATTCACCAGGCCACTCCCTGAGCCCCAGAGCCACTTTGGAGAATTACCACTTCACCAGTGCAGATGGTCCATGGGCAAACATTGTGAATTCCATGCTGCCTTTCAGAGGAATGGATGGATCTTAGGCAAACTGACTAGCTGCACCGCTAGTATTTAAATCAGGTTGGGTTTTTAAAAGACAGTAGTTAATGAGCTACTCAAATGACTAATCAGTTTACTTTCTGGAAAGACCTAATGATAATCTGGTCAAATCTTCTATATAATTTACTAATTACTCTCTGACATCTGCTTAAAAACTGTAGGATGGAAAAGAAGTCCTCTTATGGTATCATCTATCATCTGTGAGTCTCTGAAAGATCCCATAAAAAGATAAAACAATAGTTTCATTTGAAAAAGATCTGGAGGCTTTAGAGATTTGAAAGCTCAATATGAGTTAACAAGTGACCTGAGAACCCTAAAAGCTAATACAAGTGTTAGGCTGGCCTTAATAGAGATACTGTACTCAGAACAAGATAAGCCACTGTATTCTGCCATCTTGAGAACTGTATTCAGCTTTAAAGAAGAGCATTGACAAGCTGGCAAGCATCCAGAGGAAAGCAAACAGCTTGCTGACAGTACTGAAAAATCCTACCATAGAAGGATTGGTTGAAGTGCCTGCCCCCAAACTGAAATTACTTTGCATTAATTTTCTATTTCATAGTCACTCCCTGTACAGGATAACAGATCAAGAGATGAAAGAAACTTTACACACCATCTCATCCAAGTCCCTCATTTTAGAGAAAAGATAACTAGTCCAGCAAAAATCTGACATTTTTTTCTGTAATGATTTAATCCCAGAACTTCATAGTCATCCAGAAGCCCACAAGCATAAGAAGAGGGGCTACCACCAGTAAAGATGACAGCACAGGTAGACAAGCCAAAAGCCTCCAAGATCAGAGGTACATATATCCTGCAGAAAACTGTGCCCATAGCACAAAAAAAAAAAAAAAAAAAAAAAAAAAGTGGAGAAATGATGTGGCAAATGTCAGAAAATAGTCTTTGGAAGCCCAGGTGAATAGCAACATTCAGTGTAGCATGACAGCATTCACATCAGCACAGCTCAGGATTCTAGGAACTCCAACATACACAGTATTCTCTCTGGAGATGCCCAAGAAGGCCCTGAAGGCCAGCTTTCAGAACTAAAAGATCCAGAAAAGCTTAATCTTATGAGGTACAAGATAAGAAACCACAGGACCCTAAGTAAAACAATCAGGGCCAACCATGCTAAACAAAATCACAAAAGGAAGCGAAGCTGGCCCTGGCACAAAGCCTCAACTTCAGAAATGAGTGAAAGAAACAACCAAATGAAAGAAAATACTAATCAGAATAAAAAAATATTGTAGATGCAAAGACCTCCTAATGTCCAACTTAGAAAGAGAAAATAGCAAATTATAAGCAGAGATTCAAGGGCCGGGGTAGGGGGAGGGTAAAATGGATATTCTGCAAGAATTTAATAAATACCTAGAAGAAATAAATCAAGATCTTTAAAGTAAATAAAAACTCTAAAGGAAAGAATTTGAAGATGAATTAAGGCTTAGAATATAAAGTAGTAAATTTTCTTTAAGTAATGAGCTCACTGAAAACTAGCCTAGACCAAACATAAATCAATAACTTCATGAGATAACCAAGAAATATTAGAACAAAATCAAAAGGCTGAAAAATAAAAGAACTTAATATCAAAAACAACTGACCTGGAAAATAGATCAAGAAGTCATCATTAGGATCATTGGACTTTCTGAAAACTATGAGTTTCTTTTTTGTTTGTTTGTTTTTTTAAGTTTAGTTACTAGATCTAAATAATAGATGAAAACAAATGAAGGAAACTGAGACCAAAGAGATCATTTGATTTAGCCAAAGTGGCACTGGTAATAAGTGGCAGAAGTGCTGTCACTACCAATAGGATGTAAGCTCCTTGAGGGCAAGCGCTTGTTTATTTTTATCTTTGTTTCATCTATACTCAGGCAGTACACAGAATGCACCTAATAAACACTTATTAAATTGAACGAAATGAGGGTATTTTATTTGGAGGAAAGAAGTCTTAGGAAGAATATTCTTTAGATCCTTTTTTAAATATTGGGACAGCTGATACATGAAATTGAGAGATATGACTTGTCCAGCTTGTTTGGTCACAGGAAACAAAAGTAGGAGCAAAGAGCATAATTTGCAGAGAGGCAGGAAGGAGTAGACTGATTTTCCTTCCAGTCTTCAAGCAAAAGGTTCATGAGTGCTTATTTATTGTAGATGATTTGGGGAAAATACATATTTAATATATAATACATATTTAATAGTAATACATATTTAAGTATGAATTGTCCTTGGTAAGTAGGTGAAGATAACTACCTTCCCAAGACAGCTAGCTGGTACATTAAGTGGTACAAGTGACCTAGAGCTGGGAAGATCTGAGTTCAGATTCTGCTTCAATCACTTACTAGCTATGAGACTCTGGACAAATCCCTTAATTACAGTCTGCCTCAGTTTCCTCAATTATAAAAAATAATGATAATAGTAGCACCTGGGGTGTATTCCAGAGTGGTTGTGAAAATCAAAGTTTTTAGCACTTGGCACATAGTAGATGCTTACTAAATAATTTCTTCCTTCCTCTCCATTCAGACCTAAGATCTTATGAATCCTTCTTTTATATTTTACATCTAACCATGTAAAATATAAAAAAGCTAATTTTTCTCTTTCTTCATCTATTTTATCTACTGCTTCTGTTGGTATCATTTTACAAGGACTTATAGGGCCAATAACTTAGTTTCATAATTCATAGTTCTAATAATGGTAGTTGACCAATCATCAAGAATTCATTCAGATTAATAACAAGTATGACAGAATTTCTTCACTCTGGTATTCTAAAATTGTCATTAACATCTTTAATTTTTCCAACTAAACTGTATCTACTATTTCCCTATAACTATTAACATAAATCTAATTCTATTGAATTACTTGCTGTTTAAATCAATAGCATTTCAACAAACCTTTAGTAAATGTTACTATTTGCAAGTCATTCTACTATATTAGGGAAAGAGGTGGGATGATATATACACCCTGCTCTCAAGGGGTTTACAGTCAAAAAGGTGGTCAGAAGAGAATGAGTGGAGATTAGATAGGCAGAGACATGATTCTTTGATATGGAAGAATAAAATAAATACAAATGACTGGCCCAGGCAATAGTGCTATGAGAAATTTGAGGAAGAACTACTTGCTTTATACCTAGATCATGGGGTAAGGTGAAAGGTTATGGAAGAGTCAGAACCAGGAAATCAACAGAAAATTAGGAGACCAAATGCAAAGCGAAATCAAGATATCTATCTAATTCAGTGTAACTTCCCATCATTTCAGTCCTTTTTTCTTTTAAAACCAAAAAAATAAAAAATAAAAAAATTCCTCATGCTACATTTCTAGACAAGTTGAAGAGACGTAGACCAGATGGATTCCAAACTAGTCAAATGACCAGATTCAAATGTGTAACTATATCAAGTTCAAGAGATCTTCAGTGAAGTAACCCAAGGATTTGTGTCGTTTTAAAAATTTTAATCAGTCTTAGATAAAAAACATAGATCACATGCTAATTTCATTTTTATATAATAAAGTTAGAAGGAATAGCTAACACAATGGATGATGAATTAAGGATGAAAAAAATCTGTCAGACCAATCAGCAGCATTTATGAAGCCCTTGCTACATGCCAGGAACCATGCTAAGTACTACAAATATAAAGAAAAAGCAAAAACTACATTAGAACATCAAACCAAATAGATTAAAATGACATTCAAGTCCTTATCTATTTATCCTACCAGGGATAAATATGAAGTTTAGTTATGGATTCATTTTTAAAATCAACTTAAGTATAAGATTAGGAAGGCAATCTAAGTAGCTGTTTATTTAGGAAAAGACCTAAAGTTTTAGTGGCCTTCAAGTTTGATCTAAGTCAATACTTTGATATAATAGCCAAGGAAACTAACATACCTTAGTCTACATTAGACAACCATAGATCCAAGAAATGAGAGACAATTCCCTGATTTACCTTGTGAGTTATAACACAAGTGGAATATTATGTTCAATTCTGAAAACCACATTTTAGAGGTGGACCATGATAAGCCAGAGAGAAAAATAGCCTGACATAGTATATAGGGCCCAGCCTTGCAACTCAAAAGACATGGTTTGTCTGAGTGACCAGTGACATGATACTTAATCTCTCAAGGTCCCTATCTAAGCTAAGTCAATAAGCTACTGAAGAATTGCCTATCTACATTAGAAGAGAACATTTCAATAATAGGAATTCTCCATACTGATGAAAACACATTTGTACCCCAAAACAAAAAATTACAAGCTGAAAGAGCATCCAGAGAACAACAATCACATTAGTAAGTGGTCTCTAGTTAATGCCATATGAGGATTGTGGTCCATCAATTTAAGGGGAGAGAGAATCCAGACTGATGAAAGTATAGATCCTTAAACTATTAAAATAACAAAATCAAAGAACTTGAGTAACTATGGGATCTGAAGGTTGAGAAAAAGGAACAGTCAAAAGTTACAGATTTGGGTAACAATTTAATAGTTTAGCACTTCCTTCACAAGGTTGTTACAAGAACAAATGAAATAACATGCAAAGTGTTTTTATAAAATTTAAAGTACTGAGTAAATGTTAGCTATTAGGTGAAAAATATGACATCCTCTATTATGATAGACATACCATTTAAATAAAAGAATAGTAAAAATAATAGGTCAATGTCAACTTGAAGGAATATCATTAGTGTAGTTCCCCAGAAATCTGCCCTTGATCTGATTCTATTTCATCAATGATTTATATCTAACATAGTGTAGTGAATATAATAGATATTTAGCAAACATTGGTTGAATGAATTCATAGGTATGGGATTAAACTTCAGGAGTTACACAATGACAAGAAAATGACAGAATAGGACAATAAAATAAGCAGTAGCTGGCTCAGATCTGGACCTTTCTTATTAAAGAAAGTATTGTTAAAACCATGTAATCTCAAAGATACAAATAGGATGCAATTGACAGTATAACAAAGGAAGACAACCACAAGAAAACCACAAGAATGCTAAATTAATAGTAACCAGGTCAAGATAAACTGACACATAGTTATTGCATGTTTAAGTGCACACTAATCATATTATAAATGAAAGTTAACAACAATGAATACGGGAAATCTATCACCAATGCTTGTACTACATTTGAAGAATTGTAACTACAATAGTGAACATCACAGGAGATGAGAGGGACATCTTTTTAAAGATAAAGTATTATGGGAGCAGCTAGGTGGTACTGTAGATAGAACACCAGCACTCAAGTCAGGAGGACCTGAGTTCAAATCTGTCCTCAGACTCTTAATACTTCCTAGCTGTGTGACCCTGGGCAAGTCATTTAACCCCAATTACCTCAGCTAAAAAAGTGTTGTGGGGTTTTTTTGTTTGTTTGTTTTGTTTTGTTTTTTAATATTACTGGGGAAGGGGTAAATTAACTATACAAGTCTAGCAAGAGCCATTAGCCAGATCTATGTAAACTCAAGACTTTGGATAAAAGAATCACAATCTCCATAGATAGGCTAAAATGGTGGACCAAATATAATGGGACAAAAATGAATAGAAAACAATATAAATTCTTAAACAGAGTTTTAGGAACTTTAAATTTTAAGTTTAGCCCAACCTAAACTTTGGTTGAAAAAAATCTATTCTACAAATTCGGAACGAGGAAACATTGCTGGGGAGAAGTTCATGTGAAAAGACCTGGAACTACATGCTCAGTATAAGTCCATTGTGTAACCAAAGGCGGTAAGATCTTAGGCTGCATTAATGGAGACATGTTGACCAAAGTGATAGAGATAACAGCCCTTCTGCACACTGTCCTGAATATCATGTTCCCTTCTCAGAGTCACTTTCAGAAGAATGTTGACTGATTAGAAAAGGTATAGAAGATAATGAACAGGATCATGAGAGTACTGGAAGTTATACCAGGAATAGGTTAAAAGAATAGAGAACCTAAAACACAGAAGATTTTGAAGGAGGAATATCAATTGCTTAAAGTTTTTTCATGGAGAATGAAAGCTGAAATCATTTTTCCTTGGCCCCACAAGGCAAAAATAAGAATAGTAGATTCAAGTTGCATAAAGACAGATTTGAACTCTATATAAGGAGAAAACTCCCTATAATTCAAATTAAGAATGATCTTATTCTCTGTAAGAAATGACCAACAGGAGGAATACAGAGAGTCTTGGAGAGATTTATATCAACTGATGCTGAGTGAAATGAGCAGAACTAGGGGATCATTATACACTTCAACAATGATACTGTACGAGGATGTATTCTGATGGAAGTGGATATCTTCAACATAGAGAAGAGCTAATCCAATTCCAATTGACCAATGATGGACAGAATCAGCTACACCCAGAAAAGGAACATTGGGAAATGAGTGTAAACTGTGAGCATTGGGTTTTTTTTTGTTTTGTTTTTGTTTTGTTTTGTTTTGTTTTGTTTCTCTTCTCAGATTATTTTTACCTTCCAAATACAATCCTTCCTTTGCAACAACACAACAACAAAATTCGGTTCTGCACATATATATTGTACCTAGGATATACTATAAGATATTTAATATGTATGGGAATGCCTGCCATCTAGGGAAGGGGGTGAAGGGAAGGAGGGGAAAAACTCGGAACAGAAGGGAGTACAAGGGATAATGTTGTAAAAAAAAATGTACCTATACATATGTACTGTCAAAGAAAATGTTATAATTATAAAAATTAATAAAAAAATTTTTTAACTAAAATAAATAAATTAATTTAAAAAAAAAGAATGCTCTTATTCAGGAGGCAATAATTTTCCTTGCTGAACATTCTCAAGACAAAACAGAGAATGGTCAAGGGGATGGCTCTTTAGATAACTGACCCCACAGGTTCTGAGATCATTATTTTTGTTGTGGTAGTGGTGGTTGTTTTTATTCTATGAATGATTGCAAGTTCAATCTAAGTAAGCAGTTGTGGTAGCCAATACAATTCATGTAATTGATTTTCTAACTAAATATTTGGTGTAGAACTGAATATTTAGTAAACATCTACTGCATCTATAATGTAGATATAGCTATACTATATCATTGTAAACATCTACATTGGAAATTGTAATACTTACAAAAATATTTTAATAATTGAACAGCTCCTGGCCTCAAGGAAGTTACATTTTACTGGGGATGAAGATCAGGAGACTATGTACACAGATTCACTTGCACAAGGTAGGGACTGAAGGGAGCAGTGCTATGTGACATTTAAAGAGAGAAAGAGAGGGAGATTTACAATAACTGAGAGAATTAAGAAAGCATTCATAGAAGAGGTAACATTTTAGTTAAACCTAAACAGGAAGATAAAGAATCCAAAAAAAGATGATAAGGAAGGAATAAATTCTAGACGTGGGGGACCCAACCACCTGTGCAAATGTATCAAGATGGAAGATAGAATATCAAGTTTAAATAAGTTAGTAATCTGATTTGCCAAGAGATAAGAGAAATCAGCAGATTTTTTTTGGCAATAGTCCCACTGTACACTGACCTTTTCAAAACACATCTATAATATATTTTTTAGTGCTGAATTCTACATTTTAGACATGATAACACTTTAGAAAAGAAAATGATGAAAAGATTCGAAATCATAGGATTACCTGTTGAAAGAATTAGGGATGTTTAGGCTAGAGAAGGGAAGATTTGAGGGCACAGCATATCCTTCTTCAAATATTTAAAAAGTTGTCATGTGAATGGCAAAAAGATTTGTTCTTCTTGGTCCCAGAACTCATAACTGGAAAATGAGTTCAATATAATTTTTTACAATTAAAATTAGCCCAAAATGAACTTGAAGGGGGAGGAGTTAAGTACCCAGCATTAGAAATCTTCAAGGGACTATATAGTGTAGGTGAGATTCATGCTTTTTGTATAAGAGGTTGATCTAGTTTCCTTTTCAAATCAGAACTTTAATAAAGAATGAAAGAAGGCAGAGAATGGACTAGAAAGAGGATGTGGCATGGAGTCACAGGATGTAAGTTCAAATCTTACCTCAGGCATTTACCACTTTAAGTAAATTAAACCTCCCTGAGTCTCAAATTACTCATCTAAAAAATGAGGAGGTTTAGCTAGATGACCTGTAAATTCCCTCCTAGCTCTAGATTCATAATCATAAGATTTCATGATTCTAATAGACTATGTAAGGCAACATACCAGGTTTTATTTAAACTTATAGGGCAACACGTTCTATTGTGGTTGTGATTCACATATGCTTCTATACAGTTTAACAGAGGACTTCACATATAGTATCTCATTTAATCCTCACAAAGGATTTTGTAAGTAGACTAAATATTGTTATCCCCATTTTACAGATGGAGAAACTAAAACATATTATTACCCACAATAATATAGCTCTTAAGTAGTGCTCCTGTAAAAAGATAATGTACTTACTCAGTTCCTTGTCACTTAATGTGACATAATAAATCACTCTCCTAAGTCTTAGATTAAGTGTGGGGTGGGGAGGGAAGGAGGATTGCACAAAAATTATATTTGCATAGACAAAAAAGACTGATCATGTCACAGAGCTCATCTATAAATTATCATTCTATTTGAGAAGAAATGGATTCAAGACCCTGGAAAAAGAATGGAATTCCAGCATATCCCTGAAGAGCAAAATCAAAACCAATCTGTGGCAGAGAATATATTGAGATATTGAGGAAGAGTTATTGGCCCTAGAAGCATCACAGAAAGAAGATCCAAGGAAGATTGAAGAAGAAAAAGTCTCCTTTTCCCCACTTTCTTCTTCTGATTCCTGTTCACTTACAGATACTATAATATAATCTACTATTTTGTTACACAAACATTTCCAGTAAAGTGAATTTTACCTCAACCACAAAGAGTCCAGGGCTTACCCAGAAATAGATGTAAATGTGAAGTTAGGCAGAGAACCTAACCTCAGCTCAAAATTTTTTCTAACTGGAACTTAGATTGTAACTCAACTCACAACTTTTCAACAAAGATAAACTCCCCAAAGTGAAAAAGAAGGAAACACATAAATACTAAGGACCAACATATTGCCACTTAGACTTAAAATGAGGTAATTATTGTTACATATGATATACTCCTATTTTTGACCTCCATGGCCAAGAAGGAAAGTTTAATCCTTTCCCCACATAACAACCTTAAACTTGTTAATCAGTTAATAAGCATTTATTAAGCCCCACTATGTTTCAGGCACTGTGGTAAGCCCTGGAGATGCAAAGGAAAGTAAAAGACCATAACTGTTTTCAGGGAACTCACAATCTAATAATCACAAAAGTCCATTAGCCCATCCACCTGAGTTTTTTTTTTCCTTTCTAGGTTCAACATATTTATTCCTTGAACTGAACCTTGTATTTTCTGAGCCCTAGTCCCTTCACCTAAAACCTTTAGTAGGGTTTGCTATGTTGGGTAGCAAAAGTCCTTCCTTTCATGTCAAATGAAGCCAGAGTAATTGTTGAACATATCTTATCTAAATTACCCATCATTCTCAGTGCTAGGGCATAATATTTTGTTCTACCACAAGGCCTGGAATATTTTCAATTGAATTTAACTCTATGACTTTGTGACATCACTCCTTTTCTACAATATTTTAACTTTTTCAGAAAAGATAACAGGAAAATAAGAAGACAAAATAAAGGCATAGTGGAGTGAAAAGAGCCCTAGACAAGCATCTAGGAACCAGTTTTTCAGTTTACTAGCTATCTGACCTTTGCCAAATCACCTCACCACTCTGGGTTTCTATTCCTTCATTTGTGAAAATGAGAATTTGGAATAAATCATGTCTCCTTTTTGCTTAAAAGAGCATGAAAATGTCTCTAATATGAAAGAGATAAAAAGCCAACCAAAAGACAAAGGAGTATCTATGCCAGGAGTCTCTGACAACTCAATTTTCTGGGCTTCTCCACTTTTGTCTTTATATATCCCTAGCTTCCCAAAAAAAAAAAAAAAAAAAAAAAAACAGAAATTCTCTCTTAGTTCCCTGCCATCTTACCATTCTTCTCTACTCTCTCTTTTTTTCTGCCTTGTTAATCTTTGTGCCTTACTTTCTCCTCATTTTTTTCTTTTTTCTTCCTTTCAGATATTTCTTAGTATAGTAAGCATTTTGCTTTAAAGATTGTCTTCAGCTTGTCTCATCTATTATTTTCCATGCTCTCAATGAAACTGGACAGTCCTTGATTGCAATAGAAATGAGGCTCAGATTCTCAATTAATTTTATAACTCATTCAGGACCCATACTGATTATCTATAATATAAACAGTTTAACTTCATCTTTTGGGAACAAAGTTATATTCATTGCCTACAAATTAGTGTTATGCTCTATTCCTTAGCTATGTAATGCCCAAAAGGCCCTATTAAATGTTAATATTCTTCTCTAATTTTGTCTACGGTAGGTGGTAATTCATTTGTAAATGTTTATTTGGCCTTTTCAAAGTGCTTGGTTACTATCAAGAAAAGAACAAATGATTATAGAAAGCAACCAATCAGCAGAAGAAAAGCCAATAACCATAATTATACAGCTACACTGGTCATCCTATAGAGATTTGCATAGCATCACATAGCTAGTAAGTATCTGAGGCCAGATTTGAATTCATGGAAATGAGTTTTCCAGTGCTCTATCCACTGTGCCACCTAGCTGCCCAATGTCAAATGAAGCCCAGACAATTGTTTGCGTAAAGTTTTTTTGACAAAATGCATTTTAATTAGTCAGAATCATTCCTGGGCAACAGAATCTGTGAGATAAGGAGGTAAGTCAGATAACCTCTGGCCCAATACTAACATTCTATGATATCATGAGAACCTATGATTCTATGATACTTTAACACTTAAAATTGAAGTCATTTTCTGTTTCCTCCCACATTCTTTCATCAAGTCACAGTAAAACTTGAGTTAGTCAGAAAATTTGAGGAAATGAGATATTCTGGTCAATTTCACTTTCTAATTAAGTTAAATATAAGCAGAAAATCTTTATGTCATTGCTTTCCACTAGACATCTTACTGAATTACTATAATTCTTTAAAAAATTAAATAAAAATAATCTGTTAACTTTCCTCTCCAAGGCAAAATCTTGGTAAAGATGATGATGATTGGGGATCTTTGAGTGTGTTATGGTGAATATTGTGAACATTAAGTGTCATGGAACAGTATGACAAATACAAAGGTTTAGTTTGAATTTGCACTGGGTAAGGCAGAAAACAGTGGAGGTTTTTAAAGTCCTTGTCAATTTGTTTTATTTTCATTTGTTTTTTTTTTCCTTTAACAATACAAAAAAAGAAAAATAAAAACAAAAAATTCAAGCAATAGTTTTATTGAGGATTTGTGGGGAAGTAAAACCTCCATAACCAAGCATATAGTTACCATTACTCTGAGTTTCTCTCCTCTTAGTATGCACGCGTAATTCAGCATTTTCCTGAGTATAGATGATTTCCTAATTTAGCATACTGGGAGCTACTCTCCAGCAAAGATTTGATGGAATAGTATCATTCTTTAATGCTTATACTTTTGCTTTCATGATGTCAGTGGAGGAAAAATATTCACCCAATTTGAAATTCATGTGCATTCTTTTTCCTAAGCAGTGATGAAAGGGTTTACTTTTAGTCGTATAGTTTTAGTAATAATGTATAAGGAAAGTGGATGGAGAGGCAGAAAGACTATGGTTCACTGTCACTTCTGACATACGTTAGCCCTGGGCAAGGTACTGGCCTTTCAAGACTCTAGTCAACTCCCCCAAGCTTTCAGTTACAAAGAAGGTTTTGATCTGCATTGGTAGAGGGATTTTCTGTCCTTGGAATTCTCTATTTTGATGAAAATACAGATTTGGCTAAAATGGAAAAAAAGAAGTGGATGAATGATATTCCCACTCTGAAATCCTATTAAAATGAAATGAATACTCTGGAATTATTCTCCCATTATCTTCTGGCCCTCTACCTCAAGGCCTTCTGGATAGCCCTGTGTTGGTATTGTTTTTTTGTTGTTTTTTTTTTTAATTTAATGTTCACAAGTTTCCAAGTGGTTTACTTCCCTCACTGAGAATAGTGATATCAAATTGTCTAACTTAATTAGATTTTTAAATGGATTTTAAAAATATCTATATTAGCCCTGTTGCAAAAGAAACACACACAGTCACATGCAAAAATAAAAATGTTTTTTAAAGTATGATTGAACATGAACTGATGATGAAGTGAGCAGAATCATGAGAGCACTGCATAAATGTAATGTTCTTCTCTAAAATATATTGTTCTCTGGGAGCAGGTTTCTTGGGGGGGCTTCTGGAGGTAGCCTTAGTTTCAGTTCAGTGTAATTATAAGGGCAGCCAAGAGTTAAAGTCCAAATCTTTTATTTTCTCTTTCCAAGTATTGTCTCCTTCCTTGGGCCCGGTTAGCTTTCTTAGAGGCCTACCTCTCTCCTTGGTTCAGAGAGCTCTTGCCTCTAGTCCTTTGTCTCTGCCAGCTTCTGTCTCTGGCTCCCTCTGAATGTCTCCAGCCAGCACAAAGGTGGAAGATGAATCTGTCTCTTCCTCCGAGAGGGGCTTGTCCTTTAGTGGGCTTGTCTTCTCTCACTTCTGAATGTCCTAGACTGAATCCTGATTGAGGCCCCCAGCTTATATATTCTCTCTTAAAAGTGTGAATCTTCTAGAATTCTAATAAGTACTAAGTACATTAGTGAACTAGAGAACTGCTAAGTACTATGCTAAATTAGATAACTGACTTAACACCTTGTAAGAATCCTAACACATATAGTGTAACAACAAGATTATGTGATGTTTAGCTGTGATGGACTTGGATCTTCTTAACAAAACTGATTCAAGACAATTGCAATAGGCTTGGGATGGAAAACGCCATCTGCATCCAGAAAGAGAACTGTAGAGATTGAATGTGGATAGAAGTATTACATTTTTACCTTTTTCTTTTTTCTTTCTTTCCTTCTTTCTATCCTTTCTTCCTTACTTTCTTTCCTGTGTTTTTTCTCCCTTTTGGTCTGATTTTTTTTCTTGGACAACATGAAAAATATGGAAATGTATTTAAAAGACTTGCACATATTTAACCTATTAAAAAAGTATGCTTGAATCTGTATTCAGCACTTATCAGTTCTCTCTCTGGAGATGAATAGCGTTTTTCATCATGGATCCTTTAGAATTGATTTAGATCATTGTCTTGATCAGAGAAAATAAGTCTTTGACAAGTGATCATCTTACTGTGTACAAAGTTCTCTTGGTTCTGATCATTTAACTTAGTTCATATATGTCATCCCAGTTTTTTCTTGAAACCATCCTGCTCATCATTTCTTTTAGCACAACAATATTTCATTACAATCTCCCCAATTGATAAGCATCCCTTCAATTTCTAATTCTTTGTCATTACAAAAAAGAGCTGCCATTAATAATGGGTCCTTTTTTCCCTTTTTAAAAAAACCTCTTTAGGATGCATACATAGTTGTGATATTGCTGGGTCAAAGATTTTGCACAGTTTCTTTTAATTTATTTTTATTGAAGCTTTTTTATTGGGGAAGCTAGGTGGTGCAGTGGATAGAGCAACTGCCCTGTGAAGTCAGGAGACCTGAGTTCAAATATGAAAAAAAAACTTTTTTTATTTTTAAAACATATGCATGGATAATTTTTCAATATTGATCCTTGCAAAATATTGTGTTCCAATTTTCCTCCCTTCTCCCCACTTTCTTTTCTAGATGGTAAGTAATCCAACATATGTTAAACATGGTAAAATATATATCTATATATGTTAAATATAATATATGCATACATATTTATACAATTATCTTACTGCCCAAGAAAAATCAGATCAAAAAAGGAAAAAAATGAGAAAGAAAATAAAATGCAAGCAAACAATAACAAAAAGAGTTGAAAATGCTATGTTGTGATCTATACTCATTTCCCACAGTCCTTTCTCTGTGTATAGATGGCTCTCTTCATCACAAGATCATTGGAACTGGCCTGAATCATCCCATTGTTTAAAAAAAACATATCCATCAGAATTAATCATTGTATAAACTTATTATTTATGCACAGTTCTATAATCCTTTCCAATAAAGTTAGAAATTGTTCTCCAAAATGGTTGAATTAGTTCACAACTCTGTTAATATGTTAGTGTCCACATTTTCCCACATTTCCTCCAGAATTTATATTTCCTTTCTGTCATGCTAGCCAATCAGAGGTGAGAGGTAATATTTCAGAGCTGCTTTAATTTATATTTCTCTAATCAATGGTTATTTATATAATTTTTTCATGTGATATTGATAATTTTGATTGCTTCTTTTGAAAACTGCCTATTTTCTTCAAGTTCACGTAAGTTAGTAGTAGGACTGTTAGGAAAAAACTCACAGAATTCAAATTTTAACAAAATTTCCATTTGTCTGCAGTACCACTTGATACACTGCTACCTACACATTTCATTCAGTGCTTCAAAAATCCATTAGTTTACTGGCATCAATATTCATGATAAAATGAGCCAAGAAGATATGAGTTCAAATCCTGCATTTGATACTTAACTGTGTAACTATGGGCAAGTCACTTAATTTCTCTGAGCCTCAATGTCCTCAATTGCAAATTGGTACTTGTATGGTCTATCTCACAGCAAGTAGCCTGATAGTGGAAAGAAAGCTGTCCTAGAAATGAATTTAAGTTCTTGCTCTGACATATCCCAGGTGTGTGAAGTGAACAAATGACTTTACTCTTCAAATTTTAGGTAGCTTTCTAGAACTAAAAGTTTGTTTCTTACTGAAATAACTAATTCTTTATGACAATAAAATCATGTCATTATTATACCCTTTGTTATTGTTCAGTTGTATCAGTCCTATCATGATCCCATGGACCATTATACACTTTCCAAGGGGTTTTCTTGGCAAAGATGCTGTAATGGATTATCATTTCCTTCTTCAGTGAATTAAGGCAAAGTTAAGTGACTGGCACATAGTCACACAGCTAGGAAGTGTCTGGGGTCAGATTTTAATTCAGTAAGATGAGACTTCCTAACTCCAGGCTCAGTACTCTATCCAATGAACCACCTAGCTACCTCCTATTATCCCCTATCCCACCCCAGTCCTTTGTCTCATACAATTTTTGTCAATTCACATGAGGTAACATGTAAAGTACTTCACAAAGTATCATATAAATGTCAGTCAATGCCTGCTATGTGCCAGACACTGTGATGAGCACAAGAGATACCAAGCAAATGTCAATTATTTTACTATTACTTCCACCATTCCTTCCATCTCTTTGCATACCTTAGTAAATGGTATTCATGGGTTGCTATGACAAAAAAAAAAAAGTCAACTGGCAGCTAAACTTTTGTTAATGAATTTCTGTGAACTTAACTAGGTTAACTTAGACATCAGAAATATGATTCATTGCCCAGCCCATTATCAAATCCCTTCCAGTTTAATATGAATTGGAGCTTCACTGACATTTTTCTTAAGAAGGAAAAAATAGAATTTATCCACACAATAATATGCAATTTAATTTTTACAGCTGCTTAAAATTATATAAAATATAAAACATAACTATTGGTTATATAAACAAGTTTTTAAATATCAGAAAAAATATTATGTTACAGATACATATCTTTTAGAAAATGGACTCAAATGACATATCTTGCAGTACCCGAAGCTATTTGGAAATTCCTGAGGAATGTTTGTTGAAAGTAATTCTAAAGGCAGAAGAAATTTTAACATGATTTTTGACTGCATGTTATACAATAGAGTCAAACTCATTCAAAATCTTTGGAATCAAGGCATCCAGGAAAGAATCAGAGAAAAGAAGAAAAAGTTTATATACAAGAAAGACTTCATTTACCTATATGAATTTGATTTAAAACAATTGTCTTTCCTCTTTCACAAATTCAGTTCCCTTTAAAAAATAAATTTGTTATTCTAATCTTGGCAAATACCAGGAAATGAGAATTCCATATACAAAGAACAGTAAAAAAAAAAAAAAGTGGATCATACGTGAAACCATGAATCTCTATTAAAAACAACTTTTTTCATAGATATAAATACATTGAGGATGTTAGTACCAAAGTTGTCTTGCTTGCTTGCTTTTCTCTGGGAACTTCCACTTTCAAAAAAATACTTTATCAATGTTTCTATAATTAATTTTTTTGTATCACCATCATTCCCCATTCCTATATTTTTAAAACCATTTCCTTTCATCTAATGAGCATGGTCAATTGATCAATTCTAAAAATGTATGTCTTATTCTTTACCATTAGCTTATCAATTCTATGAAAACAAGCTTCCTCATTAATCTTCTGAGGTTATGGCTGATCAATGCATTGACCAATCTTTCAAAGTAGTTTTTCTTCTTAATTTTTAGTCTTTGTGTAAATCATTCTCCTATTCTGTTCTTCTCACTCTGCAACAATTCATAGAAGTGAATCTCTCCATTTTTTTTCTGAATCAATTTCATTATTTACTATGTCACAGTAATATTCCATTACATAATTTTATTACCAGAGTTTGTTTAGTCATTAACCACTGACATTATTTTTTTTGCTGGGGCAATTGGGCTTAAGTGACTTGCCCAGAGACACTACTGACATTATTTTTAAGTTTTATTTTAAAAGTTTTAAGTCACTACCACAAATCAATGAAGTATAAGAATAAAACTTTGGTAGAAGCTACATACATGTGTTTCTATTTTTCTGAGATTAATTAGATAAATACTAAATGTTTATTAAATAATTTAAGATACAGGACACCCTATGATGATATGTCACTAGCAGATAATATTTGAATATGCATCCTTTAGATAATATGTCGTCCTGCCAAGGCAGCTTCATAGAGTTAAGGAAGAAATAATACCAAGAGCACTTACTATAGAATTGAGGGGGCAATAGCTGACTATTGATAAAGTAATAGTGTCAAACTCTGAAATAATTTTCATGTTAAATATTTCCCCAGATACAGTTGGCAGAGTTGTCAATTAGCCTGATCATTCTGGAAAACAATTTGGAATTATGCTTACGGAGTGATTAAAATATCCAGACTTTTGACCCAGAGATTCTATTCTTAGATATATACTAGAAGAAATTCAAAATTAGAAAGGTCCACTTATGTACCAGAATAGTTTATAGTACCCAAAACACTAGGAAAAAAACAGATGCCCACTAATTAGGGAATGGTCAAACAAATAATGGTACATAAATTTAATAAAGTATCATTGTCCATCATGGCAGAGTAGATAAAGAGCTGACCCCCAAACCATGAAGATCTTAATTCAAGGTCTTGCCTGTGACATGTACTAGCTATATGCCCCTGGGTAAGATACTTAACTTCTTAGTCCTCTGGACAAAACCATAAGCTGTAAGACAAAATATGGACTTTCAATAAAAAAATTAATTTCCTCATCTAATAATTCCTGATATTGATGAAATCATAGGTCCAGTCCACATCCCTATAGTTATTGTTCCACAAAAAAACAATGAATATGAAGAATGAATAAAATCATGGGAAGATATATGTTTATGTGTGTTATTTAAACTGATGCAAATTAAGGTAAACAGGACTAGGAAAACAATATATATGATTAAAATAATGTAAAAGGAAAGAACACCACCTACAAAAATGAAACTGAATTCTCTATAATTTTAATGAATAAAGTTTGCCTCTCTCATCTATCATTGCTGCCAGTCTCAGCAGATTTTGCCAAATTGCTTTATTATCTCTCTTCCTTCCTTTTTTCCTGTTCTTTTCTTTGTTGCTGTTATTTTTGTTGTTGTTCTTCTTCTTCTTTGGTAAATTAAATGACTCTCTGGATAAGGAAGGAAGAAAAGATATACTTAGAGGTAAAGATTATGTAAAACAATATACAGCGACAAATCCTTTAATTATAAAATAAATTCCCATTTCTCATGTTTTCCTTCTAACACATATAGAAAGGAATAAAATTCCTTTGGAGAAGATAAAGTCACTTGGCAACTAACATCCCTAGAATTTTGACCACAATAATGACATTCTTATCTTCCCTGTTTTTTAATATGCATCTTTAATTTGTTTCTGCAAGAAATCAAAATTAATTTCTTGTCTCAAAGGAGGAATTGAGCAGACTAATGATCATCACTCTTAAATTGCATTGACAACTTTCTATAATAATCCTGAGGTAAAGGACAAATTACTGTTAAAAAAATAAATAAATAAAATTAAAGCAATGACCCACATTACATTTTTACATTACTGAAAACCTCATTAGCAATTTCATTTGAATAGAGCAAGATTCTTCCTGTAATCACCAGAAAATAACCCATTGTAATCAGTCAGGTTTTCTTCCTATTTTTAGGGCATAAATTTTAAAAAGCTTTGTTTGGAATAAAAAAAAATATGTTTCCACCCAACCCTTAAAAAACCAATTCACCAAAAAAGGTACATTCATAGTCAAAAAGCCTTCTATACCAGCCTATTCAGCAGAATCAAGAATAAAGGCAGAAAGTTGGCAGGTTAACAAATATATTTTAAAGATTTTCTCCAATAGCTAGCTAAGATTTCAGACCATAATATACAGTGAAATAATAGCAATATACAAGCTAATTACGGTGAGAAAGAAAATAAGAAAATGTCTAAAGGGACCAGTGTGAATGCACAGGTTACTCATTGACAGACTTAGGTTTTTAAAAGCATATACAGAAGATGAGATTAGAGGCTGCTAATGAGAGATTATTAAAAAATAACAACAACAACAACATAAAATTATAGGTATTAAGACTGGAAGCAGGAACAGTAAAGCTCAGAAGGAGTTGAAACTGGGTATGAGTATTAAAGCCTACAAAAAAGAAGGTTGATGGAGCTTCTTCTAGCTATTGGGAGAAAGGGATAAACCAAAAAGACAGAATCTGGCTGAGGTTGGATTAGACAATGAAAACAGAAAAGGCGAAGAAATTTTGAGTTTTTATGTAGCTTTTTTAGGAAGGCTGAAATCTTAAGAGGCTATTTACCTGCCACCTAACCATTAAAAAAGACAGGACTTTAAGACAAAGGACTGATTTAGATACTGGTGCTTCAATGGGGCTCCACTACGGGTTTTTTGTTCTTACCTCCATCTCCCTTTCATTTCCTTGTCTGTCACAAAGGATCTTGAGGGTTGAGAAAAATTTGCAACTTCAGATCTAGACATCCTTGGCAAATTATTGAAAAGTATTACAAATTCCTAAAAATTATTTTGAAAAGGGAGTCAGTTGACAATGGAGCTGATTGAAACTAAAGGAGATTTTCTAAGTCATATAGTGATTTGGGACAGAACTATTGCAGAACAGAAGGAAACTAGTTCAAAGAAAGATTAAATTCTGTCTTGTTCTACTTAGCTAGATGTCTATTCTGTGACCCAAAAGAGCTTGACCTTTAGAAGCAAAGATTCTCTTTCTAGACAAGAAATTTGAATACAAAGTCATCTCCCAGCTACCTGGAAATCTGCAAATTCCTTTCTTTGTTGAGAACAGGTGCTAAATCTATCCTTACTCTAATGACTGAGAGTAGGAAGTACTACTTTTCTCACTAAAAGAGATTAATCAGTTTTCAATAAATAACTACGCTAAAAAGATGGCAGTGCTTACTCTTCCTCTTGTGGGAAAATGATAGTACCTCTGCTGAGAGTTTCAGCTACCAAAAACAGATAGTAAAGAGAGGCCCTGCAACAATGTGGAAAGGCAGCAATCATAAAATCAAACAACACCAAATAAATTTCACACACCACCAGATCACCACTAAGCAGAGGCCACATGACAGAGACCACAGGGATATCAGATCCTGAGTCACACTAGATCAGTTGAAGAGATATAAAGATACCACTTAGACACACCAGGAGCCTTATACCTTTGCAGGCACTAACTGTTCTTTCACACATGTCCCTTTACCATCCATTTTCCTACTATGTACTCCTTCCTTCATAATCTTCCCACTAATGGTCTATGCATAACTGGGACTTTGTGGCCCAGGCAAATGGGAAATGTTCTTAGGATATTTTTCTTATTACAATATTTCATTAAAATCTTAGCCTCAAATTAAAATATAGGAGCATTAGAATATTAAAACAAAAATATGGAGTTGGATGAAACCTTAGAGAACATCTTGCCCAATTATCTCATTATATAGACTAGGAAGTTTAAATCCAAAAAAGGAGATATACCCTGTCCAAACTCATCTGGATTGTAAGTGGCAAAACTGAGACTCACATCCAAGACCTCTGGCTTTAAAGTTCAGTCCATTTCTTCTTTTATAGAAAAGGGGAGGTATTTTTGTTAGTCATAGCCTCCTCTTAATAAAAGTAACCACATTAGTGACAGCTTACAAACTATGTTTTTGTTTTTTGTTTGTTTGTTTGTTTGTTTTTAAGTGGATGCAGAACCAAAGAAGACCTTGAACTTGAAGTAAATTTTCTGGAGGTCCAATATGCAGGAAAGGGGTAGGGAGAATGCCTTTACATACTACACTTTTCTCTGTTGAAGAAGGGTGAATAAGATAATTAAAAGATCTAAAAATCTTATCTGACAAGAATCAATTGAAACAAGTAGGAATGTTTAGCATAGGAAAAAATAAAATGTGGAAAGGACCAGTTTGATCAATTAACAAGCATTTATTAGGCTCAAATTAGCATCTCAGGCATTGTTCTGGAGATACAAAAATAAAAAAGCAAGATAGTATCTCCCTTCAAAGAGTAGACATGTTAATAGGAGAAGACAACATATATATATATATATATATATATATATATATATATATATATATATATATATATATATATATATATATATATAGGCTAAGGACAGTAGTTGTTTCCCATTGTTTGAAGGGTTATTTTGTAGAGAGATTTTATTTGTTTTGGTTAGCCAAAATTGAGAACATAGGTGAAAGTCACAAAGAGTTAGATTTAGGTTACTGTATAAGGGAAAACTTTCTAACAATTAGAGCTATCCAAAAGTGGAATGGGCTGCTTTGGGAGGTAATGAGTTATTCTTGATTGTAGGAAGCAAGTATATTCATTCAAAGGTTAAAGGAACATATTGGTTTATATTGTAGATATGATTCTTACTTTTAGATTTAAAGTTAATGGGGATCTCAGAGTTTATCTAGTTTTATTTTCTGGACTGAGAAAGGGTGATCAGAATAAGAATAGATCTCAAAATGTTACCAAAAACATAATTTGTACAAAAAAATTTTGTACCAAAAAAAATAATTTGTACAAGGTTACACAGGAAATAAGTAGCAGAACTGGAATGTGAACCTAGTTCCTTTGACTATAAATAAAACAGTTTTTCTCTGTACCATGTTTCAGGTATATATTAAGATAGATAATCTTGGATTTTCTGAGATTCTGTGATTTTAGGATTTTAGGGCTCTGTGCCCTAGGAATTAATTTTGTTTTTTCACTAGTACTATTCTGAGCATTGGGCAGTGGGAAGATTTGAGGGAAAAGTAAAAGGAAAGTAACAGAATTTTTCAAAGCTCTTGAGAAAAACAGAGGCTATAATTTGTCCCTTTGTGTCAAAAAAAAGAAAAGAAAAGAAAAGAAAAGAAAAAAAAAGAAATCAATCATGAGTCAAACTTCAAAGAAAATAAAGCTATTTTGGTGTCTATTTCCTCCTTAAAACATATATATTGCTCAATTATTATACTATGGATGGTACAAAAAAAACATCAATATCTTAATGCACATAAAACTTTAAACCAATGATTCCCAACTCATTTCATGACAATCCAAAGAGTGTTACAGAAGTGATAAGATGAAATAAATCCATTTAATTTTAAATTCAAATTCAATAAGCATTTATTAAGTATTTACTGTGTACAAAACAATGAAATAGTAAGAACTCAAGATTTGGAAATTAGAAAGGATGATGAGAAGCATCATAAAATAAGAATTTCAATTATTCCTGACTCCTTGAGGAGTAAACTTCATTTACAATGAGTCTATTTGTTATTCCTCTAAATATGGTTTAATCTGTAATCTGACTTAATTTACCTGTAGTTTGATTATCAAAATTTGCTTTTTGTTTAACTTTATAACATTGAAGGAAGCATGGAACTATCTTCTCTTTAATTTTTATGATCTGAAAGGAATACATTAGATTGCAATATGTAGGTGTGTTATTTCTCTATCACTCTGATATATTGTTTTGTATAAGAAGCTTTGTCAGAATCTTTATGAATGTTCAGGTTTTCTATGAAGTCTGATGGCTTTTACCTCCACAATTTCTGTGTTGTGATAAATATGTATTTGGTAGCAGTCATCCAACACATGAACTTAGAGAGAAGATATTTCTCCCATGACAAATTAAGTGAACCATGAAGGAACAGGCAGTGAAATGGGAAAGACTGGAGCTTCCACTTCAGAAATTCTTCAGTGTGCACAAAGGTGCATTCACCTTGGAGAATTCTGAAAGGAAAAAGTCAGTCAAGCCATAAAAACAGATATTCAAAAAGGCAAAAAATAGCATAAAGAGAGGTAAGTCAGTCCTCTATGTGTGTCCTGTGTATTTCTATGTATAGTTCCATATTTTGTTTCTGTTTTCTGTTTCTTGCATTTGAATAATCAGTTTATTGAAACTTTGGGAGCACTCCTCTTTCTCATGAGGATACCATGACTCAGGTCTAAAGCAAGGGCTGGACTGAGAAAGTCTTGGTTTTAACAAACAGGACAAGGTAATTTTCTCCAAAACCTTATGTTTTTCAAACCTCATTTTTGTAGGTAGATAAGCAAAAGACTTCTGTACATGTTATAACTATTGTGTCTGAAACAGCCTGGATTATAATTTAGCAGTAGTTTCTGACCATAGTCCTGGTTCAATGGCTCTAATCTGTTAGATAGTATTGCAGTGGGCTATTAGGGGCTCCCTTTTTTGTCTGATTTTGCGTCATAATTTGTTTGTGATCCTGTAAGAATGCCCTTTTAACATACAGCTCAGTAAATATTGAGGGTTGTCAAAAATCATCTGGGGATCTTGTTTTTTTTCCCATTTACTGCCTCAGTTCTCTATTTTGCAGTGTTGTCATCAACAACAAACAGCAAAGCTTAGACTAATATATAAATATTTATTTTTAGAGTTTTTCAGTGATTGTAGTAAAATGGTTTCAGTGAAGTGGCTTTGGTGACTGCAATTTGATAGAAAAATATGATTATAAAATCATTCTTCTTTTAGGTCTTTTAAATTCTGGTTCTGTTTGTGCTAACAGTACTTGAAGGGCTTGAAAGTAAAGGAATTAGAATTTTAGATAGGTGTTTTTTTTTTCTTTTTAAAATCTCATTGAAAAAAAGAATAATTTAAAAACTCTTTGGAGAAATGCCTGTTAATAATTTGAGATTGCCAATAATCTATCAAATTACTTTTGTAAATAGAAGCCATAGTGATAAATTTGTAATATGGTATTATTTGAGTAAAACAAAATAAAATTCTATCTTTGAAGGATGATTAGAAAGGTGTGCTCCAATTTATGTAGGGAATATAAAATAATAATATCATTATATATAATTTGTATATAATTTCCATATTTTAATAGACCTAAATGGGCCCCAAAAACAGAAAGTTAAGAATATGAAACTGCTACTATAAATCTTTGAAAATGAGCTAACTGAAAAATAGACCCTTTAATTTGGGGTACTGAAAGCTGATGGCCCTTGGAAAAATTGATAATGAATAATACAATTTGTAACTATAGTAATTCCAGATTTTATTTGATTTTTTCCACATAAAACTAAATTATACTGTGGTATCATTTAAAGTGAGCTGTATAGTACTATTTATCTAGTTGAGATACTTGATCCTTCATTATGCAAAATACACTTAATATATGACATTAAGAAACATTTAGAAACTTCATGACTAAGAAGAAAAAAAGAAAAAAAAAGAAATTAATTAGATTGTATTGCTCTTTAAATATGATTAATATGAAATTCCAAACTGATAGCTGATGAAGTGATTTTCTATGTAGATATGTAGATAAATTTCCATATAGATATAAAAATTATAAAATTATATCTGAGTATTTATTGAAATTGCAACTTTGAGTCAACTGGGTCTCAACAGACCCCCCCCCCAATTTACTTTTTTTTTTTTTTTTTTTTTTTTGAAGCTGGGGTTAAGTGACTTGCCCAGGGTCACACAGCTAGGAAGTGTTAAGTGTCTGAGACCAGATTTGAGCTTGGGTCCTCCTGAATTCAAGGCTGGTGCTCTATCCACTGCTCCACCTAGCTACCCCCCCCCCATTTTAAATATTTATTTTTGACTTAGGGATTAAGAAATAAATTTGAATGAACTAATGTTATTTGGCAGACAATATTTACTTATTTTATATATTTTTATTTTATGTTTTAAAAATCCATACCACTATTTATATCATTATCAGGTTTCAATTTTTTTTCTTTTATTGTGATTTTTTGGGAAATCACATAAAGAATTCTATGATTTTGAAAAATAATACCTAAAAGGTGATGTAATCATTTCCTTTTAAAATTGACATCTCTTTTTTAATCTGAATATTGTTAAATTATGAATTAAACTATCAGACAATGTGGTCATAATGTTTAAAACAATAATATTTAATTGGTTATTTTCAGCATTAAAATTGCTAATAATAATTACTTAGTGTTTAAGAAAAATGTAAGAGTTTTTTCTGCAAAGGTTTTTTGAGGCTTGCCATATTCTTCAGCCTTAGTAAGATCATAATATCTTATGAACTTTGTGAAAGAAGTTTCTGAAAGAATGTTTTGAAATTCTAAAATAATGAAGTGATCCAATGAGAAAATAGGATCTCTCACAACTGAATAAGTGCATACAAGTTTGATTCATAAGAAAGGATGCTTATCTAATAAATTATTGGGCTATCGCTCATGAAAATTATAAAATTATATCTGGAGTACTTATTGAAGTTACAACTTTGAGTCAACTGGGTCTCAACAGTCCCCCCATTTTAAATATTTATTTTTGACTTAGGGATTAATATGAAATTACTTAATATATGGATATTGGTCAGCATGGATACTTATAGCAACCAGTGTTCTAGGTTTTGAGTGAACTATCATGTGTTCACTATATTATGGAATTAGAGAATATCATTAATTTATAATGATTAATTGCTGCTCCAGAATGGATTTAAACTGGAAAAGAGAATAAGATAAGTCTTTGTGAGTTCTCATTGCTAACTAATTATTACAACTACATAAGAGAAAAAAATAATGACTAGTCTTAAACTGTGATTACTGAAGCTTGCTGTTTTAGGCACATAGTCTTGGGACCACATTTTGATATTGTTTTGAATTTTGATTTTAGATGTGATTGTCTCAATAGTTTATTTAAACCAATAAATCATTATTTATAGGAAAAATGGCATGTGCTGGTCAATGGGAGTGCAATCTGAGAGGTTCTACAGATGGTATCCAGATATCTGGGCTTGAGAAGGTTGACTTTTGCAAATGTAATGATAGGATTCTCTTGATTCAGTTTCTCCATTGTGCTATTTTCTTTTGGAAACTTTCCACCTAATTAATCCTAAACCTGGCTAGAATACCCTGTGAATAATGTAAAATTTTGCTATGATTGACAATTCAAAATAATAACACAAGAAAAAAAAAAAAAAAGAAAAAGAAAAAGAAAAAGAAAAAGAGGCCTTCGAACCTTCCCTGGAATCAAGACTGATAAAGCTTTTTTTTTTTCTGTTATGCCAATGTCAAGTTGGTCTGTGCCCTTGAAGGAACAGTCTTTATTTTGCTATAATCATATCCCTCCTTCCTTTCAAAGTAAACTATTATCACTAGGTCAGATGAACTATAAAAGCTTGTTGTTGGTTTTTTTTAATGATGGATTTTATTATTTCAATATTCAAAGTAATTCTCTGAGTTACTATATTAGGTTACAATTATGAAAAACTTTATTTTAAAAAAAATTTTATTATAGCTTTTTGTTTAGAAGATATATGCATAGATAATTTTTCAGCATTGACAATTGCAAAACCTTTTGTTCCAACTTTTCCCCTTCTTCCCCCACACCCCTTACCCCAGATGGCAGGTTGATCAATCCATGTTAAATATGTTAAAGTATAAGTTAAATACAACATATGTATACATGTCCAAACAGTTATTTTGCTGAACAAAAAGAATCGGACTTTGAAATAGTGTACAATTAGCCTGTGAAGTATAAAGGGCTAGAATTGAGCAAATGCACTTGGATAATGGAGCACATGAGACTAATTTCCAATTGGACAATTCTCTATTAACATGTTTGAAGGATGACCCTCCCCAACTATTCCGTGCTGGCTGGAATTTGTAAGAATTGACCATATAGGTATCAAGACATTATCTGAGCCATTAAAGAAATTTTGTAAGATTCCTTTAACTTTTTAAAAAATTTTTATAGTATTGTAATTAATTTGCTCATAATTTGTCCCTGTCCAAGTTCACAGAACTATTAATTCTATCCTTAGACTCCTTGGAAATACATAAACCCCAGGTCAATAACCATTGTTTTATTGCAATTCATTGCCTTCTAGACTACCTTCCTGCCTTCCTAGTCCAAGCCTTTCTTTTTTTACAAATGAGGAAAAAAATTAACAATTTAGAGGTAGCATGAGGTAATATACACATAATTGGTATTTAGGATATCAGTGATATTGTGGGGAGGGAAAGGTTCAAGGACTCAGCATTTAATACTCACACTATCTAATTAAAACTTGTCAAGGGGCTGGAACTTGGAGATCCAGTGGGCAGTGTTTCCAGTGCCTGGCTGCAAGGAAGAAGCCTTGGATAGTAAGGGTGGGGGTGAGAGGAAGTCTTCACCAGTTAGGGGGCAATACTCTGAAACTTCCACCATCACCCTAATGTCTCAGTGGTTGGGGTTCCCCCTGCCCTGAAGTAGTCCTTTGCAGCAAGTGGAAGATGCTGTAAAGAGGAGCCTGATCTGTTTAGCCCAAATGGACTTGGCTTCTAGTGTCTTCAAAGAGTCCCTCTGTGCCAGTCAGAGGGGGGCAACTCCAAAGAGGTGCAGCTGAAAGTGGGGTGGGAAAAGAGGCAAGTTCAGGTCACAAGTGATACAAATGATTAGCAGTGAGGAGAGCTTGAGTTGTGGGTGATCAGAGGGTGATCAGAGGTTCATATTATAATACGACTAAACAAGTGCAGACATTTCTAAATAATGCAAAATCCTTTTCTAGAAAGGAGTCCTTTTCCACCTTAGGCTATAAGTGATGGTCCAGAGTTAGGGCAGCTTCCCACCCACTCAGACATTCTTGCTGGAAGGACCATGCAGACCAAATGAACATGGTGGAGGAAGTGGAGATCCCAGAAGCAACGAGAGCAGTATTTTCCCAGACTCCAAATCAAAAGTCCCAGGTGGAACCAGATTGGGTACAAAGCAATTCAAGACCAAGATCAAATGGCAAAGGTGGGGAGGGGTTAAATTGCAGTCAAGTGAGGCTTCCCTACAATTGAAGAATATATGTGGTATGAAGAAGTGTGGCATGTACACAAGGTCATCTGGGCTCATAAAAGCTTTGGGGGGGGGAGGGGAGCGGAGCAGCTAGATGGCACAATGGATAGAGCACTAGCCCTGAAGTCAGGAGGACCTAGGTTCAAATCTGGCCTCAAACACTTACCACATATCCATACTTAATACAGAGTCACACATCCAGGAAGATGTGTGATGCAAAAAAAGAAAGAAAGAGAGTAAGAGAGAAAGGAAGAAAAAGAAAAAAAAAAAAAAAAGAAAGAAAGAGGAAGAAAAGCTTTATCAAGTTGTTCCAAGGTCCTCTTCTCCCTACCCCCCTATTCAGGCGTTCACGGAAGTGTATACTTTTGTCCACAAGACCGCTGTGTCCAAGGAGAGTTGGAGAAAAGGCAGAAAATAGTTCAGATTTCAGTCAAAGGATGGCTATGACCTGATGGATCAATTTTATCAAGTGGAAAGAGGGTCCAAAGGGCTCAAGTAAAGGAGTATTATGACAGCCAAGAGGTGGAGGGAAAACATTAGAGGCTAGAGGATAACATAAAGTTGAATTTATTAACTCTAAAGTGTAGTTTCTAAAGAAAAAAAAAAAAAAAAAAAAAAAACAGAAGCCATAATAGAGAGTAATGAACTGGGAAACCAAGAATATATTAACTATAAGTCAAGATTATAAAGAATAAGTTTGGGATGACATGATGGTATACTTAGAGAACCCCAAAGACTCTGCTAAAAAGCTACTAGAAATAATTCAAAATTTCAGCAAAGTGGCAGGATACAAAATAAATCCACATAAATCCTCGGCATTTTTATATATCACTAACAAAATGCAACAGCAAGAGATACAAAGAGAAATTCCATTCCAAACAAATGTTGAGAGTATAAAATATTTGGGAATCCATCTACCAAAGAAAAGTCAGGAATTATATGAGAAAAATTACAAAACACTTGCCACAAAAATAAAATCAGATTTAAATAATTGGAAAGACATTCAGTGCTCTTGGATAGGCCGAGCGAATATAATAAAGATGACAATACTCCCCAAACTAATCTATTTATTTAGTGCTATACCAATCAGACTCCCAAGAAACTATTTCAATGACCTAGAAAAAATAACAACAAAATTCATATGGAAGAATAAAAGGTCGAGAATTGCAAGGGAACTAATGAAAAAAAACTCAGAGGAAGGTGGTCTAAGTGTACCTGATTTAAAGATATATTACAAAGCAACAGTCACCAAAACCATTTGGTATTGGCTAAGAAATAGACCGGTAGATCAGTGGAACAGATTAGATACAAAGGACAAAAAAAGGGCACATCTATAGCAATCTAATCTTTGACAAACCCAAAGATACCAACATTAGGGATAAAAATTCATTATTCGGAAAAAACTGTTGGGAAAACTGGAAATTAGTATGGCAGAAATTAGATATGGATCCACACTTAACACCATATACCAAGATAAGATCAAAATGGGTCCATGATTTAGGCATAAAGAGGGAGATAATAAATAGATTAGAGGAACAGAGGATAGTCTACCTCTCAGACCTGTGGAGGAGGAAGGAATTTATGACCAGAGGAGAACTAGAGATCATTGTTGATCACAAAATAGAAGATTTTGATTACATCAAACTAAAAAGTTTCTGTACAAATAATACTAATGCAAACAAGATTAGAAGGGAAGTAACAAATTGGGAAAATATTTTTAAAAACAAAGGTTCTGACAAAGGTCTCATTTCCAAAATATATAGAGAACTGACCCTAATTTATAAGAAACCGAACCATTCTCCAATTGATAAATGGTCAAAGGATATGAACAGACAATTCTCAGAGGAAGAAATTGAAACTATATCCACTCACATGAAAGAGTGTTCCACTGATCAGAGAAATGCAAATTAAGACAACTCTGAGATACCACTGCACACCTGTCAGATTGGCTAAGATGACAGGAACAAATAATGATGAATGTTGGAGGGGATGTGGGGAAACTGGGACACTGATACATTGCTGGTGGAGTTGCGAAAGAATCCAGCCATTCTGGAGAGCAATCTGGAATTATGCCCAAAAAGTTATCAAAATGTGCATACCCTTTGACCCAGCAGCGCTACTACTGGGCTTATATCCCAAAGAAATACTAAAGAGCGGAAAGAGACATATATGTGCCAAAATGTTTGTGGCAGCTCTTTTTGTTGTAGCTAGAAACTGGAAGATGAATGGATGTCCATCAGTTGGAGAATGGTTGGGTAAATTGTGGTATATGAAGGTTATGGAATATTATTGCTCGGTAAGAAATGACCAGCAGGAGGAATACAGAGAGGCCTGGAGAGACTTAAACCAACTGATGCTAAGTGAAACGAGCAGAACCAGAAGATCGCTATACACTTCAACAACAATACTGTATGAGGATGTATTCTGATGGAAGTGGAAATCTTCAACATAAAGAAAAACCAACTCACTTCCAGTTGATCAATGATGGACAGAGGTAGATACACCCAGAGAAGAAACACTGGGAGGAGAATGTAAATTGTTAGCACTAATATCTGTCTGCCCAGGTTGCATGTACCTTCGGAATCTAATGTTTATTGTGCAACAAGAAAATGATATTCACACACATGTATTGTATCTAGACTATATTGTAACACATGTAAAATGTATGGGATTGTCTGTCATCGGGGGGAGGGAATAGAGGGTGGGGGGATAATTTGGAAAAATGAATATAAGGGATAATATTATAAAAAATATATATATAATAAAAAATTATTAAGTAAAAAAAAAAAAAAGAATAAGTTTGGGAAGAATGAATTTTCATTTTCTTTCATAGAAAATTGATCAGTAAAGCTTGGTCAACTACCACGGTTATATCTGCTCAATAAATATGCCATCCCCATGAAACATGTCTTTGATGAGGATAGGTAGTAGTGTAGGACTTAGTGTGAAAATGACACTGATAATGCTTACTGGATAGGTAGTCATTCTCTTGAGGTGGTTAAGCCTGACACACCATGGATTGATTAAGCTTAGGACTCTGATTGTACTTCCTTAACTGGTAGAAAGTTCCAAATGCATGATTGATGGGAAATCCTAAAGTACCAAGAGATTAGAACACTATCAAGTGGAAGAGGCTGTCCTTAGCATTCTTCTAACCTATTTAGATAATTACCATCCAATATATCAGGGTCTATTGCTAGGGTCCAAACCAGGGATTCTTAAGTTGCACTCAGGAAACTTTTTTCAAAAATTCTTTTAGAACTTGTATCTCAGTGCAATTTGTTTTCTTTATAATTTCATGTACCTTATTTATTTATGCATTTAAAAAACATTATTCTGAGAGGTCCAGGATACCAAAAAAAAAAAAAAAAAAAAAAAAAAAAAGGTTAAAAACCCCTGAGCTAGACAATATAGCTTTATTTCATTCAGGCATCTAAGAAGTCATGATACTGTGGAAAAGACAAACAATATTGTTAGGAAGATTTTTAGTTATTTCAATCAATGATCAACAGCAAACAAGAGAAACATCTTTAGTAGCTTGCTAAAGGCTCTGCTTTTAGTCTCAGCTAGCTGAAGATCTTTACACAATAATTTGTTAAAACCAATATTATACACTTATCTAATTTGCAAATGGCATAGAGATGGGATAGCTGGGCATCATGTTGTAGCATAGACTCAGAGACTCAGGATTTTAAAAGACCTTCACAGGCTGGAATAATGAACTAAATGTAACCAAATGAAAGTTATTATGGATAAATGTGAACTCTTACATTTGAATTCACAGTGTCAAGTACACAATTACAAGATAAAGAAAAAATGGAAAAAAGAAATTAACATGATAATTGTTGTATATTGGGAGGGAATAGCAAGTTGTACATGGTAAATTTATAGTTTCAGATGCAATCATCTTTTCTATTGTACTGTGGAATGGAAATGATTGTTTTTGTTCCATGAAATGAAAAAATAAATTCTAAAAATTACAAGATAGGATGATACTGAGAAATAACAATTTGTGTGAAAAAATACTTAAGTACTTTGTGATTTACTGAAAGTTCAATATATATCAGCAGTATTATGTGGCAACCAAAAAACTAATGAAATCTTAAACTATATTAATAAGAATCTAGAGGACAAAAAGAGACAGACTGTCATGTAACATTGGGGGCATTGTGTGCAGTCCCAAGCAATATGTTTTAAAAGATATTAAAAAGCACAAATATATGCTGAAGAGGATGACTAAAAATGTAAGAGTATTCAAAATTATGCTGTCCTCTACTTTATGAAGAGCTCTCATGAAGAAGACATTCAATGATTCTCTACGATCTCAAAGGACAAAGTTAGGAACAAAGGGACAAAATTCTATTCAGTAAAAGGAAAAGCTCTAAATGTAATGTGCTTCCTTATGAGCTTCCACATGGATTTAGAGTCAAAAGGGATTTTAGAGGCCATCAAAAGAAGAACTAAAGTTGAAGATTAAATTACTTGCCAAGGATTACACAAGTAACAAGTAGCAAAGGCAAAATTTAAATCCAACTCCTCTGAATCCAAAGCCAGTATTTTCCCACTTCCTTATCATATCACCAATATTAAAATACAAAGGCTGACTGACCATTTAAGAATAATATAGAAGCAAACAGATGGAGGTTATACTATACTAGATTAGAGAATGGACTATATGACTTTTTAAGTTCTTTTCCACTTTAAGATTCTGTGATGATGTAGCTTCCTTATCCTATCATTGTCTTTTTCCTACATTCTTCTTTCTTCCAATCATTGCTATCCCTACTAGGCTAAAAACTGCTTGAAAGTCAAAGATGTTTCTGTTTAATGTTCTTTGTGTAGCAGTTCTTTGTAGACTTTTAAAATAATGGTAATGGAAATGGAAATGATTAGGTCCAGCCAGAAGCAAAGACAGAGTTGGCAATATCCTTTATGTTATTATTTGAAGGGCACAAGAAGGTCTTCATGCCCTAAAATAGTTTTCCTACCAGCCTATCACACTTCCTGGAATTCCAATATGAGAGGGTTATTTCCTTCTAGCAAAGAAGCATCCTCATATTGCAAATACCCCTGAGAGACATATCTGAATTTGCCATCATATCTTAGTGCAGATAAATTTAATCAGATTCTTTCTCTGCAACATCAACCCAAGATGAACATACAGAGAGAGAGACAGACAGAGACAGACACAGACAGAGAAAGAGACAGAGAAAGAGGCAGAGACAGAAAGAGAGAGACAAAGACTGAGACAGAGAGAGACAGAGTAAGAGTAGGGAGAGAGAGAGGAGACTTTTGGAACACACTATATAGAAAGGTTAAACAACACAATAATGAGCTGGTGGATGAAGAGGTGGGGAGCTCTGGAAAATTGAAGGATTTCATTTTCTAAATCTTCCTTAAGCACTGTATATAGTCTAAGTATACTATAGTATAAGTATACTATAGTATAAGACTTCTAAATAGTCTGGTGAAAAGTCCAAAAGCATTTATGATTATGATCAGGAAAGAGTTTTAAGTGTGGCATGATAATCCCTGAGTAGTTTGGGTTTTTTTAGAATTACATCAGGAAAATAGAGTTTAGGAAGTCAGAATGATATAAAGTAACATTGAATTTTAAAATCATTTGTTTAGTGCCTTTATATGCAAAGCACTATATTAACACTAATAGGATATCAAATTTAACTAAGATATGGTTCCATGCGTCTTACATTTTAGGAGAATAAATCACATGCGTAGATTAAGGGGAGGGGATGAGTGGAATATTTTTGGATTAATTATTTCATTTGTGATGGGCATTGATGTGGAAATTCCCTCCAAGGGTAAAGATTGACTATCTTTAGTCTTACTGAGTACTGAGAGTTACCCATGATCATTTAAATTATGTGTATCAGAGGAAAGATTTGAACATAGTACTTCTTTACTCTAATGCCCGTCTTGTGCCCCTTACTGTATCTCAAAATACACTAATACTATTGCATCACCATTTTGGTGTAAATTATAATATATATGGACACATTAAGTACAGTAAAGTGATATGAAGCAAAACTCTACAGAGGGCAGCTAGGTGTACAATGGACTGGAGTCAAGAGGACCTCAGAAATTTGACACTGTGTGACCTTTGAACAAGTCACTTATTCCTTATTGCCTTAAAAAAAAACCCATTATGGAAATGTAATATAAAGAACACTGGACTGGATTTTAGTTGCCCTTTGACCCCTTTGCAATCAAATCTTGAACTATAGTTTCTACATCTGTAAAATGAAACAATTGAGTCAAAATTGCTTCTTAGTTCTTCAGTTATATGCTTTTAATGAAAAAAGAAAAAAAAAAACCTGTCCAAACTCCCTAATTAATTCTTAGATACCCAACTACAAATTGATTTAAGAGGACATAGTACAATATAGCTTCAGGAGGCAGGTGAATCATTGCCCAGAACTGAAGTTTTAAAAATTTACAAGGTCACCTTTTGATCTAGTTAGCCCTAAATTCCTTATTCCCTGATGCCCATTAACATACCCCAAAAGCATAGGTTCAAATTTCATTCCTGTCTATAGGACTGCTTCCATGAAGGGAAAAAAAAAAAGGGAAATATAACATATTTTTATGTACAGCATATGTACAACCAGCTGATGGTAACAATGTGTGCAAACGGAGTGTCTTAATTTGGCAAGTTCTAGGAAGTAGTGAGGGAGTTTTAAGGCAATACCCTGTATTTTATTGTAAAGAGCATTCACCAGGGAAGCTCCTGATCAATTTGATAAATCTTTGCAATCATTTTGATGAAATTTCACGTCCTTTTACCTCTCATAGAGGTAAAACTAAGAGTAACTAGGGTTTACTACCAAGATAGTTATCCAGTAAGTCCCAGGCCAAACCCCACTTGGTCATTGTTTGGGTCCAGATTGACTCAGTTTGAATGTAAATAGCAGTCATTTCTGCTTTGGCCAAAAACCCTGAGGATCTTCCCCTCAGAGATTCATTTTATTTATTTATTTTGATTTTTTTTTTTTGGGGGGGGGGAATCATGTGAAAGAGGAGATTGTTTGCTTTAATTGCTATCTATCCTAAATCATTGAATGGGGGCAGCCTCAGTCACCTGAGACCTATTGAAGACCTTAGCTTTCATCCAGGGCCATTGCCAGTCCTGATCTATATCTGGCCACTAGACCCAGAAAGCTCTGGAGGAGAAAGTGAGACAGGTAGCCTTGCACAATCCTCCCTCACTTAAATCCAATTCATTTGCATGTCATGGCATCCCCTTTCTGATGTCATGGTCCTTGGAGAAGGGCAAACAACAACAACAATTTCTTCCAAGATACTTCCTCCTCAAAACTACTGAGAGTGAAAACTACTGAAGGATGAAATAGGGGCTATGCACTCTTGGAAATATTTCTTTCTCCTTGGTCTAGAAATTCAAAAGGCTCAGTCCTTCTTTACCACCTTTCTTTCCCTCGAGGTTCTCTACTTGGATGGCTCCAATAAATGTGAGAGAATTTCTTCCTTCACACCTCATCTGACAGAAGCAGAAAATGGCAACTTGCAGGAAAACCCATGATGAAGGAGCTATAATTGGCTGCTTTCTCCCTCCTTTTAGTTACATTTTTTGGACTTGAATCAGAAGTGAAAGTTCCTGAGAATGGATTTTAACAGACTTGGAGATGACTTCATGAGTAACCCCAAATTCAAGAGTTCCCAAGTTCTAGAATTTCTGAGGGGAAAAAAAAGATTTTGGGCCAAAAATTCAAAAAGGGAAAAGATTTTCTATATACATCATCTCCCCAAATAGATTGTGAGTTCCCTGAAAGGAGGAACTGTCTTACTTTTCTATTAGCATTCCCAGGGCTCAGAGTTTTCTAAAATGATAGGCACTTAATAAATGTTCTTTTATCCTTAGTTCATTCTTCAATAGCATGAGCCCAGGAAACAAAAGTGAACTCCTAAGAAAGAAGATTGCCAACAGACTACCCTACAGCAGATGTATTAAAGTCATGGAACAGAAGGTAGTAAATGAGGAAGAGGGATAGGAGATCAGGCTTTTTCTAATTTGTCAAGCTATTTCTATTAGTTGTCCAAACAATGGCATTCTCAGGTGAATGCTGAGTTTTTGTTAGCAGCCCCCAATGGGTCTTTATTTTGGGGGGAGTTTAATGGGCTACTGGGTGCTATATATATATATACATATATATATATATATATACATATATATATATATATATATATTTGTATTTTTATTATTATATATCATATCATATATAAACATGTATAAATTTTATATTTATTCATGGGTTTCTTTGAGTTATTTACATATTATAAGTTTCTATAATGGGTGAAATTCTACACCAATATGTACCAGATGTACCAAATATAATAGCATGTATAGGTATAGGTACATTAAATACCTATATTTGCTATTATATTTGGGGAAATGTAGACCTAAGCTAAGCATCATTTTGTTTAGATTCACTGCAGGTAGAAGCAAGTAAAAAAGATAAACTTTTGCAGCCATGCCCCACCCCAGGAGCAAACAGTCTTACAGTCTTACAGTATAAAAGGAGAATAAATTATATGTATAAATAACTAAGATGGGTGAGGGTAATGTCTTTGGATTAATTATTTCACTTGTGATGGGCATTCTTGGTGTGGAAATTCCCTCCAAGGCTGGAGATTAGCTATTTGTCTTTATTTTTTCCTGAGGCAACTGGGGTTAAGTGACTTGCCCAGGGTCACACAGCTAGAAAGTGTTAAGTGTGTGAGGCCACATTTGAACTCAGATCCTCCTGACTTCAGGGCTGGTGCTCTATCCATTGAGCCACCTAGCTGCCCCATAGATATTTGATTACTGAGCACTGAGACTTATTCATTATCACTTAAATAGTATGTGTCAGAGGAAGGATTTGAAAGGACTTCTCTACTCAAGCCCATGTTGTCACCTGTTTTATACCCTAACCCTCCATTTTCAGCTCTGAAAGTGACCAAATCAATACTGCCATCACTCTTTCAAAGGCTGAGTCAGTCAGTTTCTAACGGATCCATTTATTGTCTCTGGGATTTTCAAACCAAAATGATTTTCCTGATCACTAATACCTTATACATATTTCTCTTCTTTTAGATTGTAGGTGTGAAGAAGTTCACTTATATTTATATCCCCCAGCGCATGGCACATAGTTAAGTTCTTGATAAATTATTTTTTGTTGATTCATTTCTTCATTCATTGATTCATCAGAGGTAGCATGACATAGTGAACTTCCATAATGTTGGAAGTTGTGGTTCAAATCCTGTTCTGACACTGTGATCTTTGTGTAGGCATGCTGCCCATGTACCCCAAACACCTTCCAGAACCAAATCACAGCCTGGTGGGAGGACCCTACTAATAACTCTGAGCTCACATACACCCTCAGATACTGAGTAGCTGTGTGATCCTTGACAAAAAATTTTTAAGTTGCTTCAGTTTCCGCATCTGTAAAATGGGGATAATAATAGTCTCTATCTCCCAATTTGGGTGTGAAAATAAAATGAGATAATTTGTAAAATGCTTTACAAACCCAAATGTGCTACAGAAATGTTGACTATAATTACTATTATTAGTTCCCACACTGATAAAATGATCAATTTTTAGTATTACATTAGCCTATGTATATCCTATAGTATAAAGAGTGTTGTAATAGCTTATAAAGGTCATGAAAAGTTAAGAGCATGTTTTGCCATCCACATCTCTACCCCAAAAGTTGATTCCCAACAAAAGATTTATTCAAGAATATTCCTGCTTTTGGCTGCTTTTTTGGGGAAAAAAAACTTCTCTCCATCACCTGTCTTCTCTGAAGACCTTTTTTCTGGTTCATGATCTTTTTTTTTTTCATTTTGTCTTCTGTAAGTCAACAGTATTAACTATAGTACAGGATAATCAGAGTTTCTTTTGCTATACATAATATTTAGCAAAGTGGGAGGGATTTTTAGATACAAATTACACATAATTGAAATAATTTTAAACCCATATTCTTATATTAATTTTTGACACTAAATATTCTCTGTTATTTTACTCCCTTTTCAACTACAGGCCTTTTCTCTAACCTCAGTCCTGAGGATCATCCCTTTCTTCCTTGTGCTAACTACATAATGCTCTCTGGTTCTATCCTCAGGCCAAGGAAGAGTCCCCTCTTCTTGCCATTGAGATCTTTGGAGCAGCCTTCTACCACAATCCCAAGTGCACATTCACTTCCCTTTAGCTTTAAATAGAAACTGTACTTTTTACAGTCACCTGATATGATGAATTTCCCTGTGGTCCCTAGATTTTTTGCCCATACAAAACTTAATGTAGCCTTTCTTTTTTCAGGTTATGGGATTTCAGTTCCTTATTCAATGTCATTGAGAGAGAAAGACAGAGAGAGACAGAGAGACAGAGACAGAGAGAGATAGAGACAAGAGACACAGAGACAGAAAGAGACAGAGAGACAGAGACAAGAGACACAGAGACAGAAAGAGACAGAGAGAGACAGACAGAGACAGACAGAGAGAGTGAGAGAGAGAGACAGAGACAGAGACAGAGAGACAGAGACACAGAGAGAGAGAGACAGAGACAGACAGAGAGAGTGAAAGAGAGAGACAGAGAGACAGAGAGAGAGACAGAGACAAGAGACACAGAGACAAAAAGAGACAGAGAGAGACAGACAGAGACAGAGAGAGTGAGTGAGAGAGAGAGAGAAAGAGAGAGAAAGAGAGAGAAAGAGAGAGAGAGAGAGAGAGAGAGAGAGAGAGAGAGAGAGAGAGAGAGAAATGAATACATGACTAAGCATTTATTTTGGCACTTAATATATGCCAGAGACTATACAAAGTGCTAAGAATACAAATACAAGCAAGTAAGGTAGTCTCTGCCGGAATAAAAGAAGGCAATACATATAGCTAGTGTTGGAAAGAGTGAGAGGAGTAATGACATGGAGTTGTTGGACCTGAGACCAGGAATAAATTAGGGGAAAGCTCACAAATTAGAACCCATTTGATCCTTACAACAATTATGTAAAACAGATGCTAGTGCCTTCATTTTACAGATAAAATTATTTATTCACATTTGTATAATTAGTAAGTGAGGAAAAATTCAAACTCAGATTTTCCTGACTCTGAGTCTAGCATTTCATCTGCTATGCAATTCCTGGAAAATTTTCCTACTAAAGGCTCCACACTTTTTATATCTCTGTATAGTATCATCTTTAGCCCCCTTTAGTCCACATCTTGGATCCCCAAGAGCATGGATCACCACAATTCATGCTGAATGCCAAATAGTCCAATTATTCAGCCTACAGGCTAAACACTTCTACATATTTATAAGGACTTTGGGAGAACAGGGTACTTTTTGCCACAGGATCAGACTTGACCTCAATGGTGCTGAAATAGAGAGTAGAAGAAAGAATGTGAGTGAGCTATTACCACTGTCCAAGTTGATCAGCATTATGCCTAGTAATCAAGTGGATAATAATAGAGTAGAGATAAATTGTTTAATAGTGATTAGCAGGTTAATGTTAGTGATGACTGTGGGAGGCTAAATAAATAGGAAAACAAATGAATTGTTGGAGTCTGTAATTAATTCTTCTTAAAACTGTGCTTCTAAGAACAATATTTTCCCAACTCACCCCCCCTTCAAAAAAAAAAATGGATTGTCTCATGAGATAGTGATTACCCTTCTTACTGGATATGTTCAAACTAAGTCTGATCATGTACTTGCCAAGAAATGTTATAGAGGAAATCAAGATAATTAGAACTCAAGGATTACAAGGTCCCACTTAACTCTGGATTTCTTTTCTATTCTATCTTGTTATTTGTCTCTTTGTTGCCATATGGCACTTTTTATCATGAACTAATTTAAAACAAAAAAAAAACTGCAAAAAAATTCTGAAAAGAAACATTAACCAATAATCCTGTTTCCATCTTGTCTGCTCATGTGAATAGCAGATACTATTGTCCAGATCCTTCTTCCCAGTAAATTAGCCTATGCATTCTTTTCAGAAACTAAATGGAATATCATTAATTTATCTCAGCTTGCCAGTAGGAGAAAGTTGTGAAGAGTGAACAACTATTATCCCCTCAGGCTTATTCTGCCCATGACTCTACTCTCCTGGTATCTTTGAACTGACCTGACATTTTCGATATCCATCCTTGATTACTTCCTTAGCAAGATGTTCTCAGCCCGTGTTCCTGTTATAATCTTTAACACCAATAATCTAGATATTAGCTTATGGAAACATCTTGTCCCTATTGTGGTATCTCACCCTCCTCAATGTCCTCTGTCAACTGCTCCCCTACTGTGAGGACTTGCTTCTATACCTTCCCATTAACCCCCAAATCTCTGCAACTCTGTCACAGGAAATGACAAGAGTATCTGATCTTTACCTTAGCCAGCCTAAGAGATTTTTAAAATTTTATTTAAAAATACATATGTGAAGAAGGAATTTTACTAACTTCCTTTTATGTCACAGAAATGGTGATGATACCTAAATCAGGAAAAGCCAAAACATAAAAAGAAAATTATAGATCAATTTCCATAATTAATATTGATGCAAAAATCTTAAGTAAAATATTAGCAAAGAGATTATATCAACTTGACACCAGATTAATACACTATGATCAAGTAGGATTTATACCAGGAATGCAAGGTCGGTCCAATATCAGGAAAATTATCAGCATAATTGATCATATCAATAACAGAACTAAGAAAAAATTATATGATTATGTCAATAGATTGCAGAGAAAGGTTTTGACAAAATACTGCATCCATTTTTTTTGTCATGAAATTCTGTTTATTTGTGCAGGATTTTTTAATTATAGTTTTTTATTGACAGAACATATGCATGGGTGATTTTTTTTATTCATTTTTCCAAATTATCCCCTCCTTCCCTCCACTCCCTCCCCCCGATGGCAGGTAATCCCATACATTTTACATGTGTTACAATATAACCTAGATACAATATATGTGTATAAATACCATTTTCTTGTTGCATATTAATTATTAGCTTCTGAAGGTATAAGTAACCTGGGTAGATAGACAGTAGTGCTAACAATTTACATTCACTTCCCAGTGTTCCTTCTCTGGGTATAGTTATTTCTGTCCATCATTGATCATCTGGAAGTGAGTTGGATCTTCTTTATGTTGAAGATTTCCACTTCCATCAGAATACATCCTCATACAGAATTGTTGTTGAAGTGTATAGTGATCTTCTGGTTCTGCTCATTTCACTCAGCAACAGTTGATTTAAGTCTCTCCAAGCCTCTCTGTATTCCTCCTGCTGGTCATTTCTTACAGAGCAATAATATTCCATAACTTTCATATACCACAATTTACCCAACCATTCTCCAATTGATGGACATCCATTCAACTTCCAGTTTCTAGCTACAACAAAAAGAGCTGCCACAAACATTTTGGCACATACAGGTCTGCATGGGTGATTTTTTACAACATTGTTGCTTGCACTCACTTCTATTCCAACTTTTCCCTTCCCTTCCTCCATCCCCTCCCCTAGATGGCAGGCAGTCTTATACATGTTAAACATGTTAAAGTATATCCTAGATACAATATGTGTGTGCAGATCTGTACAGTCTCTTGTTGCACAGGAAGAATTGGATTCAGAAGGTAAAAATAACCTGGGAAGAAAAACAAAAATTCAAGTAGTCCGCATTCATTTCCCAGTGTTCCTTCTCTGGGTGTAGCTGATTCTGTCCATCATTGATCAATTGGAACTGAATTGGAACTTGTTGAAGTGTATAACGATCTCCTGGTTCTGCTTATCAAACTGAAGCACTCAGCATCAGTTCATGTAAATATCTCCAAGCCTCTCTATATTCATTTCTTACAGAACAATAATATTCCATAACATTCATATACCATAATTTACCCAACCATTCTCCAATTGATGGGCATCCATTCATTTTCCAGTTTCTAGCCACTACAAAAAGGGCACAGCATCCATTCTTAATAAAAACACCAGAGAGCATAAGAATAAATGGAATTTTCCTTAAAATGATAAGCAAAACTTATCTAAAACCATCAGCAAGCATTATATGTAATGGGAATAAGTTAGAAGCATTCCCAGTAAGATGAGGGGTGAAGCAAGGATGCCTATTATCATCACTATTACTCAAAATTAAAAGTTAGCTTTATCAATAAGAGAAGAAAAAGAAATTGAAAGAATTAGAATAGGCAATGAGGAAACAAAACTATCACCCTTTGCAAATGTTATGATGATATATTTAGAGAATCCTAAAGAATCAATAAAAAAACTACTTGAAACAACTAACAAGTTTAGCAAGTTTGCAGGATATAAAATAAGCCCACATAAATCACTGGCATTTCTATATATTACCAATAAAGCCCAACAGCAAGAGATAAAAAGAGAAATTCCATTTAAAATAATTGTAGTTAACATTAAATATTTGGGAGTCCACATGCCAAGACAAGTCCAAGAACTTTATGAATGCAATTACAAAAAACTTCACACAAATAAAGTCAGATCAAAACAATTGGAAAAATATCGATTGTTCGTGAATAGGTAGAACTAATATAATAAAAATGACAATTCTGCCTAAATTAATTAACCTATTCAATGCCATACCAATCAAACTGCTAAAAATTGTTCTATAGAGCTAGGAAAAATAATAAAATTCATCTGGAAGAACAAAAAGTTAAGAACATCAAGGGGGTTAATAAAAAAAAAATAGAGAGAGGTGACCTATAAAGCAGCAGTCATCAAAACTATTTGGTACTGGCTAATAAGAAGAGTGGTGAATCAATTGAATAGAAAAAGTACACAAGTCACAATAGTCAATGACTACTAATCTAGTATTTGATAAATCAAAGACTCCAGCTTTTGGGAGTCTTTATTATTTGTCAAAAATTGTTGGGAATGGGGGCAGCTAGATGGTGTAGTGGATAGAGCACCACCCCTGAAGTCAAGAGAACCTGAGTTCAAATGTGGTCTCAGACACTTAATAAATCCTAGCTGTGTGACTCTGGGCAAGTCACTTAACCCCAATTGCCTCAGCCAAAAAAAAAAAAACTGCTGGGAAGACTAGAAGATAGTATGGCAAAAATTAGACATAGACCAGAATCTCATACCCTGTACCATGATAAGGTCAAATGGGTTGATGATTTAGACTTAAATGGTTTTACTATAAGCAAATTAGAAGAACAAAGGATAATTTATTTCTCAGATCTTTGGAGAAGGGAGGAATTTGTGGCCAAAGAAGAACTAGAGAAATCATAAAATGCAAAATGATAATTTTAAAGCATTTTATTTTCAAAACATATGCATAGTTTTCAACATTCACCCTTGCAAAACTTTGTGTTCCAATTTTTTTCACCCTCCCTTCCCCCACCCTCCCCTAGACAGCAATTAATCCAATATATTTTAACATGTGCAATTCTTCTATACATATTTCCACAATTATCATGTTGCACAAGAAAGAAATCAGATCAAAAAGGAAAAAATTAGAAAGAAAACAAAATGTAACAAACAACAATAAAAACTCAGTTCTCACAGGCCTCTCACTGAGTGTAGATAGTTCTCTTCATCACAAGACCACTGGAACTGGCTTGAATCACCTCACTGTTGAAAAGAGCCACATGCATCAGAATTGATCATTATATAATCTTGTTGTTTCTTTGATTACATTAATTTTAAAAGTTTTGTACAAACAAAACCAATGCAGCTAAAATTAGAAGGGAAGCAGAAAGCTGAGAAACAATTTTTACAGCCAGTGTTTCTGATTAAAAAGCCTCATTTAAAAAATATATATATAAAAATATAAAATATATAAAAAGCTAAATCAAACTATAAGAATACAAGCCATTCCCCTATTGACAAATGGTCAGAGGATATAAATAGTCATATGAAAAAATATGAAAAATATGAAAAAATTAGAGCCGTTTCTAGTAATATAAAATATTTTATATATATAATATAATATAAAAAATGTTCTAAATCACTATTGATAGAGAAATGCAATTTAAGACAACTCTGAGGTACCACTTCATACCTCTCAGATTGGCTAAGAAGACAAGAAAAAGTTGGAGGGGATGTGGGAAAACTGAGACACTAATGCTGTCCCGTTGTTGGTGGAGATGTGAAGTGATCCAGGCATTTTGGAGAACAATTTGAAACTATGTCCAAAAGAGTATGAGACAGTACATATACTTTGATCATATAATACCATTATTGAGTCTGTATCCCAAAGAAAGCATAAAAGAGGGGAAAGGACTCACATGTGCAAAAATATTTATAGAAGTTTTTTTTTGTAGTGACAAGGAATTGGAAAATGAGTAGAAAATGGGGAATGGCTGAATAAGTTGTGGCATATGAATGTGATGGAATATTAATGTTCTATAAGAAATGATGAGTAGACATTTCAGAAAAGTCTAGAAACACATGAACTAAGGTTGAGTGAAGTGAGCAGAACTAGAAGAATATTGTATATAGTAACAGCAAAATTATGTGATGATCAATTTTGATCTATTTAGCTCTTCTCAACAATACCTTGATCTAAGTAAGACAATTCCAATAAATCTGGAATGGAAAATGACATCTGCATCCAGAGAGAGAATTATGAAGACAGAATGCAAATTTAAGCACACTATTTAAAACTTTTTTTGCTTTTCCTTCCTTGTAGTTTTACCCTCTTGTTTTGATTTTTCTTTTACAACATTACTAATATGGAAATACTTTTAAATGACTACATATGTATAACCTGTATCAGATTGATTGCTGTTTTGGGGAAGAGAAAGGAAGGTAGTCAGGGAGAAAAAAAATTTGGAATTCAAATTAAAAAAATGAAAGTTGAAAGCTATCTTTACATGTAATTTGGAAAATAAAATACTATTGAATAAAAAAGAGAGAAAAAAAATGTTATTCAAAGGACTATTCATCTGGCAAGACTTTATGCTTGACAATCAATTTGTAGTATCCAATCTTGCTAACAAAGTCATCCTATAGGTATTAACCACTGATTGGCAACTGGGTAGAAAGCCACATAGACTCTCCATACTCCATCTCTGAACTTCAAGCATTTTCACTGGCTGTCTTCCATTCCTGAAATTCTCCTTTCTCATCTATACCTCCTGACTTCCCTGGTTTCCTTCAAGTCTCAGATGAAGTCTCTGCTCCTACAAAAAGCCTTTCAGTCCTTCATCTTAAGTAATTTCCTTTTGAGAACATCACCAAAGTGATTTCCCAATTATGGTTACTGGTTAGTTGCTGAGTGGAATAACTGCAATTAAGATGTGATCATGTCCTTTGTGAATTATACAGTTCTATACAACTTGTACATCACCAAAATATACAATATAATATTCAAAAAGTATATTTAATCATCCTTTCAAAAAGTTATTACATCATATGGTTTCCTCCATTAGAATATAAATCCCTTGAGAGCAGACTTTAGATTTTAATATGAATAGATTGAGGAGTTTGAACTAATTTTTGAGCACCAGTCACAGAAGCCCTATTTTTTCTTGCTATTATATGTCTGTAGGCAGCTTTAGTGTGATAGACACTCATTCCTCATAATTATTGGCTGAAGCTGTTGCCTTCCTGTCCTCCACTGTTGAATTATATTGCTTTCTTTGCTATACTAACAAGGAATATTGTTAACCTCATCATACAATGCCCTGGTCAGACCACATTTTTTAAGAGCAACCTTAACAAATTAAGTTAATACAACCAAAGTTTTCATTTTAATTTATGTAATTATTAGTAATTTAGGACATTTTAAAATATAGTTATAAATAGTTTGGATTTCTTCTTTTGAATAGTGCCTATTTATATCTCCAAAGTTCCATCTCACACTCATCAGATTGGCAAAGTTGATTTTACAAAAAAGATTTTTTTTTCTTCTAAATCACTATTGTTCAGAGAAATGAAAATTAACACAACTCTGAGGTCCCACTGTCATATTGGTTAAAATGGCAGGTAAAGATAATGATAAATGTTGGAGGGGATATGGGAAAACAAGTATATTAATACATTGTTGGTGGAGTTGTGAACTGATATAACCATTCTGGAGAGCAATTTGGAACTATGCCCAAAGAGCTATCAAACTGTGCAGATCTTTTGAATTAACAGTGTCTCTAGTGGGCTTGTATCCCAAAGAGATCATTAAAAAAGGAAAAAGATCCCAAATGTGCAAAAATGTTTGTAGCAATCCATTTTGTAGTGGCAAAGAGTTGGAAACTGAATGGATGCCCATCAGTTGGGGAATGGCTGAATAAGTTATGGTATATAAATGTTATGGAATATTATTGTTCATAAGAAATAATCAATAGGAAGATTGAAAAAAGGCTAAGAGAGTGAGTAGAAACAAAAGAACATTGTTACACGTAATAGCAAGATTATGTGATGATCAACTATGATGGACTTGGTTCTATTCAATAATGAGGTGATTCAGACAAATTCCAATAGACTTGTGATGGACAGAACCATCTATATCCAGAAAGAGGACCATGAGGTCTGAATATTGGGTCACAACAACTTTGTTGTTGTTATTGGTCACTTGGCTTTTTTTTTCTTTCTCATTTTTATCTGATTTTTCTTGTGCAGTATGATAATTCTGGAAATATGTTTAGAATTGCATGTGTTTAACTATATTGGATTATTTATTGTCTAAGGAGGGATTTGGGGGAAAAGAAAGGAAAAACTTGGAATACAAGGTTTTTCATGGGTGACTGTTGAAAATTATCTTTACATATATTTTGAAAATAAAGAAAATTATTATTAAAAAACAAAAAAGGAATCAAACCATTCTCCAATTGAAAAATGGTCAAAGGATATGAACAGACAATTCTCAGATGATGAAATTGAAACTATATCCACTTATATGAAAGAGTGTTCCAAATCACTACTGATCAGAGAAATGCAAATTAAGACAACTCTGAGATACCACTACACACCTGTCAGATTGGCTAAGATGACAGGAAAAGATAATGATGAATGTTGGAGGGGATGTGGGAAAACTGGGACACTAATACATTGTTGGTGGAATTGTGAAAGAATCCAGCCATTCTGGAGAGCAATTTGGAACTATGCCCAAAAAGTTATCAAACTGTGCATACCCTTTGATCCAGCATTGCTACTACTGGGCTTATATCCCAAAGAAATACTTAGAAGGGGAAAGGGACCTGTATGTGCCAAAATGTTTGTGGCAGCTCTTTTTGTAGTGGCTAGAAACTGGAAGATGAATGGATGTCCATCAATTGGAGAATGGTTGGGTAAATTATGGTATATGAATGTTATGGAATATTATTGCTCTGTAAGAAATGACCAGCAGGATGAATTCAGAAAGGCTTGGAGAGACTTACATGAACTGATGCTGAGTGAAATGAGCAGAACCAGAAGATCACTATACACTTCAACAACAATACTGTATGAAGATGTATTCTAATGGAAGTGGAAATCTTCAACATAAAGAAGATCCAACTCACTTCCAGTTGATTAATGATGGACAGAAACAACTACACCCAGAGAAGGAACATTGGGAAGTGAATGTAAACTGTTAGCACTGTCTATCTACCCAGGTTACTTATACCTTTGGAATCTAATACTTAGTGTGCAACAAGAAAATTGGATTTACACACATATATTATATCTAGGTTATATTGTAACACATGTAAAGTGTATGGGATTGCCTGTCATCAAGGGGAGGGAGGAGATAATTTGGAAAAATGAATACAAGGGATAATATTATAAAAAAATTACTCATGCATATATACTGTGAAAAAAATTATAAATAATAAAAAATAAACTTAAAAAAAACAAAAAAGGAAATTTTTTAAAAGAAAATGACATGCTGGAGAGGTTATGGAAAAACAGGTTCTTTAAAACACTGTTTGTTGGTAGAGTAGTGAATTGATTCAAGTATTCTGGAAAGCAATTTGTAGCTATGCCCAAAATATTATTAAACTAGTCATACCTTTTAACTCAGCAATGCCACTATTAGATCTTTAAAAGTGATGAAAGAAAGAGGAAAAATATCTCTAGCAGCTCTTTATAACAGTGGCAAAAAAAATTGAAAAATGGCAGGAGGGAAGATCCATCAATTTGTGAATGGCTGAACAAGCTATGGTATAGATATCACAGAATACTATTATAGTAGAAGAAATGATAAAAGGATTGGTTTAGAAAAACTTAGTGAGACTTTTATAAACTGATAGAGTGAAGTGAGAAGAACAAAGAGAATAATTTATGCAAACATTATTATAAAGGCAAACAATTTTGAAAACTTTAGAACTCTGAGCAACACAATAACCAATAACAATTCCAGAGGATTTAGGATGAAATATATTACCCACCTCCTGACAGAGAAGAGATAGGCTCAAAGTGAAGATTAAGTCATATTTTTGTTTGGTTGTGGACCACAAAGAGAATTTGTTTTGACTATATACATTTGTAAAAACACTTTTGTCTTTTATTTACTTTTTAATGGGAATGGGGAGAAGCAGATAAAAATGAGAGGGAGAGAAAATAAGTTTTTGTAATTTTTTAAAAGTTAAACCATTAAAAGAGAGAGAATTGGCCAAGGCTTTCCCTACTATTATCATAAGATAATGACAAGTCAGGAAGGCAAGCCATATACAGTTATAGAGTTGGAACTAAAAGTAATTTCAGAAGGCACCTAATCTAATGATCTCATTTTACAAATGAGGAAACTGAGGCCCAGGAGATTAAGCAACTTTTCTACATCATACAGATAGCAGATCTGAAATTGAAATTCAAGTCCCTTCTGACTCCAAATTGGGTCAGTTTTTCTATCTTGCTTTGTTTCTTCTCTCAATTATTAAAGATTTGCTTCCTTGACACTAATAAGTACTTGTATCAAAGCACTTGCAGGGAGAGCAGTTACAATCAGTGCTTTATGACTTTAGAGAGCAATTCATTTGAAGAGGAGAAAGAAAGAGGGGGCAGAGGGAAACCATTGCTGGTAGTAGTTGGATGGCAGTGGATATCTGTACAGGAAATTAACTGGAGTGTAGCTGTAATGAGGGAAGGAAATTAGCTGTCTAGAAGCTTCCCATTTTAATTACGTGGTAATTATTTTTGCCAACTAGCTACAAAGCTCAGTTGTTTTATGCTATAAAAAAGTGTAAATATAATTAGCACACTCAAAATTTTAGTACCCTTCAGCAAAGCTCCAATGGCTCCAACCTAGTTATAGGTCTAGTTGCCAGAAACCATTATCAAGCTACAAATTGCCTTTTATTGGTTACAGCTCAACAATCTAGAACTTGATAACAGTAAAGCACACTGTCACTATCTTTTTTTGGCTCTTTACTAGGTCAGGTTTTGGGGTTTGATTTTTTTTTGAGTCACAGTACAAATTCTCCCATTTGGACTACAGCATTTTTTCCTACTCATTTCCTATCGTGCTTTTTTTATAAATATACTTATATGACCCTATGAATAAGGTCATCTATTGAAAAGGCAGACATTTAATGACATCTCAAGTCTTAAGAACATTCACCATTTTACATAGATATTTGCTAGCCTATATTTCTTCCCGCTGGCAAAACCTTTATTTCCCAGACACCAAGATAAAGTCACATCATTCTTTATTGTTTGCCTATTATAATTCTCTGCTGGCCTCAGCTATTTTACATACAAGTCTATCTGAAAAATCACTTTAACATGCTCCCAGTGGCTTATGACCAAGTGTAGAAAGGCTGCTGCATTTTGCAATAACTGGAAATGTTTTCTCATTTTGGTGCAAAATAGTTTGACTTTATTAACATTCAATACTTAAAGCAAAGTGCACCTCCGTAGTTTCCAAATGAATGCATATGGCACATTCTTAGCTAGGTTAGCCACAGCAGCTAACTGCCAAACAATTACAATGACTCACAGGAAGATAGAGAGGATGTGCAAGAATCAACGACAGTCACCCATTTTGTCAATAAGCATTGCATGGGAAATATAGTGCCACCGTGCAACTGCAGAAAATGTACCATCAGAAATCACTGAACATCTTAAGAATTTTTTTTTTGCTTGCCAGCTGACTGGTAAACCTCCTGATTCCAATTTCAGTGACATTCTAAGAGAGACACTGAGACTGCGGATACTGAAAATGTCTAGATTGGTCATGCTACCACATCATGTACAGTATTGCTGATCCATTGTGAAATGGCAATTAGATTGCTTTGCTAGGAGAACTCATTTTAAAACATTATAGCTAGTGGACCACAAACATTCCCACAATGACAAAAATAGTCAGGGTACTTAGATACATATGTGTGTGTGTTCAAAGGCTTAAGCATTGAGAATACCTTGAAAAATCTAAGAATAAATAAAATATTTAATGTGCTATTCCTTCCTTATTAAATATTTTATTTTATTGTTTGGGTTATTCATATTATCTACCTTTCAGTGTAATACTATTGACATCTGTAGCATTGCCAAGTATTTAAGGTCAAGGTATTTTATAATACATAAAATTTTTCTATCAATGCTTTTTATGAATAAAATTCATTGACTTTGGTATTACAAACAGGCCCATTTTATATTTCAATAATGTGTTATATATAAAAATAATTTAAAATATTTTAAAAGAGAGCAAGAACCTTTCAATGTGATATTGGTCTGGTGAAAATGCTTAAGTAAGGGGATTTAATGACCTGCTCCCTTTTAACATGAATCTCTCAACAATTTCACAAAGAACAGTGCATTCTATAAAGAAAATGCACGTAGCAGTGGGAGATATGGATCTTAACAATGTATACTCATTGTCCTAGAGAGAATCATTAACTTTTGGGGCTTGAAGAGGCCTGGCATCCTTATTAAAAAATAATAATATTAGCAAAGAATTCTACCTCAGACTTAGAGAATGAAGGCTATCTCCAGAAGATCAAGGGGACCTGAGGCAGGGATGACTACACTGAACACTATGTAGCACTGATGATTAACCCAAGGTTGTTCCTAATTTGAATCCCAGGACTGCTTTGCCTATGTACTGGTACAAAGTATCAGTGTGTCATGTGCCAATACAGAACACTCGCTTCCTGGTTCCAAAGTCCTCCGGAGGCCACAATGTTGGTTTTGGCCCACACTGGCTGTGTCCCCTCATGATATTTGGTCTATAGCACTACTGAGGAAGCACCTCCTATTTTACATGGAGCCAACATTCTCTGTATCCCTCCCATTACCTTTATATTCCTCTTCCAACTTTCATGGCAGAACACACTGACTTGTGAAAAAAGGATACGTGGTTAGTTGCTCCCACACGAACCTGTCCTTCTCTTAAGGAGGCAAAATTCTGACTGAAAAGTTATCCAGAGATGTTGGATTTTCTAAGCCAGATGGTATTCAGAGGATAGCAGCCAGGATACTGAAAAACACTCAACTCAAATGTCTTTTAAGATTCAGTTGAAAGAACTACCAATATTTAACCTGGATCATAGTATCACATATTTGACCTGGGAAAGAACCTTGGAGATCATCTAGTCTACCACCATATTCATTTTTGCAAATGGGAAAACTGAGGATTGGATGATTTAAATCATTTGCTCAACATCATACAAATAGTAAATGGCAGAGATGGAATTTGAAGTCAGGTCCTCTGAATTCAAATTCATTGCTCTTTATTTAAAATCAATACAGTAGCAGTTATCAAGTTGTGGTTTGTCCTTCAAGTAGTTGAAAGAATGTCACCAAGAAATAGTCTGACTCTCTTTGAGCTCCAGTGGATAAAAGTAGGTGCGAAGTAAGAGGAAAAATCCAAATCTGTCTTCACCACTTTTTTGAAAGAACAGTAATATGGTGGAGAACCCACAACCAGAGGAAAAGAGCTAGATTGATAAAAAGCATTGAAATCAAGATACATAGCCTAGAAAAGAGAAAGTGCAAGAAAACAGAGTAGTTTTCTTCAAGAATTTCAAGAACTTGTCACATGGTTCTTGACTCCAGAGCAACATGAGCAATGAATGGAAGATGCAAAGAGAAATGTATGAGGAATAATTTCCTAAAAATTAGAACTAAACGAAAGGGGGAAAGGAGGCTGTGGGCATGATGGGTTCCTGGGGGGATAAAAGTCATCAAAGAGTCATGAGAACACTTATTGAGGAAACTGGACAGGGGATTCTTATTCAGGTATGGATTAGACTAGATATCCTCTATATTCCCTTCCATCACTGAAGATTCTATGATCCTGTAACTCCAAGTCCAATGATCTTTCACTTATTCTCTACTCTTTCCACTTAAAATCTCCATCTTCTCAAACTAAATATACTCCATATTGAGTTTAATTTTGTTGCTTCTAAATCTAGCTCTATTTCTAGTTCCCCCAATGCAACCACCATTCTCATACTTACTTCAGATCAAAACCTGAGAGCTATCATTGACTCCTCCCTCCCTTTCATCTTCAATGTCCATCTTGTATTTTCATGTCTCACTAACAAAATATATGAATTCACATGGATTGGGTTCAATATGGAAGGCTTCTCAATAATTATATCTCTAACTCCAAATATGTAACTGGCATCTGCTTGCCTGATCTTTTGAAATTTAGTCCCCACCCAGAATTTCTCTTAGACCTGGCTTATGTTGCTCCAATGGCTGTTAGGTTCTATGCAAGTATTCAGTATTAGAAAACTTCAAATATAAAATAAGTTGTATTTAATACAATGGAAAACACTAAGAGGGACTTATTACCAAACACATAAATAGCCAGTAACAGCTCTCCTTCCCTTTGCAGTGGATTTCTACTCCCCCAAGAACCTATACAATTTTCCTGATTTGTAATTCTATATTGGTTTCACACACACACACACACACACACACACACACACACACACACACACACAGAGGAAAAAGTCAGAGTTGCTAAAGAATCCGGCAATCTTCACCTCTAGTGAACATCACTTGCCTTATGTGTGTATAAATATATAATATATAAATAAAATGTATAAAATATATCCACATGTATATGTATGTGTTTATGTATATATTTTATATATTTATATATTCCTAGGTATATTGCCCTCTGACCCTAGAAGAGAAAGAGATCAAGGTTTAGAGTAACTCTCCTAGTGACAGGTTCTACCTTTAGTAGGGGCCTTTCTTACAGCATCAGTGAACAGATAGGTCTGGATTATGCCATTATGTCATGTCTTCCTATTTTATTGATCTTTCTTCCCCCCTCACTTTTCTATCTCCCATTCCCCAGTTTGCCTGTGGGCCAAGTTATTGGTCTGCATCTCTATCTGGGGCACTTGTTTCTTCTTCTGGAGAGTGACGTGGTTCCATTTCAGATCTTAATGTGTTTGTCTATCTCCAACTTCCTTTCAATCTTTCTCCTCTGCCACCAGCTCCACAATGTACATTATTCCCTAGAGGAATAGAATGGTTGCCTAGACCTCTCTCCAAAGAATAGAATCCTGTTGGCATCCTTTTGTCCTCTATAATATTCTTTTAAAGGTCAAGGCCAAGAGATATGTTAGCTTGAATCTTTGCTACATTCAAAGCTCCAGGAGAAAATTATGAGGAGAATTTATATCTCATTTAAAGATTTCATGCCTTGTCAAGGGATTTCATACCTAATCAAGGAAATACCAGAGGGAAAAGAATTGACCTTTTTAAGCATGACTACACATATCTGTTACATATCTACAAGCATTTCTTCCTTCACAGTGTCACCTTGGGTGGTTGTTTTGGGTTGGATTTTGGTTTTTCTGTTTTGGTTTGGTTTGGTTTTTGCCCTCCATGAGCGTTGCTACCTGCCTGATTCAAGTACTCAATACTTCACAGCTGATTACACTAAAATCTTAAATGATGTTTCTCCTTCCATTCTCTTCTGATGCCCCTCCTACATCAACTAATCTTCCTGTTCCTCTATTCAAGAATTTATAGCCATTCCCAAATGCCTACTGAATCAAGCCCAACTTCTTAATCTGCATATTAAATTGCCCTCTAAAACAGAGGTTCTTAATCTGTAGTCTCCAGACCCTCAAGAAGTCTGTAGACCTACAAATCTGAATAGGAAAAAAAAAAAATTACATCTTTATTTCACTTATCCCTTCTTGAAATTTAGTATTTCTCTCAACTATGATTTTTTTTTTAAATTCTGACAATAGGACTGTAAAGCAGATTGCAAAGCAGTCTAAACTTGTTCTATAGCAGGGTTTCTTAAACTTTTTTCCATTCACAAACCCTTTTAGTCTGAGAAATTTTTGCACAACTTTGATTATAGAGATAAATAAAATAATTATAAAAATCAAACTCCCAGGTGTGTGTCTCCCTCCCTCCCTCCGTCTCTCTCTCTCTCTCTCTCTCTCTCTCTCTCTCTCTCTCTCTCTCTCTCTCTCTCTCTCTCTCTCTCTCTCTCTCTCTCTCTCTCTCTCTCTCTCTCTCTCTCTCTCTCTCTCTCTCTCCCTCCCTCCCTCCCTTTCTCTTTTAAATCCCTTTTCCTTTCAGTCCTCCAAAATACAATTAAAATCTTATTCTAAATCAAGCTTTCTTGGACTCTTCCATACTCTAGCCCATACTTCTCTTAGTTATTGATACCAAAGAACTTTCTCCTAGTGGCTCTTAACTGAATTCACCTGAATATTTTTATATTATTTTTATTATAGCTTTTTATTTACAAGATATATTTATTGCACAGGTAATTTTATAACATTAACAATTGCCAAACCTTTTGTTCCAATTTTTCCCCTTCTTACCCCCACCCCTTCCCCCAGATGGCAGGTTGACTAATACATGTTAAATATATTAAAGTATAAGGTAAATACAATATATGTATACATGTCCAAACAGTTGTTTTACTGTACAAAAAGAATCGGACTTTGAAATAGTGTACAATTAGCCTGTGAAGGAAATCAAAAATGCAGGTGTACAAAATTAGAGGGATTGGGAATTCTATGTAGTGGTTCATAGTCACCTCCCAGAGTTCTTTCGCTGGGTGCAACTGGTTCAGTTCATTACTGCTCTATTGGAGCTGATCTGTTCATCTCATTGTTGGAGAGGGTCACATCCATCAGAATTGATCATCATATAGTATTGTTGTTGAAGTATACAATGATCTCTTAGTTCTGTTCATTTCACTCAGCATCAGTTCATGTAAGTCTCTCCAGGCCTTTCTGAAATCATCCTATTGGTCATTTCTTACAGAACAATAATATTCCATAACATTCATATACCATAATTTACCCAACCATTCTGCAGTTGATGGGCATCAATTCATTTTCCAGTTTCTGGCCACCACAAAGAGGGATGCCACAAACATTCTTGCACATACAGGTCCCTTTCCCTTCCTTAAGATCTCTTTGGGATATAAGCCCAGTAGCAACGCTGCTGGGTCAAAGGGTATGCACAATTTGATAATTTTTTGAGCATAGTTCCAAATCATTCTCCAGAATGGCTGGATGTATTCACAATTCCACCAACAATGTATCAGTGTTCCTGTTTTCCCACATCCCCTTCAACATTGCACATTATCTTTCCCTGTCATTCTAGCCAATCTGACAGGTGTGTAGTGGTATCTCAGAGTTGTCTTAATTTGCATTTCTCTGATTAATATCACTGAATATTGTAAAAAGGTATTATCTCGTATAGTCCTTGGTTTTATGTATTTAAATATTATTTTAAGAATGACAGTTTAAGGTCCTTGAGGGTGATAATTAGAATTAAAAAATGTTAAAGCTTCTAGGGGTTTTGGATCATCTAAGTCTAAGTCAGAGCTCTCATTCAGCAACTGAGGAAACTGAAGTCCAGAGTCATTAAGTATTATATCCAAGGTCACAGTTAGGACTATGTTATTCATACCCCCAAATCAAGTGTTCCCCCACCCATTGTACCACTTGTGTTGTTGATGGGGTTTCTTTTCATTTCTAAAGTTGGTTTACTCTATATTGGCATATATGTGTCTCTTCCCAAGAGTATCTGGCATCAGTTTGGTGTCTTACACAGATTCAAAGCAAACTTAACATTCTCTCTGATAATCAGGAATCACATCTCCTTCAGACATAACACACAGCATTGAGATGTTCCTCCCCTACCCTCAGATGAAGTTACACTTCTACATATCTATTTATGTAAATGTTGTCTCTCATATTAGAATGCATGCTTCTTGAAGGCAAGAACTGTTTTATTTCTTTCTTTGTATACCCAGAATTTAGCATAGTGGCTAGAATACAGTAAACACTTAATAAATGGTCACTGACTGAAATAGAGAAAGTTAGAATCTCAAGATAAGAGGAGCCAAATTTAATGAGAAAAAATTTAGTAGTAGGAAATGAATTCCATATTTAGTTTCAAAAACTCAACTTCACACATATATATAAAGTGAAGGAGGCTAGACATATGAAAAAGATCTGAGGAGAGTATGAGAAAACTATGATTTGGAAGCCAAAAAAATTTAATACTATCCTAGCTTCCACTAAGAAAGAAAAGCAAGACACCCAAATCATAAAAAGTACTCTGCCTTGATGAGATAACAAGTATATTGTGTTCTGAGTACCACATTTTAGGAAAAATGCTTGAAGCACATTCTTTGGGATGCTTATTTCATCATCCATTCCCTCTGATAAGCTGGGTTCTCTAAAGTTTGTAACATCTCCTTAGAGTTTTAGGGGTAAACATAAGGGACTAAGAGGGTTGCCTTTTTAGTACTACTACCACTGATGTGCTTCATCTCAAGATTTTATCAGTTAAGAATCAATTTAGCCAGCCAGCTTTAAAAACAACTGGTATAAAACACAAAAATAAAAGTCTGTCACATACTGTCTGAAAAGTATATACAGAATAGTGATTTCCGGCTTAAAGAGCAAATTGGGTCTACTACAAATTTATGTTATCTAATATAGACTATACCTTCATGGTCATCAGGCAATCATTCTACTTTTCCCAAATCAAATCAAAAGATAGAGCCTTCTTTCTTCCAGAGCAATCCCCTATCCCCATATTCTCTACATGCACTCTTGATCTCACACTCTCCCATCTATCAGATTCTGTCTCTGTCTCTCTTTGTTTCTCTGTCTCTTTGATTCTCATGTCTTTGTCTCTCCCTTCTTGTCTTCGTCTTTCTGTCTCTCTCTGTCTCTGTCTCTGTCTCTGTGTGTGTGTGTGTGTGTCTCTTATTTCTCTCTCTGTCTCTCTCAGACTCTCCTCTCTTTGTCTCTTTCTCCCTCTCTCTCTGTTTCTGTTTCTGCTTCTTCCTGTTTGTCTGTCTCTGTCTCTCTCTGTGTCTCTCTCTTATCTCTCTATCTCTTTCTCTCTGTTTCTATTTCTGTCTCTGCTTTTCTCTCTGTCTCTGTCTTTCCTTCTCTTTACCTGTGCCTCTTTCTAGTTCTAGCTGTAGCTTTCTTGTTCTCTCAATCTCTCATCATTTTTCTCTCCCTACCTACTGCCTCCTAGTACTTCCTACCCATGTCTCCCAATCCTTTAAAAACTCTCACTTGATGCTACCATCCTTACTAAATCTCATGCCCATATTCCTTCTCCCCCTTTTGAGTAAACTCCTTAACGATCATCTTTAGAAGGTTCCACTTCCTCTCTTCTCACTTAATTCTAAACTCTCTGCAATCTGGCTGTTAACTTCATCATTCAACTGAAACTGTTCTCTCTGAAGGGGGTATGATCTTTTAATTGTCAATATAATGGTATTTTCTCAATCCTTAATCTTAATCTCTCTGCAGCATTTGTCACTGTTGGTCAACCTTTCCTCCTGCACAATCTTTCCTCTCTAGGTTTTTACAACATTGTTCTCTTCTGCTGTCTCCCTGTCCACTGCTCTTCTGTCTCCTTTCCTGGTTCTTCATTTATGTCACTTATACCCATTAATAATAACAAAGTACTTTAAAAATATTATCTCCTTTTATCTTCACAACTACTCTGGGAAGTAAATAGCATTATTCTTCTCACTTTATAGAAGAGGAAACTGAGAGGTTAAATGACTTGCTTAGTCACATGCAGGTTTTGAACTTAAATCTTCCTGATTCCATGTCCAGTACTGCACTGCATTACCTAGCTGCTTCAACTGCCTTATCATCTACTAACTATAAGTGTCCCCTATTACTCTGTTCTGGGAATTTTTCTCTTCCTCTGTACTATTTCACTTGATGATCTCATCAGATACCATGGGTTCATTTATCATCTCTAGGCAGTAGACAGAGTGATGGACCTGGATTAGGAATACTCATCTTCCTTAGTTCAAATTTGGCCTCAGATATTTTACTAGCTTTGTGATCTTAAGCAAGTTTTTTAACTCTGCCTCATTTTTCTCATCCTCTGCCTCATTTTTCTCATCTGTAAATTAGCTGGAGAAGGAAATGGCAAACCATTCCAATATTTTTGCCATCTCCATGACTTTGCACTGGCTGTTCCCCTATGCCTGGAATGCACTCCTTCCTCATCTCTGCTCTCAATTTCCCTAGTTTATTTTGTCTCACCTCAAATGCCTTCTTTCTAGGGGGCCTCAGTCATTAGTGCCTTCTCTCTGAGATTACTTTCCATCTACTGTCTATATCTTATATTTTCATAACATATTGTAAAAATCAGAGAAGGTATTTGTTAAATTTAGCACTTTTTAATTTCAAAAATTAAATGAAGGAGATAGATTGGATTGTCTTTAAAGTCCTTTCAACTTTTAATATATGATTTTATGATCAACTAGGTGAAAAAAGAATGCAAAAACATTTTTATTTTTGTGGGAAAACTTATCAATATGTGATAGTAACTATAGCAAGAAGTAATAAATCAAGGTTCTCTGATAATTTATCTCCATCAGGATAAAATAATTATTCCAGGTAAAATTGTTATTGTCTTACTAAGAAACTACTAAGGAACTGAAGCTTAATAAACAAAATAATTCATATTTTTAAAAATGAAGGTAATCTTTGTAAAATGACAAGGAATTAAAATAGGACATTAGTGAAAGTACCATATATCTGGTATTTGTGCACATTTCCTACTTTCTCTCCTGAATTGGTAGCTCTTTGACATTAGAGATGATGACTTATCTAATAATAATAACTAGCATCTACATAGTGATCCTGTACTAAGTGCTTTACAAGTATCTCATTTGATCCTCACAACAACCTTGCAAAGTAGATGTTAGGGAAACTTCAGCAAAAGAAGTAAGTCATTCAAGTAATAAATGTTTGAGGATGGATTTTAATTTAGGTCTTCCTGATTCCATGCTTTACTATCCTATCCACTTTACTACCTACTTACCTCAGAACCTAGTATTACATGCCCTACATAAAATAGGTTTTTAATAGATGCTTGTTGAATTAATGAATGAAAGAATGAATGACCTAATCATTGGTCAAAAGCCCATACAACTTAAGTATGGCCAACTCCAGTTGGCTCTGATCCATGTATGATGGTATGATAAACCTTGGAAGACAATAAAGATAATTTTATGGATCAAAACTAACCCACACCCTAAAATGTACTTACAGACCAGAGAGAACAGTGGTAATATGTTCCACTGGGAAAGTATCTTTTACTAAATAAGCTGTCCTTGTCAGAACTTGTAAGTTATTTTACTATGTTTCCTAAGCAATCTAGAGTTAAAGTGATAAATGCACAGATTTTCCATCAAGGATTTCATGAGCTAGGAGGGATTGCCAACAACAAATATTATATTCTACATAAAAGATATGTATTTGATAACAACCTCCCCGCCTTAATCGTGTTCTGTCAAGCTAGTTGTATCTTAAAAGTTCTGACCTTCCTTCTTGCCTCAAACCCTCCCATACAGAGGAGTAGAATAAAATGGACAATATAAGTAAAAGCCTCTGGCTTAGGATCAAGGTATGCCATTGTACTTCTTTATCTAAGCAGCATTCAATTCCCAGTATTCAAAAAGCAGATTCAAATCCTATCTCGGATAAACACTGACTAAGAGACTCTGGAAAATCAATCAATCTTTCAATGTGTCTGATTATTTTCTTTCTTTCTTAAAAAATGTCAATAGTATTTTTTTTCTATTTGCATGTAAAGTTAGCTTTTAACATTCATTTTTGTAAGATTCTGATTTTTCCCCTCCCTCTCTTACCTTTGCTCCTTCCCAAGGATGGCAAGCAATCTGATTTAAGTTTTACAAATACAATCTTTCTAAACATAATTCCATATTAATCGTGTGGTGAAAGAAAAATCAGAACAAAAGTTAAAAACCATGAGAAAAAAAGCAAACAAACAAAGAGATGAGAATAGGATGCTTCAATCTGCATTCAGTCTCCATAGTTCTCTCTCTGTTTGGATGACATTTTTCATCCCAAATATATTGAGTTGTCTTGGATTATTGCATTGCTAAGAAGAGGTAAGTCCATCATAGTAACCTTGATGTTGTTGTGTACAATGATCTCCTGGTTCTGTTCACTTCACTCAGCATTAGTTCATCTAAGTTTCCCCAAGCCTCTCTAAAATCCTCCTGCTGGTCATTTCTTACAGGACAATAATATTCCATAACATTCATATTCCATAACTTATTCAGCCATTCTCCAGATGATGGGCATCCACTCAGTTTCCAGTTCCTTGCTATCACAAAAAGAGCTGCTACAAACATTTTTGTATATGTGGGGCCCTTTCCCTCCTTTATGATCTTTTTCAGATACAGACCCAGTATTGATATTGTTGGATAAAAGGGTATGCACAGTTTGATAATCTTTTGGGCTTGGTTCCAAATTGTTCTCCAAAATGTCTGAATAAGTTCACAACTCCACTAACAATGCATTATTGTTTCAGTTTTCCTGCATTCCCTCCAACATTTGTCATTATCTTTTATTCAGTTAATTTTCTAAGATTTTAAGTTGCAAAGAATGTGCTGATCTACACTGGTGAAGGTAATGTCTTCACTGTGAATTGCCAAGACCACTGAATTCACAAGTCCAGTACCAGAAAAGTATTGATTTCACTGACTCACTAGTTTCTTGGACTTTGGACCCTGGCTAGACTCTCTACCCCAGAATCAAGAAAGACCTCATGTAGTAGAGAGCAGTTGATATGAATTTGGAAGGAAACTGGATTATAAGAGATGGAAATAATAAAGAAACACACTTAAAGTATGGGGGATGGCCTGTACAAAGGTCTGGAGAAGAAAAATGAAATATATTCATGATAGTCATTGTATCACCTTGTAATCTCTAACCTTTTTTACTTCTTTTAATTTTTGTAAATTTGACTAATTATTTGCTTGAATGTTTGGTTCCTTCTTGCCTCAGTCCCCAGTATCTGCCAAGTCAGACTTCTGGTCTTGGCCTTTCCCCATCTGAAACCACTGTTTCACTATCCATACTAAAAATAAAACATGCATACTAAGAAAAAAAAAAAAAACCCGTCACATGCTAAATGCTCTCCCTTTCTGGGTTCTATCCCACTCAACAAAACCACAGATAATTGCACTCGTGCTTTGGAATTCCCTGACATACACAGTTCCTGAAACTTTCGATTCCTTTTGTCTACATCTTTACAATATCTGCTGGTTTTATGTGTCTAATGAGAGAATGCAGCATCTACATTCCACCAATAAAGGTAAAGGGTTTTCTGGCACATGATGCTGTACACCGAAAACTTCATAGGTTTCAGGCCATGTAAAATGAATGTGAGCGTTTTGTGCACTGACAGGCATAGTATATGTGAAAAATGGTTCTCTTGCTTCTCAAACCAAAATCACAACGCTTTGCCTTCTAAATTTATCTTTAAAAACCCAAATGTCCTCAAAAATCCATATCAGAACTCTTCTTGGTGTCAAAGAACTAAAAACAAAGCAGAGGCTCTTTCACAGGGAATAACTAAGCAAATTAAAGTATATGAATGAAAAGGAATGTGATTCTATTGTGTGGTAAATGAAGAATTCAGAAAAATACAAAGGAAGACATAGATGAAGTGATACAGAGTAAACTAATCAGAACATTAGGTACAGTATATACAATGGCTATAATAATATAAATAAAAACAACATTGAAAGGGAAATGATATTTCAGAAAGTTGGACTAACTTTGCTCCACAAGGAAAAAAAAAAAAAAAAGTAAACTTATCTCCCTTCTTTCAACAGAGAGATGGAGGTAGAAGGAATAAGCAGTAGGGAAGAGTGGAGTGGGGGGATGGAGGGAAAGGAAAAAGGAAACAAAAAGACTACATATAGTGTTAAATACAGTCATTTCATTCATTGTTTTGCTTAACTGTTTTTATTTGAAGTAAGGCTTCTAAACAAGAACTAGGAGTGGGAAGGGTGTCTGGAAATGACTGATATAAAAACTAAAATCATTAATATAATTATAATGATAACATTTTAAAGTATGCTCCTACCATTAGCAGCTAATCTTGATTTACAGCTAAAGAAATCCTAGATGAGATTGGTCTATGAGCGCACCAAGGCTTTTCTCAATGGAATCCAAAGTTGCTGCTGGGTACAAACTAGAAGCAAATATCACTAGCAAATATGCACGGTTTATGGAGAAAGCATAAAAGGTATTGCCCTACTATATCATAAATTCCATGAGATTAAGCACGTTAACTTTATTTAACTTTGGGCAAATCAATCAATAAACATTATTAAGTCTCTGTTATATGCCTGCCACCATTCTAAACACTTTAGATACAAAAAGAAGCACAAGTTAGTACTTCACCTCAAGGAATTCTATACACAGTCTGTGCTCAGGAAATGTTAAATGAAAGGCTTTGGGAAAAACCCTATCTGTGAAAATCTAGAGGTGTGGTAAGCTTAGTATTGAAAAAAAGAATTATTCTTCAAAATCCTTAGGCCTCCTAAACTTGTTCTTCTCATAGCACTTACATTATTATATAGTGATGCTCTCCAACATCTTCATCTGCTGCTTAGTAATAACTTCCTTTATATTTATTAATCAAAAATGATTCATTAAATACTTACTATGTGCAAAGGATTGTGCAAGATGCTGGGAGAAATTTAAAGATAATTAAGACACACTCCCAAACTTCACAGAGCTTTCAGTTTTGTCAGGGGAGATGGCATATGCAGATATATGATAACTATATAATGTACAATAACTAAAAATAACTATAGTGAAGCATAAAATTAAGAGGGATGAAATATAATCTTTAACTGAAATTACTGTAATTAACAGTATATTCTATTCTCTGATACCTTTTTCTGGTAAGAAAGTCTCTAATTGAGTTGGAGAAAGAGCAATCTAAGTTGCAAATCAGGTGTGAACAATTAGAAGGCACTCCTATTGAATCCATCAAAATTGTAAAGTAGGTATCAATAATTGAATGGCCATATTGGGAACTGTCATGTGTTTGAAAAGTAGTCAGCCCTTAAAATAGCAAACCAGACAGGAATCCTACATTTCAACAGCAAGCCATCCTAAAGGTAGAGCAGCTGATAGAGATAGAATGACTTGGGAGGCAATAAAGAGAAAGATTGAGTCCCCATCTCCTACCCCACTCCCTAACCTTAAGGGTGATCTTGGTAGAATTGAAGAAAGAGAACATATCTCCCATAAAAATCTTCTTCCTCAGGTTAAACATTTCCTGCTTCTCATATTAAATCTTCATATGGCATAAATTCAAGTGCTTTCCCCGTCTTAGTCATCTCCCTCTAAACATCATCCATCTTTATCAATACATTTCCCAAAGTGAGATGACCAGAAATGTACATAATACTCCATTTGCAGTCTTCTTAGGGTTCAGTACAGTGGAATGATCACTTTGTTCTAGGTTTAAGAAACTAAGCACAAGGGTCAGAGTCATATTCAGGTTCTTCTGGTTCGTTTCCAAAGCATTTAACAGAAAATTATCTCTAAATTGTTTTTTCTTTTTTTTTTTTCTTTTTTTTCTTTTTCTTTTCAAAACACACGCATAGCTAGTTTTCAACATTCATCCCTGCAAAATCCCATGTTCTAAATTTTTCCCTCCCTTCCTCCCATCCTCTCCCCTAGCAAGCAATCCAAATCTGTCAAATATGTGCAATTCTTCTATGTATGTTTCCACAACTACCATGTTGCATAAGAAAAATCAGCTCAAAAAGGGAAAAATGAAGGAGAAAACAAAAAGCAAGCAAACAAAAAGAAAAGTGAAAATACTATGCTATTATCCACATTCAGTCCTCACAGTCCTCCTTGTGGATACAGATGGCTCTTTCCATCACAAGTATATTGGAATTTGTCTGAATCACTTCATTATTGAATAGAACCAAGTCCATCACTAGATTGATCATCATATAATCTTGTTTCTATGTATAATGATCTCCTGGTTCTGCTCATTTCACTCAGCATCAGTTCATGTAAGTCTCTCCAGACCTCTCTGATATCATCCTGCTGGTCATTTATTACAAAACAATAATATTCCATAATATTCATATACCACAATTTATTCAGCCATTCTTCAATTGATGGACATCCACTCGGTTTCTACTTTCTTGCCACTACAAAGAGGGATGCCACAAACATTCTTGCACATACAGGTCCCTTTCCCTCCTTTAAGATCTCTTTGGGATGTAAGCCTAGTAGAAACACTGCTGGGTCAAACTGCACTAACTGTACAGTTAAATAACTTTTTGAGCACACTTCCAAATTGTTCTCCAACCAATCTCCAAACTGGTGGATCAGTTCTAATGTATTAGTGTTCCAGTCTTCCCACATCCCCTCCAACATTTGTCATTATCTTTTCCTGTCTAAATTGTTAAGAAAGCAAAACCCTGCATTACAGTGTGCCATATCTTGGTAGAGTTTTGAATACACTGAATGTTAGTGGGATTAAGGCCCCTCAAGTACTTCCATGTCAAATATAAGAAGTCCTAGGCTTGTAGAGTTTCTGCTCTTCTACTAGCTGCCACATATTACTTATACGAACAACTAGGTGAGGGTCCCAGGATGAATCTTTGACAAGAATACAACTTGAAACTTTATTGTTCTGACTTACATAGGAAAAGGAGATTTCACAGTCAGTGTATATGGTATGGTCCATGTATACAGTCAGGAAAGCATAGGTTCAATCACAAATCACTTAATCCCTATTTTCTAGGAAAGTCTCTAAGAATATAAATTGCAGAGAAAGTTCTCAGCCTTAATTGGGAGAGGTTCCCATTGGAGTTCTCTCTATCCAGGTTTTGCTAGAGCCAGCTCGAACTGTCTAGAGAGCCAGATTGTTAAATTTTTCATATGAGCATTTACACTTCAGAAATTGGCAAGTGCTACAAATCAGAGCTTGGTTTATTGTTTTGTTGATTGTAGACTTTAAAAAGTTATGGAAAAATGTAAACAAAGAAGAGAGCTGCTTTTAAAGACCTATCAGCTCAGCTCTGCCTATTCCAATACAATCACAAATGCAGTCTCTATCCTTATACAGAGTAAAAGGTAATTTTTTTAATGTCATTTATTAGTAAAGTCATAATCTTCCCTAGAAGGTTTGAGAGGTCACACAGGTTATGCGTGATTAAAGGCTTTTCATAGCTCTTGATTTGTTTGGGCTGACATTCTACACCTTCGGAGGCCTCAGAAATAGTGGCTGTTACCTGGATTGTAGACCTGCCATGTGCAGTTTCTGCTAAGTAGCTGAAGAATGACAATCTTCCATTCCCTTGGGATGCTTTAGTCATCATAGAGGATGGCTGCCTCGGGTTGGTGTCAATAATTATCTTGGGAATCAATCAATAAATATTTACTAGGTGCCTACAATGTGCCAGGTACTTAGCACAGAAGATAACAAAAGAGACAAATGCCAGTTCTTTCCCTAAAGTTCTTAATCTAATAGGGGAGACAACATATAAACAAACATATACAAAGCAAGCTAAATACAGTGTAAACTGTAAATAATTACCCTAAGGAGGGTACTAGAATTAAGAGGGGTTGGGGAAGGCATCCTATAGAAGGTAGAATCTTGTTGTTTGTCCCTCCTTCTCCAAGAGGATCATGACATCAGGAGGGAAAGGAAGGAGCCTGGCAAGGTCACCTGCTTCACTTTGTTCTTCGGAACATTTGGGTCCAGTGACCACATAGAGATCAAGATGACTAGAAATGGCTGCATGACAGAGACAGAGAGGCAGAGACAGAAACAAAGAAAGAGACAGACAGATAGACAGACAGAGCCAGAGAAAGAGAGAGACAGGGACAGAGAGAGACACACACAGAGAAACAGAGAGACAGAGACAGAGAGAGACAGAGAAAGGAAAGGAGGGAGGGAAGAAGGATCAAAAAAAGGGTAGGGGGAAGAAAGATACAGAGACAGAAAGAGAGACAGACAGAGAAAGAGAGAAACAGAGCCAGAAAGAGACAGACAGAGCCAGAGAGAGAGACAGGGACAGAGAGACAGAGAGACAGAGACAGAGAGAGACAGAGAAAGGAAAGGAGGGAGGGAAGAAGGATCAAAAAAGGGTAGGGGGAAGAAAGAGACAGAGACAGAAAGAGAGACAGACAGAGACAAAGAGAAACAGAGCCAGAAAGAGAGAGACAGAGAAAGAGAAAGAGAGAGACAGGGACAGAGAGAGACACACACAGAGAAACAGAGAGACAGAGACAGAGACAGAGAAAGGAAAGGAGGGAGGGAGGAAGGATCAAAAGAGGGTAGGGAGAAAAAAGAGACAGAGACAGAAAGAGAGACAGAGAAAGAGAAAGACAGAGACAGAGACAGAGAGAAACAGAGACAGAAAGAGAGAGAGACAGAGACAGAGAGAGAGAGACAGAGACAGAGAAAGAGAGAGACAGGGACAGAGAGAGAGCAACAAAGAAACAGAGACCAAGAGAAAGACAGAGAAAGGATGGGAGGAAGGGAGGAAGGAAGAAAAAGAGGGTGGAGAGAGGGGGGTAGGGAGGGAGGAAGAGACAAAGAAAAAGAAAGAGAGAAAGAGACACAGATAGAGAGAAACAGAGAAAGATTATGAGAGACAGAGTGTGTGAGAGAGAGAGAGAGACATGGTCAGACTTGTGCTTTAGAAAAATCAATTTAGTGACTGAATGGAAAATGGACTGGAATTGGAGTGAGGAAATATTTGAAGTAGGCCGACTCAACATCAGGTTATTGTAATAGTCTATGGTGTCAGAGGAGAGACTGGGAGACATTTGAGAGATGCTGCAATTCTGAAGGAGGAAGAGAAAGAGCTTAGTGTTGGGGAAATGACCTAGGAGAGAACTGAGGGATCAAGGATTGGAAGTCATAGTGTGGATGAGGAATAGGGTTATGTAAATGAAGATAGAGCAAGAAATGAAAACCCAATAGATTATTGTTGAATAAGGGAATTTCAGAACTCTTGAACAAAAAAAAAAAGATGTTTTTTGTGATTGATAGCAAGATCAAGAGTATGACCATCTTTGTGGATGGGGAGCTTGAATGATGTTGGAGAAATCATCATCATACAGTTGGAAGAAGGGGGAGAAGAAGGTAGGAAGGCAAAAATTAGTAAGAATTTCTTGCAAAAAAATTCAAAAGAGGGAAAAAGAATTGTTGAAGTTTTAGTAAAGAAACCATAAAGTTATAAGTAACTGTACTTTAAAGAAAATTCCCATTTCTTAACAAGAAAGGCAAAATGATCATCACATGCTGTTCCTCCTCCCATCAAGTCGATATTATCATTGTTAAGAGGTAGTTAAATGATGCAGTGGAGAAGAATTCTGAGTTCAAATTCAGTCTCAAATATTAGAATAGTGATCCTGGGCAGTCATTTAACTCCTGTTTGTCTCAATTTCCTCAATTTTAAAAGGGAGATAACGATAGCAACTACCTCGTAACTACTTTGTTGTGAGATAATGAGATAATATTTGCACAGTGCCTAACACACTGCCTAGTACAGGTATGGCTCCACTCACAATCCCTTCAATTCTCCAGACCAAAGATCTTTTCCTTGGTCTTCATTTCTCTACTTCTCAATACCGCAGTTTTCTCGCCTTTAAAATGATAAAGTAAGATTAGATAGCTTTTAGTCACTTCCTGACCTAGCTCTATGAACCTATAATGCCATTAGTATAATCTTTCCCCTATTCAAATATAAATTCCATCTCGAGGGCATGGATTGCCTCCTCCTTTTATATCTATATCTACATCTGTATCCTCAGCACCAACCACTTAACTAGTCACATTTGTTGTTGAGTCATTTTCATTCATTCTTTTTTTTTTCTTTTTTTCTTTTTCTAAGGCTGGGGTTAAGTGACTTGCCCAGGGTCACACAGCTAGGAAGTGTTAAGTGTCTGAGACCAGATTTGAACTCAGGTCCTCCTGAATTCAGGGCTGGTGCTCTATCCACTGCACCATCTAGCTGCCCCTGTTGAGTCATTTTCAATCCTATTAGGTTCTTTGTGACCCCATCTGGGGTTTTCTTGGCAAAGTACTGGAGTGGTTTGTCATTTCCTTCTCCAACTTGTTTTACAGATAGGAAAAGGGAGGCAAACAGGGTTAAGTGTCTTGTTCAGGGTCACAAAGCTAGAAAGGTACTGAAGCCAGATTTGAACTTAGGAAGAATCATCTTCCTGAATCCTTGCTATATCTATTTTACCACCTGACTACCCCTAACCTGTCACATAGAGGGCATTTAAAATTTTTTTTTATTTATTCATTTACCCAGTCATTCAATTTTACATCACCACTAATGACTATCTAGATCTAGTATCATCTGACCTATATCTTGCCTTCTTTTCCATAAACAGGAGTTCTTTGTCAAATGTTTTGCTAAAACTTAGGCAGAGTGTAATGAAGTTGAATTGGTCTAGAGAGACCATCCAATGGAGCATGCTCCAAATTACCCTGTCCAAAGAAAAGAAAAGAAAATTAAGTTAGTAATTTTGCATGCTCTTTTCTTTGTGAAGCCAGGCTGATTTTGTCATTTTTGCTTCATTATTTACATGTTTATTATCTCTTTAATAATAAATCTTAGAATTTTGCAAAAATGTTGTCAAGCCTATTGATCCTCAGATTTATAATTACATTATTCTTCCCTTAAAAAAAAAAAAAACTGAAACAGCACTTTTCTATTTCTAATACTACTACATTGCTCCTATTCCCCATGATTTTCAAAGGTCAAGAGAATGAGAGCCATTACTAGGGTTGTTGATTATAGGAATGAAAATAATAAAATGGATTTTAGAGATAATCTAGAAGTAGAATCCACTATAAGCCTCATCTCTAAAATGATGGTGTTGAAGAGAACCTTAGAAAATCAACTTAAAAACTAGTTGAAAAGATTTAGCAACTTCAGCAGAGTTGCAGAAGATAAAATAAACCCACAGAAATCATCATTTCTATATACTATCAATAAAACCCAGCAGGAAAAGATAGAAAGAGAAATTTCATCTAAAATAACTGCAAACAATATAAAATATTTGGGAGCCTACCTGCCAACAAAACCCCAGGAATTATATGAACACTATTATAAAACATTTTTCTTGCAAATAAAGACAAATCTAAACAAGTGGAGAAATATTAATGGCTCAGGAATAGGCCAAGCTAGTATCATTTCTATGTTATTTACCTATTCTACCTTATTTACTTATTCAGTGCCATACCATTCAAACTAGCAAAGAATTATTTTATAGAGCTAGAAAAAATAATAACAAAATTCCTCTGGAAGAGCAAAAAGTCAAGAATATCTAGGGAAACAATGAAAAAAAATGTTAAGGAAGATAGCTTCATAGTTCCAGATTTTGAACTATATTATAAATAGGTAATCATCAAAACAATTTGGTACTTGTTAAGAAAGAGAGTGGTGGGTCAGTGGAATAGATTACACAGTAAGAAGTGATTATAGTAATCTAGAGTTTGATAAACCCAAAGATCTAAGATTTTAGGGCAAGAATTCAACATTTGACAAAATTTGGGGGAAAACTAGAAAGCAGTTTAGGAAAATATGCATTACAGATCTAAACCTCATATCAAGATAAGGTTAAGATGGATAAGTGACAACAAGGGTGGTATCATAAGTAAATTAGAGGAACATTGAAAAATGTCAGATCTATAGATAAGGGGAAAGTTTATGACCAAATAAAAGATAGGGTTATAGGAAATAAAATATATAATTTTGAATACATGAAATTAAAAAGCTTTTCCATAAATAACAAATGCAGCCAAAATTTAAGGAAAAGAAGGTTGGATTTCAGGGCAGTGGGAAGAGGGGGGGAGTAGTAGTGAGGGAGATTTGCTTCATGTTTCTTTGACAAAGGGCTTGTTTTTCAAATATATAAAAAATGGAGTCAAATTTATAAAAATAAAAGTCATTCTGCATTTGATAAATGACCAAAGGATATGGACAGTTTTCAAAGGAAGAAATTAAAGCTATATATAGTAACAGCAAAAAATATTCTAATTCAAAATTAGGTTAGAGAAATGCAAATTAAGACAACTCTGAGATACCACCTCATACTTATCAGACTGCCAAAAACGAAAGAAAAGGAAAATGACAAAATACTGGAAGGGATGTTAAAAACATTGGAACAGTAATCCATTGTTGGTAAAGTTGTAAAATGATTCAACCATTCTGGATAACAATTTGAAATTACACCTAAAGGGCTATAAAACTGTGCATTTATCCTTTGATCCAACAATTTCTGTATTCCAAAGAGATCAAAGAAAAAAGAAAAGAACCTATTTGTACAAAAATATTTATAGAAACTTTTTTTTTATGGTTTCAAAGAATTGAAAAATGAGGAGATGCCAAATCAATTAAGAAATGGGTAAACAAGTTATGGCATTATGATTGTGATGGAATATTGATGTTCTATAAGAAATGATGAGCAGGATAGTTTCAGAAAAACCTGGGAAGATTTAAATAAACTGATGAACAGAACCAGATGAGCACAGTAAACAGTAATGTCAATATTGTTAGAAGATAAAATAAACCCACAGAAATCATCATTTCTATATACTATCAATAAAACCCAGCAGGAAAAGATAGAAAGAAAAATTTCATCTAAAATAACTGCAAACAATATAAAATATTTGGGAGCCTACCAGTGCCAACAAAACCCCAGGAATTATATGAACACTATTATAAAACATTTTTCTTGCAAATAAAGACAAATCTAAACAAGTGGAGAAATATTAATGATCGATCAGCTTTTAAAGATATGATTACTCATCAACATAGTGATCTAAGACAATTCCAAAAAATATTAAAAAAAATTCTCCACTTCCAGGGAGAGAACTAATAAACTCTACATGCAGAGTCAAGCATGCTGGGGTTTTTTACTTTCTTTATTCTTATTGTTTTATTTTGTTTGCAACATAGCCAATATGGAAGTATGTTTTGCATGACCTCACATGTAAAATTAAAAACAAATATCTTGCCTTCTGAAGGAGGGAGACATGAAAGAGAAGAGAATTTGGAACTCAAAAAATTTTAAATGATAATTAAAAACATTTTACTTGAAATTGGGAGATATTTAATGAAATAAAAATTTTAGATAAAATTATAGGATTAAATTAATCTCTAAGGCCCATTTTAGTCCTAAATTCTAATATGCTGCGATTCTGTAATTTGGTAGCTAGTTAGATTTGAGAAGTAAGCTAGTTCTTCAACTATGGTCAATTCAAGGTCAAGATGCATAAGCCTAAAATTTTTATCAGAAATAAATTAATGTACTATGAATTGATAATCACAACATTACTATGCTTCTCTAAATGCTATCTTAAAAGCTCTTCACTTAGACAAAATCTTGGCTTGTATCTGTGTAATGAAGGGTTTAATTCTTTCCAGCCCTAAAATACTGTGATGCTATAAAATTCCTTTCCCTACATCTCTTTTCTTTTATGTTAACTAGTATTCAGGTAGGAGAGGGAGGGAAAGAAAATGTTTATTATTATTTCCTACTACTCAATTACAATATATAACATCATATATAAACATGACTTATAAATATTTTCTTTCAAATCTAGTTTAAGATGAATAGTTATGTCATTGTTGTCACAATCTTTTTTTCCTACCGAAAAGAGTAATCTATTTTGGTAATAAATAAGAACTTCATTTACCTAACTACTTTTGGATAATGCTGCTGAAAATTTTTGTGTGGCTATCCTTCAAATTTAACATATCTGAAATCAAACTAATCATCTATACATCTCTAACTGATCTCCTCTACTCCTAACTTTCCTATCTCAATCAATCACCTGTGCTTAAAACGTGATGGATTAGAAAGAATATTTAACTAAAAGACAAGAAATTTGGATTTGGGGTCTGGCGATTTTACTTGCTATCTGCATGCCCCTTGGGCAAATCATTTTAACTCTTAAATCTGTTTCATCATCTGTAAAAATGAGGGAATGTGTTGAGATTTTATCTAAATTCCCATCCAGGTCAAAATTCTATGATCATGCAAAATAATCTTTGATTTATCCTTCAAATCTAACCTCAATAATGAAAGTCCATTTTATCTTTAACATGTTTCCTTCCTGTCATTTTCCAAGATCATCACCTTACTTCAGTTATCACTTTACACTTGGACTATAGAAGTGAATTTTTTAAACTGGTTTCTCTACTTCTAGTGTTTTCTACTTCCAATCTCTGCAGATCATTTTAGATTTATCTGGAGTTTGACCCTACTACCAGACTGATTTTCCCTAAAGCACTCTTTCTGTAAGTCACCTTCCCTGCTCATCAAGTACATCAAGTACCACATCAGTCTGATTTTTAAGGTCTATAATCTGGTTCCATTGTAGTCTTGTTTTTTCCCCTTATTGCTCATTTACATGAACTTTCTACGTCAGATTTGGAAGACTCATTATTATCAGAATGAAGTTGTGGTTTTCCTTCCCCAGTTTTTATTTTTGTCTACATCCATCTTCCAATTCTGAATGACCTCCTTTTTCTCTTTGCCTATTAAAACCTTAGTTACATGTTTTAAGAGTCAGCTTAAATCCCTTCTTCCTTCCCAGACTGTTCCAATCCCAAATAATTTTTTTTCTACAGCCTATTCCACGTATTTGGTCCTTATATGTTACTTAAGTATTATCACTATCTTTTCTAGTCTATACAAGATTTCCCCAGCTAAATTGTAAGGTCTTAAAGTCAGATATCATATCTCATACTTCTTTTTTATTCCCATGAAACCTAGAACCATGATGGACACATCATTGATTTATATTTAAATTCTGTGAAAAAGTTTTAATCTATTCAGAACAATCAATCAATAAGCACATATTAAGCACTATGTGCCAAGTACTGGAGACACAAATACAAAAGTAAGACAGTCCTTGCCTTCAAAGGAACTCACATTCCATTTTATTATTATCATCATGGGCCCCAAAGCAGATTAAAGCTAGTTTTGGGGAGGCTCCATCTCCCTTTCTTTCCCCCCTTTCTCCTTGAGTCCATATTTCCTCATGGTCTTTTTCCTCTTCTCCCATCAAACATACCAGTGGAAAAGAAAATCTCACTAATTAGTTCACACCAAGGAGTAATTGAGTGCTAGAACTTAATGTGTTGCTTCTCACAGGGCATTTTCAAGCTTCAAGTACAAGCTAGCCAGTGGAAAAAGTACTGGGGGCACAGGAGGCAAATATATGTGGCTTCCCAATCTGTGTACGTAGAGGGATATTTCTGGGTTTAACACTATCAGATGAATCAGCCAATTATCAGTTTCTTGCCCTTTTTCTTAAACTCTTCTGTCAAAGCGTTTCTGTTCAGTGATGTTCCTTGTGATGCTCTTCAGATCCCTGTTCACTTCTCCTCCCAAGCCTTACTAAAGGACCATCAGAACTCCTTGTCAGTTACCTAAGATGTTACCACAATTGTGAACCAAGAGAAGGGTTTTGTTTTGTTTTGTTTTGTTTTGTCACGTGTATCATTGGCCAGGTCCAGGAACAATACTGCTATAGCAAGCAGGTTCTATTTCTACTAGAACTCTCCACCTGTCACCTAATAGACAAGCCCAAGGGCATCAGTGGACTGCTCTCAGCATGGTACTCTTATCTATCAGTAATAACTGATAGGCAACAGGCATCGGCCAAAGATGACTGGGAGCTTGCCAGAATACATGGAACGTTGTATTGCTCAATTAGTCATAAAGGCAAAATTGTTGTAGCTCCCAGCAACCCAGAAACCATAAATTCTGCACATTGATCATTTTCATAAATATCACCAATAATGGAAATATGCTTAGGGCAGCCAAATTATATGAAAAGGGGACAGATTCAGGGCTGAACTAAATTTGGCCCAAATGAAAAACCATCTGGCACAAGGCAAGCGATGATTTTTAATAAAAACTGAAAACATGGCCCGTAGCGTTCGTCCTGGGCTATATCTCTATTCCCCAAGAATTCCTGATCCCAGATGTCCCGTGCCTACGGCTTGGAAAGGATAGGAAAACCAGGTGAAAAATCTGCAGCCAGGCAGACTTTGTCAGGCAGAGAAGATGTGAAGCTTTTTGCGAGGTTGACCTAGATTGTGTTGGGTGCCGTACAATGCACAAAAATAGAAAGGCTCGCTCTGTGCCTTTCACTGCGAGAACATTAGGTGCCAAACCTTAGTTCAGTTAGTTATTTTAACTAGCACTTAACTAAGGAAAGAGCAGGATTAACCTAGAACTTGACCTAAATTCTAACAAATTTTAATAAAGACCAATTTCTTGAATGAATTTCCTTGTACTACATTCCCATAGTTATCTTGCAAATGCATTTATTGCCTTTCCTTATTAGCTAATGAATGCCATTTCATAATGTATCTGATGCTTTATCTCTATCTAGGGTATTAAGATACACACTATTATAGATGAAGTATTACACGGTGTTTTGCAGTATTATATGTAGTACAGATGAAGTATTTCTGACGGGTATTTTGGCGCATTATATATGTTATATATTCATGGTGTTTTATACTACGGAACATTAACAGACGGCATTTTAGCATTTTATATATAAGGAGGGACACATGAGGAGTATTCTCTAGAACCAGATGGAGTTCTAACACACAAGGTCTCACACACAGGGTAGAAGTATCTTCGCTTCCCTTTAAGCGGTGACTAGGAGGAATAACCACAAGCGGAATGGGGTGGGGGACGCTGGAGCGCTAGTCTTCTGGTAAATCAGGGCTCGCAGTCTCCCGGCTCCCTCGGCCTCTCTCCCCACCAAGCAATTGACAAACGGCCTGGGGAGAGGGCTTTGGAAGGAGGCTCTAGTTCGTACCTCAGGAGGGGCGGATCGTCGCCTCGGGGAAAGGCGAGACTTGCGCCCGAGGACGCTTCCCCCGCTCTCATTGGGACATCCCGGAGGGAGCCGTATCTCGTGGGGAGGAGGCCGCGGGGGGCGGGGGGAGGTGCTCGGGCGGGAAGGCCCTCCCCAGTGATCCGCACCTGGGAGGCGCGGGCAGCGCCCGGGCCCGGCTCCCCAGAAGTCCCGCTCTCCACGCCTCCCAGGTTTTCCCCCCAGGGCTTGGGGTTTCCTGTTTCAGTTCTTGGTAGTCTCCAGCAGCAGGTGCTGGTTTGCCAACTCTTCCGCTCCGAGGAGGAGGAGGAGGAGGACAAGGAAAGGAGAGAAGGGAAGAGGAGGAGGTGGAGGAAACAGCGGCTGCTGCTGCCGCGGGAGACGGAGAGGGAGCCGCGGAGGAGAACCCCCGCCGTGCTCCGCGCGCCCGGGAGCAGGGGCCGCAGAGGGGTGCGGGCGGAACCCCGGGACTGCTGAGAGCAGAGCTGGGCGGCGGCGGCGGCGGCCCGGGAGGATGTGAAGGGGAGGCGCCGACGGCGCGGCGGCTGAGCCCGGCGCAGCGCAGCGGAGGCCGATCGGCGGCGGGCCGAGGGCAGAGCGGCCACGGCAGAACGGGAGGACCGGCAGGACGTGTGATCGGCTGCAGGCAGGTTGCGCCTCAGATCCTCCTGTGTTTGTGCGCGTGAGGGTGCGTGTGTAAAAGCCGAGGGGGGAGGCGCTGCGGCCGCCGAGTCTCGGCGGTCCCTGCCGGGTTTACTCCTTCCCTCGGGGAAGGGGCCGGGAGCCGGGCTGGGCGGGGCCGCTCCGTGGGAGGCCGGGGCGGGCGTGCGTGCTGGGAGCACGCCGGAGCCGGGGCCGGGCCCGGAGCCGAGCGGGAGCCGGAGCGGGAGCGGCGGCGGGGGCGCGCCCGGGGGCTCCCGGGAGAAGGAAGCGGCTGCCGGTCCGGGCCGCCGGCCACAGCCGCCGTCGCTGCCTCCCTTTTCCAGGCCCCGGAGGGTCTGTGCTCCCCGGAGGTCGAGTTAGTGAGATCCCGAGACGGGAGGCCGAGGCCCCGGGGCGGAGCAGAAAGCCCGGCGGCCCGGGTCCGCCGCTCCCCCCGCCCCCACCAGCTGCGGAGACCCCGAGGAAGGTGAGACGCCGGCAAGCTCCATCTCGGAGAGGGGCGGCCAACATGGAGGTGGCCGGGCCCTAGTCCGCGTCTGGGGGGCGGCCGGGAACGGAGCGGCTGCGGGCAGAGACCTGCTCTTCCCCTGCCCCCCGCCCCTCTGTTAGACAGCGGCGGGAGGGACCACACCCGCTGACCCCAACCCGCCGCCTAGACTCTCCCTACCCAAACGGTCGCCGACTCCGGCTCGGCCCGTCCTACCGTGCCCTGACCCCATTCTTCCTTCCTATCAAACGGTCAGCGTGGCCGACCCGCCCCAACCTACGGAGAGGTCAAGGCTGCGGCCACGGACACCGGCCCGCCAGCCCCTTTAAAAATCCCGCCCGCAGCCTCCCCCACCCCCCGCGAGGGTGATTTTAACTTGGGTTTTCTTCACCTGGGGGCAGAGCGGCGTCTCGGGAATCCCGAGCAGAGGCAGCTCTTCTCTGGCTCCCGGATTGTTCTGGGGGTTTGGGAAAGGAACCCTCCCCCCCAACTCTTCTAGTGTCTCTTCCCTCAGACTGACCTCTGGCCTTAAAAAGGGCCGGGGCCAAGGGCCTCGGGTTCGGAAACGCGCGAAAGTTGCTTTGTGGTGGTGTCTCCTTCTGGCCAGGGCTGTGGGACATTCACCTGTGCATGTTCCCCCGATGTTAATATCAAAGCGTTTGCAGGGTTTTTGAGCAAAGCTTGAACATGTTAAGGCTGGAAAACATCTAAGATGTTAGGGCTTAAGAAACGAGTTCCATTTACAGCTTGGACTGCAGATAATCCCCCTGTTTCTTAACTCCTGGTTGCAGTTCTTCACAAATACTGTGTTTTGTTTTCTGAAATTAGAAGAGGGAGGAAATCTTAGGCAAGATTAGAAAAGCTGTAGTTTTTACGGGAGACGTAGGAATACCTGGAAATGCACGCTTATTCGGCCAGCTTTAGGGTTTTGTCCTTTTTCTGTGTTTAGAGGGAAAATTTATTTGGTGTAATTGGAAATTATTTTTCAGATGAGACTGAAGAAGCTTCCTTTGTGCTTGTCTCATGTACTTATGTATTCTTTGAAAAGAATTTTAAAACCAGACCAAATTAGATTTTTTTTTTTTTAGCATGTGGGTATTAATAAAATAATGCCAAGCTGATAGTCTTTTCATGTTTGTTACCTAGGACTTAAATCATTACATTCTAATGAAAATGATTTAGATTAGGAAAAAAAAAATTTGTGACATTTCTGTTAACTTCTTCCTTACAAGGGTATCCAAATTTTAAGATGTCTTGATTAATTAGATAGGCTTCTTTAAAGATAGATAATTCATGGGAGGGAAAAGCCAAATTTGATGATGCAAAAAGCAGTTGGTTAATAGAAAATGGGTTTCTAAATTGAGCATAAAGGATTGATTTTTTTTTCCCCTCTGGAAATTTCTTATATATGAGAGTTTTGCTTTCTTTATCATTAGTTGAATAAATTCTAATACTGCTTCCAAATTATTCATTTACCATATGACTTTAGACCACCTATCTCTAAAGCACTGTACAAGTGAGAGCTAAAATTCATAGGACATAGTCCCTGTTCTCAAGTAGCTCATAATCTAATAGAAAGGAAAGGATATAAGTTGAGTACACTAGTTATACTGCAAAGCAGTGTAAGGAATTGGTGGGCTCCTACCGTATTTCCTTGTTTCCTTGTCTTCCTCTATCTTCCCTCCCTTCCAGAGTCAAGAGGATGAGGTCCTTCCTTTCTTTCCCCAATAGTGAGGACGGACCTACTTGATCCCCCTTTTCATCCTCTAGGACCTTGTTTGTTCCTACTTTTCTTTTTCATATTGAAATCTTTATGCAATACTGATTCTCCTTTTGCCTATACTTATGTTCAAATCATCTACAATTTTTTCCATTTACCTTTTACTACCAACCTTCTAGAAAGAGTAGTCCATAATTTCTGCCTGTTACTTGATCACTTAATGACTCTTCAGCCTTTGGTTTTACTGTCATTCCCACCATACTACTGGAACTTTTCTCAAAGTCCAATTGGCTGCTTAATTGCCAGATCACATAGTTTTTTTTTGTTTTGTTTTTTTTTTCCTGCAGCATTTGCTGTATTGGTGAATTTCTCTTTGCTGTCTACTAAGACCTTTGGCGTCTTCTCCCTCTTCTCTCTCTCAGCATTCCTTCATAATCTTATTTGTCTTTCCTCTCTGGCTCCCAAAGTGTGGGTTTTCTTCTCAACATTTTCTTGGACCCTCTTTTTTCTCTAAATATATTCTCTCCCTTAATCTCATTCATTCCTATGGCTTCAATCATCACTTTGCAGATGATTCAAATTTTATTTCTAGGCATTATTTCTTCCCTGAACTTTAGTTCCTCACTGTTAGCCATCTGATGGAAAGAAACACAGAAATAAGAATATATATGGAACACATTCATGGAATGATGTGCTATTTGAGTTAACTGGAATGAAGGTACTTATGTAGGAGTAGTAAAGCTGGAAAACAGTAGCCCAGTATGAGGTTATTAATAATTGGAAAAATACAAGTAGGACCTATTGCACTAGTGTCATAAATATTACAGCAAAATCTCATTGTAAAATATTTTTGGCCAGCTGTTCCACATAGGTTATTCCTGGAGAACCATGTAATATGTTGGGCAATGAGTATGTTTATACCAAATGGTATAAAGAGTGCTAGACTTGGGTTGAACATCTAAAGACCTGGACCCTTACTAACTTCCTATCACTTTGGACAAGGAATTTCTCTTTCTGAGCTTTTTTTTTTTTTAATCATCTGTAAAAACAAAGAAGTTGAACTAGAATTTTCTAGAAGTTCCATCTAGCCCAGAAATTACTTGGTGACCCAGAAGTATACCTAAAAAAAAATTAATGTTTAGAAAAAAGCTATTACTCAAGGTTTATAAACCCAAAAAACTCAGGAGGAATTTTAAGAGTCTGGACTTTTTAAAGTCTTCCTTTTTTGGGGGGGTGCATTTTTTGAAGAGGAGAGGGATGATCATAGCTTTCCAGTAATATTTCATTTCTTAGGTCTCAGGCCTCTAGTAGCATCATCACTGTTAATGGGGAATATTACGTATGTTTAAGAAAGTACTTTTTTTTTTTCTCTTAACTTCCACTGTATCCCATGACACATACTTTCTCAGTAACTTGTAATAATGGTGCCAGATATCCAGCCTCTTATTTCCAGAATGGATTCTGGGCATAAAAACACCAATGTTTTCCATTGGTTGGTAGAGTAAGTAGTAGGAGGGAGAAATAACACTCCTAACACCTGGGAATAATATATGTCAAACAATTTCTTATTAAGATAAGGGTAAAACAATGTCTTGAATAAACTCCAAAGACCACACCCTTGGATAAAATATGATCCACATGGCCAACCATGTGACCTGGATGTGCTGTAGTTTAAGCTGGGTTGTTTATAAAAATTTGGCTTATTTGGCCACCTGATTTTAAAACATCAGATGCTTACTTTCTAAAGCAGTGTTCTTAAAAATAATAGCTGGCATAACACTTTAAAAATTCTACATACATTATTTTTACTAGAATTTTCCAAAGCTCTGTGAAGTAAGTATTGCAGGTCTTTCTTTGCTTCCAATTTTACAGATTCAGCAACTGAGGTTTAGAGTCATTAAGTGATTTATGATTACTCAGCCAGTGTCAGATATGAATTTGAACTGTGGTGTTCCTCCTGACTCTCAAGTTCAGCACTCTATTATGCCATGATGTCATTGTTTGCTTTAAAAAAAAAAAATCCTCTCTCCCTCCAAAAATTATCTATTACTGTACATATGGAGCACATTGTGTGTGTGTGTGACATGTACATTTTGGGAAGTGATTCTGATTTTCTTTTGAAGGATGTAAATAATTGGGGAAGAAAGTGGGAGGATGGAAATGAAGAATATCAATCTCTTAAGATAGTAATTCAATTCTATGTGTATTAAATGCCTACTTTGGGCTAGGCACTGAGGATATAAAGACAAAAAAAAGTGTCCTCTGAAAGCTTACATGCTACTAGGGGGGGATACCAGATACACAGATATGTAGTTACAAAAATAAATAGAAATTAGTGGATATGGGCGAGCTCTACTCACATCTGGGAGGATCAGCAAGGGCCTAGTGTAGAAGGTGCAACTGTGATCTCTGTCTAAAAGGGAGCCAGACACTCCTAGAAACTGAGGTCAAGAATGGGAAGGCATTTTAAGAAGGACAGGCTCTTCAAGGAATGATGGTGGATTGCTATAAACCAAAATATAGTGGGGATGGGCCTGAGAGGGGACAAATAATGTAAAATCATCTAAGAAGGATGGACTAGAGCCAGGCTGAGGGTTTAAATGACAGTGGGGAGCCAGAGAATCTTCCTGAGCAGAAGAGGGACACAGTCAGCCCTATGCTAAGGAGTATCAGTTGGGTCTTCCTGATTCTAATCTCCTTTCTCCAATCTGTTTTTCAGTAAGTTGCCAATAAAAAGGCTGTTAGAGTCCAGGGGGAAGGCCTGAACTAGAGGAGTGGTTAGTTTAATGGAATCAAGAGAGAAAATATAAGATGTCAGTTTTACCTCCTCAATAAGTTTTGACAACTGATTGAACATGATGGGGAGAGTTATGATGAGAAAGTGAAGCATCGGGGACAAAGCCAGAATTTCAACCCTGGCTGACTACAAGCAAGTGGCGCTCTAGGCAGAGAGCAGGACATTAGAGAGAAGCCTAGGTTTGGGGAAAGGAATTGCATTTCATTTTGGAGAGATGGAGTTTTGAGTTGTTGCCTTTGGGGGCGTCCAAGTGGAGATGTCTACGAAGGAGTTGGCAGGAAAAAGAAGAGGACTAGATATTCAGGTTTCAGTCATCTGCATCGATGGCAGAATTGAATCTGTGGGACCTGGTGAAATGATTAAGAAAGGATATAGAGAATGAAAGGGAACCAGGACACAGAACAGCTTGAAGGGTAGGGTCAGGGACGAGATTGCAGCTGGTTAAGAAATGAGTGGAGGGGATTAAATCGTTTGGTTGTGGAAGGATTCAAGACTTGAATGATGATGCAGTCAAGAGAATGATTAATTCAGACTACACCTAATTCAAGGTAAAAGTGAAGATTAACTGTTAAATAGTACTTTAAAAGCAATTTTAATTTAAATACTGAACATATTAGTTACAAATGATTATTTGAGTAGTTAGGGAAACAGTGAGTACTAGGAGCTACTATGAGTTTTCTAAGAATAAATAATTTCACTTAACTTTTTTGATGCTGTTTCTATTCTTGCATATTAAAAGAATATTGTATCTGTTGAGTGTGGCTAATAGAAAAACCATTGAAGTTCATGGATATAATAAAATATATCCTTTCCCTCAACAGAGGAGTATGGAATTCTGACCACAAAATCTTGTATAAATGATAGTTGAGTCGGATCACAATATTGGATGTTTTTGATTTTATTTCATTTATTTATTTATTTATTTATTTTTTGGTCACAAGGGAGGGTTTAATATGAAAGAAGGGGAGGGTGCTCTCCCTAAAGTCTAAAAAAAAAAGGTATTATACATATATATTTTTTTTCTTTTCTTTTTTTTAATTTATGAGGCAATTGGGGTTAAATGACTTTCCCAGGGTCAACAGCTAGGAAGTGTTAAGTGAAGCCAGATTTAAATTCAGGTCCTCCTGACTTCAGGGCTGGTTCTCTCACTACTACATTAACTAGCTGCCCCTTAAAATATATTTTTAGAAAATGAAAGAGGAGTATATATAATATACTGTATTTTAGGTTCAAAATTTTAACTTGTGAAGTTATAGGATGCAGACAGACCTGGTTTGAAACTAGTACATGTGAAAAACACCTTGAATGTGTTAAATTATATTAATAGAAGTAAATAAAGGGTCCTGAACAAACTAAGCAAGTGATGATCATTATTCTGGTTAGGCCAGACCATATCTAGAATATTATGTTTAGTTCCAAGCACCATTTAAAGAAGATTATTACTTTAATTTAAAATATGAAACAGAATGATATTGTATAAGCAGAGCACCAGGGAGTACACTTGATATGGACATAAATGTTAGCTTTACATAAAGAAAAGCTTGAACAAGCTGAACTATCCTGAAGTAAAATGAGTTACCTTATACATTAGTGAGGTTAGCTTATTAGACTTTCTCAGGGACATTTTAAAGAGAGGATTCTTTCATGGGATAGGAGATTGAATTAGATGACCATTCATTTCATTTTTAAGATTCTTATTTATTAAAGTCTAGGACTTTCCAAAAAGTAACATGAGTTCTTTATTCCATTAATATTGTGGAAATATATTCTTCTAAAAGATTATGCAACTCAAACTTTAAATGAGATCTATTTTCTACTCTGTTAAATCCTGTTTTACAGTATTTGAAATAGAAGAGTTTAAATGTTGAGGATATTTTCTTGTAATAACAGTGTAATAAAAAATTTTCATTTGCTTTTTGTGGTATGTGATCAAATGACTTGATTGCTGAGACATTTCATTTTTGTCAAAATCTGTTAATTACTAATATTAAAAATACAAATTGCTCTCTTTATACCAAACCATAATTTTTAAAAGAGATCTGTACTAATTTGCTGAATATTCATTTGAGATCAGTTAAAATACGTAACTAATTATTTGAGATGACAAATTTTAAACTACACAATTTTTCTAAGAACTGGCCTACAAAGAAAAAAACAATGCATAAGAATTATCTAGGGACAGAGTTTTCTGTTATTTATGCTAGTCAGGTTATGTAACAAAATTTAGTCAATTGTGTTTTTAAAAATGGTTTTAAATGTGTTTAAGGATCTTAATACATTTCCTCCTTTCCTTTTTGTTTTGTATGTTGTGTTAATACTAAACAATAGACACAAGAAAAATATAGTAGGCTTTCCTTGTAAAAGTTCTTGGATGATTTAAATCTCTGTGATTTGCCATGTAAGGCCTCATGATAGCCTACTGATTGTACTAGCAGATCCCCGAGCCTGGGGTCAGGGAGACCTTCGCTCAACTTTGGCCCCAGATTAAAATATAGTGTCCAGACTAGCTCTCTGGAGGATCTCAGGACCAGCCTTGGTCTTAGTGGAGAAGTGATGAAGGCAAGAGAGCCACAGTGAGGCTAATCAAGTCGTCTTCTCTGTGGCTGAGTTTGTCCCCAGTTTATATGCTCTATTACAATTAAATCAATTCATCATACTGAGTATAAGCTAATCATTATATCACTAGGGAACCATTATTTGTTGAAAGATTAAATCTATCATACTGAACTAGAGAACTATTAATCACCTTGCTCAACTAGATAACCATTATCTTATCAATTCCAATGAGTTAACACCTTGTTGTAAGAAACCTTGCCCCAAGTATATTTCTCCAGAGTTCTGGCTCATTACATATGATTATTAGAAAGTAAACTCTCTGAGATCAAGAACTAATTCACTTTTTATTTGAATCCTCAGCACTTGTATGTGGGTATGTATGTATGTATGTGGGTGCAGGTGCTTTAATAAAATGTTGATTGACCAATTATTTCAGAAAATGTTTCTTGTTGCCTTTGAATGTTAATAAAACTAAATTCATTATTTCCTTTATTTACTCTCCAAGAAGAAAACCTGTGAGCCATTCATCTGTTGAATTGAGTTTTTTCTTTATTTTTCCATTTCATTTATAGTGAGAATATTAGGCTTGATATGGCTCATTTCCTTTGATGTACTCATTGTTCATTGGATCAATCTGAGAATAATCTCATATTTAGAGACCCAAATAGCTAAATTAACATTTTTAAAAATATGTGATTCTTTGTATCTTCTGCCTCCTTTTTTCTATTATTTATTTATTTATTTACTTGTTTATTTATTTGTTTGTTTATTTTTTGGCCGCTACCATCACCCCAGTAGCCAAATGGATCTCTCAAAAAATAGTGCCATTTTATGTTTTACAATGTTTTATAGCCAGCCAATATGCTGGCTATAATTGTAAGTTTTAGAAAAATTAATTTGATGTAAACAACTTCACAAGATGAAGATGATTTACAAGAGTGTTGCAATAATCATCTTGAGACAATGAGTAAAATGCCTAAAAGAAGTCTTTTATATATCTATCTTAGGATGTATTACAATAATATTAATGATTTTGAGGGGGTATACCTATGTTTTTCTGGTGACAAGACTATTACACCTCATTCAGTATTATCGGGGAATGAAGTATTCCACATATTTGAATTTTACAAGTAACAAGTTTATCTCTTTTACCAAAATTTTATTTTAAAAAAATTTTAATTGAATTTTCTAAAATATATAGGGTGATACTTCCCTTAAGTAATTCATTATAATTTGACCTTTCCAGAATTATTAGAATCATCTTTTAAGAGATGAATGTACCTCAAAAGGTCATTTGATTCAGCTCTGCCTGCCTGAAACATAAATTTCCTCTGCAGTATTCTTCAATAAGTGACTGTTCAGCATTTGCTTGAATACTTCCATTAATGAAGAACTTATCTTACAAGGCATCCCATTTCATTTTTTGACAACTCCATTTGTGGACAATATGTGTACCTCTATATAGAGATATACACACATGTGTGTTTTATATATATATGTATTATACGCACATATATTCTTTGATTATTGAACCATCTCTCTCTTTCTCTGTGTCTGTGAATCTCTCTCTTTCCCCCCAACCTTTTCTCCTTTCTTCCCTTCCCAACTTTGGTCCTAGTTCTGTTCTCAAGCTCAAGCAAGAACAAATCTAAATCTGTCTTACAGATAACACCTTAAATATTTATGGACAATGAACCCATCCAGCTTCTCTCCTAGTTTCCTTATGGGCCTCCATCCCAACATTAGTCATTATTTTGTGCTGTGGTATAACAATAGGCCCAGTAATTGCTGAGCTATATGTTGTTTGCCCCTGTGTGAAAGGACCCCATACCACGATGCATTTTTTCTTTTTTATAGTTTTATTTTCTCATCAAGTGTGTGTATGTGTGTGTTACATGTGCCTCTTGCAATTCCTTTCTGCTGTACTGCATGTAAACGAGGAAAAGGATAACCTAACTTGTTAGCATTGTGTCTAATAGAAGAATAGGCTCTGGGTTAAAGGTCTGTGAGACTTTAGAGGATTCATTCTATCACATCTGTTGTATGACCTCCAGTTAAGTGAGATGTCATTATTTTCCTGTCACTAATACCTTGCATTTTTTATAGCTCTTTTAGCTTTTCCAAAGGACTTTCTTCTCCATTATGTCCTGTTAGCTGAGGTAGATGATAAAATTGCTTTGTATTCTCTATCCTCAGTTAATCTCACTAATTTCCTATCCCGATAATGTAGGCTGGTTCTATCTTTATTCTATGACTATCAATCTGTGTCATATCTTGGCTTTCATTTTTATTCCTTATATTATTCTGTGCTTTTGAACTTGCTTGTGAGGAATATCCATCTAGAAGATGGTAAAAAGGAGAGTCATGTTCAGTCAATAAGCATTTATTAAGCATCTCTTGTGTGCCTGACATTTTGCTAAGTGCTAGGGATACAGAGAAAAGTAAAAGATAATGCCGGCTCCCAGGAAGTTTGCAGTCTATGGAGGAAGACAACATGCAAACTACCAGGTAGAGAAAAGCTATATAGAGAATAAATTGGGAATAATCCACAGAGGGAAGGCCCTACAATTAAGAGGAATTGGGAAAGACTTCATATAGAAAGTGGAATTTTAACTGGGACTTGAAAGAATACATAGAAACCTGGAGAAAGGAACATTCTAGGTTTGGGGGATAGATGTTAAAAATGCCTAAAATCAAGAAAAAGATTTTGTCTGACCTCAATCAAGCTTAATCAAGGGCCTTCTAATTTAGCAATTAAAAATTATCATCATTTGAATGGTTTGACTGTAAAATCAACTGGCTTACTCTAAAAACTAAATTTTAGTTACTAATCAGTACATTTTCTTAGAATTAAAAAAAAAATGAACTGTTTAGTTCTTCTGATGTTCCACATTGTTTTGGTATATCCTTTTTTTTTTTTTTTTAAACATCTTGGCTGAAGGCCTCAAAAATTGAGTAGCTACGGTTACACTGTATCTGAGAGTCTCCATTCATTCCTAACTTGTGCTATTACTCCCAACCTCCCACTAGACAAGGAATTCATCTATTTACTTTGAAACCAACCATCACTTTCTGAATTAATAGTGGCCCCATGGACTTTTGTGACTACCTTTTAATTAAAATTTTTTTTCAATAGCTGTGTAAGTTTAGTTTATATTTAAAAGACTTTAAACATGTAATGAATTTGTTCCATTTTGATTTTAAAAAATCAGATTTACTGTTTCTGTTTTTACTTAGATAAAAAAGTACTTACATGATATGGGCTTGGAACATGTTGAAATTAATTTAGCCTTGACATGGAAAGGAAAAAAATATGTAGTGTTAAGTGGGAAAATATTTCCTAACATGGAGATCTATTACTCTCAACCAAAACACTCAAATTAATAGTACCGATTTCAAATCAGCAAATATTATCCACCTCCTGTGTACAATACATTGTGCTAGGGACTAAAGATACAAAGACAAAATTAAAGTAGTTCCATCTCTCAACGTGCTTACATTCTCTTCATCTCAAGTAATTTTTTTTTTTCCTTTTTCCCAGATGTTAATAACACTTAAGACTAGAAGGGCCTTATTTCCGATTTAAATTTTTGAGTATGTAAGCCTTCTTAGCATTTGCAGGGAATTCTCATAGATGTCTGGATGCCTGCTTCTTGGTACGTGTTCATTCCAGTTCCTTGATGCTACTGTGATTGATTAAATGAAATGAGTTCTCTTTGCCTCTTGATACTTTTAGCCTCACATTTGAGATTTATTGTGGGTTTTTTTTTTTTAATCATCACTTAAAAGAATAACTTATATTGACAATATTTGATCCATTACAAAGGGGACAAAGATGTATTTTAGAGTCAATTGGTAATTTAGTCTGTCTTGAAACAAAATGCTATATAGATGGTTTTTGATAGTAAAATTTCATGAAAGAGTATTGTACTTTTAGTCAGAAAAAGACTTTTAGATCTCACCTTTGATGTTGTGCTAGCAAATCTGTCACTTTTAAGCTATGTGCCTCTGGGCAAGTCACTTTATTTCCTCAACTATAAAATGAACTAAATTATTTACTATTTCTTATTCACAAACTATGTTCCTATGATCTGTTGAAATTGGTTCTTCTCTTTTCCCATATGGAAATAGGACTCCGACATAACCAAAATGTACTGATTTTAATTCACTTTTCACCTGTAATACCAACCTGGTACTAGAGCCTTACTCCTCGTCTTAGTTGAACTAAAGAAAATTTCTTTTTTTTCCCCTCTTATAGCAGCTGAAATCTACTGGAATATTTCTCTTTGCTAAATGTCTTCCAGATTTATGCTTGGGAAAGTTGGAAACTGGGCATTTTTCAAGGCATATAATAACAGAATGCCAGTTTTTGCATATCCTTTATTTTATTTTTTTTTTTAAATTAGTCCTCTTGAGTGAAGTGGTAGCTATATATTTAAGCACTTGACTGCATCTCTGCTTCCAAGGTAAAAATTGGCACAAGCTTATTGAAATGGAAGCCTCTACTGTTGTTTCAATTTAAACATATAGCTTGACAGAACAGTTCTTAGACCTATTTAATAGTTGTTTATGGGCTTACATGAATACAGTACCCCCTAGCTGCCATAAGGGATACATAAATTGTGAATTAACAAATAGGTAATGGCAGATTTGGCAGATTTTGAAAGGTTGAGTGAGTTAGATTATAAGTGTACCAATGATATAAATTTAAAATGTTACTAGTGTATCTCAATATGTTTGCCTGCTTTACCCATTTTTAAATAGCTAAAAATTTAAGATATATATTTAAGCCGTATATTTAAAGTTATATCAAGTATATTATGCCAAAATTGATCTTTTAATAATAAAAATCTGTAAAAGTTCAAAAGATTTTTGATTGTTTTCCACATGAAGTTAGAACTGTCAACCAAACTACAAAATGAAAATGCATTCTACATATGTAGAATAGAAAGTTTAGACTTGTTTTTTCCACTTGAAAATGAGGAAAGAACAATTGACCATTAAGTTTGCAACACTAAGGTATGTTTCCTAGTATTTATATTTAATAAATAGATTGTTTCCATCATTTAAAAAGAGAAAAACTTGCATTCTTTTCAACATATATCAAAATATCCATGACTTAATTTTTATAAGGGCAAAAGGAGATAAGAGGATAGCAGTGAGATTACTTTTTCTCCGATAAAGAGAAAGTTTGTTTCCGCTGATCATGCCAGCATAGTTTGCATTGAGTTCATTAACATGTTAAAATTACATGCATGCATACACATCCACACAGCCACAGAAAGATAGACACATAGACAGTAAGCCAGAATTTTTTTTGGGGGGGGGAAGGGAGCTAGGAATCAAAGGGTGTGGTGATGGGAGTCTTTTTTTTTCTGCTGGCTTGATTATATTTCACTTTCTCTTAGAGTAGAAATTAGATTAATAATTAAAAGTTTCCTAATAAAAAGTGACATTTCAGGTTTTCTGGCTCTACATGACTGTTATTTCCATGTCATTTTTCAGAGAAATTTTTGAAACTTTGAAAATTTCAAAGGAAGAATTTTTGAATGTAGAATTTTAGGATTGTGGGTTATCTTAGTTCTGCAATATCCATAATCAGAAAAAAGTTAATAATAATGGTGAAAACTTTGCTTTGTATAGGAAGTACAAAGACATTATCTCATTTCATTCTTACCACAAATTTTTGTGAGGTAGGTTGTGCAAGTATTATCCCCATTTCAATGAGGAAAGTGAGCCCTATTAAGGCTAAGTGACTTGACTGTTATACAGATCACAAATGTCAGATTTTAGGGCAGATTTCACTCAATTCCAGGGGTCACCAAACTATGGCTTTGCATACTTGTTTTGATGTTCCAGCTTCTTGATGTGCCTTTTCTCATCTCTTGCTGTAGAGTGTGACAGCGCGCCTTTGAGTTTGTTGAATCACTGCCTTCTTTTTCTCTTCCCTCTTGTATTCACTAAAGATTCCTGAGTAAATTTAGACAGTTTTATTTATTTATTGAAATGTGGGGGTAGGGAAAACTCTTTGCAAAGCAACCTTTAGACATCACTCTACTGCACCAGGGTTCTTGTCATTTGTGTGAAGCACAGTGCCATTACAAACACCTCACTCCCATCTACCTCCTTTTTGCCTACTTGTTCTTTTGAATGGAACTGAACTGGAATGCTTTTAGGGTCATTCATCTGGGCCCTCATAGCCAGAAGGAATCATATTATCCCTATTTAACTAATGTTCAGCCCACTTGTTACACTGGTTATTCCAAACCTCTTCCCAAACCTCCCACACCAACTCTTCTATGCTCTCAGCTGAAGATCTTGCCTCATATTCTACTGAAAAAGATGGGTGTTATCAAGGGAGAGCATATAGAAAGAAGAGAACAAGACTGAGGTTAGAATTCTGGGAAGAAATGAAAGGAGGAAGAAGTAAGAAAGAAGATAAAATAGAGAAGGAGGGAATAGCCAGTGATACTCTTCTGGAAACCCTGCTATTTGGGAGGCTGGTGGATCTCTAGAACTGCTGGGTATCTCCTAAGCTCAGCATTTATGTGGAAAGTCACCAGATTGGCTAAGAACAGTTGACATGGCCCAGGTCAGAAATGGAGCAAGTCAAGGCCCTCTTGCTGATCAGAATGACACTGGCTGGATTAAGTCCCTGCCTTTCCTACCTAGCCAAGATGGAGAGATCCAGTCTAGAAAAAGATAAATAAAAGGAGGAGGTGGTTCCTCCTGTCAAGCACAGCAAAGATGTATGTAATTATAATAATTCTGAAGCCTTAATTATATGCCTTCTGTTTTGTTAACATAAATATTAAATGTTGTTAAGTGTGTTTTTTCAAATTATTTATTTGATGTGCTATACTAATTAGAAATAGAAAGGGCCTTCTGAACATGATAGGCCAAATATGTAAAGATATATTTAAATGGATTTGCATTAAATGAATTACATAAGTTTTATTTTATTATATGTTTTGTATAACTTAAACATTTTAATTTAATTCTGATATGTAGTCTTTTCACACAATATATAAAATATATGACTCCATAATTTAACTTTTGTGGTCTCTTTTCAAAAAATATGACATAAATAGGAGGGTCCTACATTTCTCCCCAAGGAATATTTGTGGGTTGTTTGTTTGTTTTTTTTTTCTTTAAGAATGATTAATATTGGAGTTTAGTTTTAATCATGTCTTTCATATAATTTATAGCATTTGATTTTGTCAAATGAAACTGGCTCTTAGTGCAATGATTCTTTATTTTTGTTAGTTTATCACTAAAAATGAGCATAATGGGTGGGTAGAGAATTAAAACTTCAATTTAAAAAATATATATGTCTGCATATTTATTCTTTTTTAGTGTATTTATTTTTTATTATAACTTTTTTGTTGACAGTACATATGCATTGGTAATTTTTTACATTCTCCCTTGCACTCACTTCTGTTCTGATTTTTCCCTTCCTTCCCTCCACCCCTTCCCCTAGATGGCAGGCAGTCTTATACATGTTAAACATGTTACAGTATATCCTAGATACAATATAGATGTGCAGAACTGAACAGTTCTCTTGTTGCACAGGAAGAATTGGATTCAGAAAGTAAAAATAACCTGGGAAGAAAAACAAAAATGCAAACACTTTACACTCATTTCCTATTTTCCTTCTCTGGGTATGGCTGATTCTGTCCATCATTGATCAGTTGGAACTGGATTAGCTCTTCTCTTTGTTGAAGATATCCACTTCCATAAGAATACTTCCTCATATAGTATTGTTTTAGAAGTATATAATGATTTCCTGGTTTTGCTCATTTCACTCAGCATCAGTTGATGTAAGTCTCTCCAAGTCTCTCTATATTCTGCTGGTCATTTCTTACAGAGCAATAATATTCCATAACATTCATATACCATAATTTACCCAACCATTCTCCAATTGATGAGCATCCATTCGTTTTCTAATTTCTGGCTACTATGAAAAGAGCTGCCACAAACATTTTGGCACATATGTGTCCCTTTCCCTTCTTTAGTATTTCTTTGGGATATAAGCCCAGTAGTAGCACTGCTGGGTCAAAGGGTATGCACAGTTGATAACTTTTTGGGCATAGTTCCAGATTGCTCTCCAGAATGGTTGGATTCTTTCACAACTCCCAACAATGTATTAGTGTCCCAGTTTTCCCTCATCCCCTCCAACATTCATCATTACTTTTTCCTGTCATCTTAGGCAATCTGACAGGTGTGTAGTGGTATCTCAGAGTTGTCTTAATTTGCATTTCTCTGATCAATAGTGATTTGAAACACTTTCATAGGAGTGGAAATAGTTTCAATTTTATCATCTGTTTGCTTATAGTAACTAATGTGCCACTGAAAATCTTTGCCATTGGTAAAAGTTTTCTTCTCTTCTTGCTTCTCTAAAGTCTGGGGAGCCAGACAATTGAAGCTTGAAAGAAATGCGGAATGGTAAAGAACTGAGGATGATAATCAGGATAAGATGGGGAGAGAAGGGGAATAGCCTAGTTTTAAAATTGACTTTGGACCTCCCTCTTTTTGTTATTACAGTACATAATAGTATGCTAGGTACTTCAAAAAATGCTGGCTGATTTTAAACTTATTTATAATAAGTGACTCTGTGGAATGCTTATGCTTCAGTTTTTCGAAGAACTTAAGTAACATACCAATTTTGGTTAAGTTACATGACAATTCTCATGGCCAAAAGATGGCACTGGAGACTGGAGGAAAATCTGAATTTTTTTTTGAAGGATAGAGAAAGAACATTTGTAAGATTTATACTGGACAGATGAAATTGAAATCAGACATTTTGCATATTAGGCATAATAGGCTTATTGAGCATGTGATGAGTAAAAAATTGCTGTTTTAAGAGGTGATAACATAAGTGAACTGGAAGAGACCTTAGAAATTATCTAGATTAATCTGCATATTTTAATAGATGAAGAAAGTAATAACCATAGGTTTTTGAGTAGCTATTAAGTGTTAGTTAGAAGCAGAGCCAGTCCAGGACTACCTGACTTCTGATTTGATGTCAAAAAAATTATGAATGGAAAAAAATATAAAATTTAATTACATACCAATTAAGTCTTTAGACATAAAATTAGAATCATCAATCTGAGGAACCTGATATAGAAGATGCACCTCTGTTGCTAGCACTTAATTCTTCCTCTCCTGGACTATATTATGTTCACTAATTTGTAAAATGTTTTTTCTTAGTACCTAGCAGTTCATATCTCATATTAGGTCTTTAACAAATATTTATTTAGGAAAGAATGAAGCAAAAAAGCAGTTATTCTATAAATTATTGCAGTGTGTGTGTGGGACCCTTACCTAAATTAAAGTCATAGACTCGAGATAAAAAGCAAAAAAGGATTTATTACGATCTCATGAGAAAGGACAATTCCCAAAAGAAAGGAATGTAAAGCACAAGCTGCAAAACACAAGATTATATAGATCCTAAGGCAGAACCCACCCCATTCTGAGCTTTTCTCCCATTGGCTGAGGAGCCAAAATTTACAGTGTAATTTTTAAAATCTACTACAGAAGCAAAGAATACTAGTCAACCATACTCTCTTTACTTAAATGCTGAAATGCTGATGAAAAGGTTGGATGGGGAATGGGGGCAGGAGAGGAATGTAAGTTTATCTAAGATTATGAACACTTGTAGCTTTTAGCTATAGCTCAACTTGTTATTGAAAAGTCTGAAGTCACAATTAGGGCATAGGTCAAGACCATATTTTATAAGGGGTCTTCACCCAATTTATTCCATTTGTGTAGAAAACCAATTGATTTTATTAGGTCAAAGAAAGCATTTATTGGAGAGTTTATTTTTAAATAATTTATATACTAAGCTTAGTGCCTCTCATTTACTTGGTTTCATATATTTGGAGCATCCTTTTCTCTCCTTTTCTTTGGAGGCAGAGGACCCGATTTCGTCTCCTGTGGCCACATCAGGTAACTTCCCTTGTTCTCAGTTTCCTCATCTGTAAAATGAAATGGCAGCCAAGATATTTTCCTGCTGTAATCCATATCCATAATTATTCACAAAACTCATCTCCTTATCTTTTCATTTAAGTACCTACTTGTCCCACTGGGAATATAAAAATCAGTAAACGAGTTCCCACAGATTAATGGGGAAGACAGTGTACAATCAAATATACAAAGCAAGCTACCTACTGGATGAATGGGAAGTCATTTATAAATGGAAGGGACTGGAACTAAGATGGGTGGGGAAAGCTCCCTGTAGAAAATAGGATGTTTAGTTGTGATTTAAAGGAAGTTTGGAAAGATCTGTAGTTGGAGCAGAAGAGTTCCAGGCACAGAGAACAGCCGGAGAAAATATCTGGAGCTGAGAAATGGTATATATATTTTTGTGAAGCAACCAGGAGATCACTGTCATTATATATAAGACATTAAGATTGGGGGGAATAGGATGTAAGGAAACTGAAAAGATGGCAGCGGAGGTGCTAAGTTATAAGGGGCTTTGAATTTGCCAGACAGAGCAATTTGTCTTTGATCCCAGAGGTTGCTGATAGGATGCCACTAGTCTTTAGGAAAGTCACTTTGGTGATTGAATGGAGGATGGATTGGAGTTGGAGTGGGGGAAGATTTGAGACAGGCAGATTGACTGGCAGCAATAGAGGGTTAGAAGTACCGGAGAAGATAATAAATATGAGCTATTCCAAAGGTGAAATCAACAGGTCTTGGAGCTGGATTGGATATTAGAGGAGTGAGGGTGATGGAAAGATAGTGAAGAATCCAGGATGATTCCTAGATTGTGACCTCCAGAGTCCTAGGAAGGACGATCCTGGGGGAAAGGATGAGTTCCATTTTGGACATGCTGATTTTAAGATGTCTACTAGACAGTGTGTTTGATATATCTGAAAGGCAATTTACCAAGTGAATGGTAAATAGAGGAAGAAGAGAAGAGGATCCTGGGTAGAACTGGGAAGGACACATCTGATTAGAATGTATGATCTGGAGGAGGATCCAGAGAAGGAGCAGTCAGGTAGGAGGAGAGAAAAGAGTGCTATGTAAACCTAGAGAGGAGTATGCAAGAGGAGAAAATAGTGTCGGAAACTGCACGGAAGTCCAAGAATTGAGAAGAGGATTTGACAATTAACAGGTGATAACTTGCAGAGAAGTGATTTGATGGAATAAGATAAGTTGAGAGAAGTGAGAAAAGAGAAAGAGGAGGCATCTCTTGTAAGCAGCCTTTTTGAGGAGTTTAGCTATAAAGGACAGAAGACATATAAGGCAGTAAGTAGTATGGATTGAAGAATCAAGTGAGGGTTTTTCAGGCTAACGAAGACACTGACACAATTATAGACAGTAGGAAAGGAGCCAGTAGAGAGGGAAAATTTGAAAATAAGTGAAAGATTGGGGCAAAGGGGGAGGGGATGTAGTCTGTTGGAGGAAACTGGATGGAATGGGATCATTTGAACAAATGGAGGGTAATCACTGAAAAGATCATCATATAGATGATCTTAATAGCTTTTTTTTTTTATTTTTTGTCATATAACAGTTAAATTAGGAATTTACTTAATTGTTTTCTTTCTCACTGTTCAGTAAATATACTTTTGTGTATTATATGTTTATATTTTGTATATATATGTTTATGTGTGTGTGATCTCCATTGCAAAGATAAAGTTAACCATATAATATGTGTTTGAATTCACTGTTCTGGGATATTCCATGTTGGCTAATCAGTTCTTTAAAAATTACAGAAGGGAGTAAGAGTTTCTAAGATTTCCAGAACTATATATTCTTCAAGAATTTTTATCAATTTCATTATATACTTCAACAACAATAGTACATGATGATCAATTCTGATGGACGTGGCTCTCTTCAAATCAGGGTCCAAATCAGTTCCAATTGATCTGTAATGAACAGAACCAGCTACATCCAGAGAAAAAACACTGGGAAATGAGTATGGACCACAACGTAACATTTCCACTCTTTTTGTTATTGTTTGCTTGTATTTTTGTTTTTTCTTCTCAGGTTATTTTTTACCTTCTTTCTAAATCCAATCTTTCTTGTGCAACAAGATAACTGTATAAATATGTATACACATATTGTACTTAACATATATTTTAATATATTTAGCATGTATGGTACTACCTACAATAGAGGGGAGGGGATGGAGAGGAGGAGGGGAAGAGTTGAAACAAGTTTTTGCAAGGGTCAGTGTTGAAAAATTACCCATGCATATGTTGTGTATATAAAAAGCTATAATAAAAAACAAAAACAAATTTTAATCATTATTATGAGCTTGACTCAAATTGAAACAAGTTTTATTTTATTTATTCCTAGAAGAAAATCCATTGTTTTCTTTGCTAGTATGTTTTCTTGTCATATACTTTTCCCTCTAAAGAAGATTCCATGTATTCTAAGTACTTTTATTTATCCAGGAAACTTTTTTTCTCCAAGTTTCAATTGCTAAATTCACTCCCCAAATAAAGGAAATGAGCAAGCAGCCTTATTTGCAGCCAGTAGATATCCATTCTCCTTCCTTTGTTTTTTAAACATGCTTCAAGGGGAGCCTATAGACCTTGGATTTCCCTATTGCTTCCATTCATGCTTCTTAGGGTATTTTGTTATGTGCTTTGACTTGGAAAGCATAGATCTAAAGGAAGAACCTAGAGGACAATTAGTTCAAACCTCTTAATTTATAGTTAAGGCACTTGAAGCCCAGAGAGGTGAAATAACTCCCTCAGCACCACACAGCTAGTAGGTATCAGAATTAGAATATGAACTCAGGTTTTCTGGCTCCAAAAAAAATTTTTTTTTTCTGTGCTACTAACCCATATATTTGCAGTTTGCTACTAACTTATCTGTTGTCATGAATGATTTTTGAATATCCCCCCAGTCCTTGCAGCTATCATTCCAGGAAGTAACCTTACAGGAGAGAGATCTGCTGTACCTGGGATCACAGATACCTGCCACTGATTGTGTTTTACCCAAATTCAGGCAAGATTACCGAGGATGGGAGCATTTGCCAGGCAGATCAAGTGATAGCCACTACTTCCCAGATTCAGGTAGAAGCACCCCTAGGACTCTTCATCTAAGAGCCCAGAGCTGACATTACTCATCAACTGCCTACCACCTGCTCCCAATCCGGGACGGCAGATTCTCCATATGCGATTTCTCCTTATTTGTGAGCTTCTTGAGAGAAAGAACTACCTGACTCTTTAATTGGTATTCTCAGTGCTTAGCATAATGCTTTATACAGTGTTTATTTATACTTTTTTTCATTTATAGATCTATGGGAATATCAAAAAAATGATCAGCTCTAACATATTGCTTTTGCAATAGTTTAATGATAGTATTAGTTTAATGAATATTATTATTTTTAGAGAATCCCCAAAGACACTGCATCCTATATTTCGATAGTCATAATTACAATAAAGTCCTTCCTTTATGCTTTGCTGAAATCTGCTTCCCTCCATCTGTTGTACTTCTACCCACTATTGCTTGATAAGAAACTAGTTGTTGCAGATAATAACAGCTGAAATTCATGAGAACTCTTAAGTTTGCAGAGTACTTTAAACTCATCTCAGTAAGGTAGGTGCTTTTACTTTTCTTTTATAGATGAAAAAACTGAGGCCTAGGAAAACTAAATTATTTGTCCATCATCACATAACTAATAAGCATCTACTGATAGGATTAAACCCATATCTTTCTGCTTCCACTGTCCTTTCTCCTACTGCATTTACAGTGCTTTTTGGAATTAAATAGATGTCAAAATAAGGACTGTCAGGTTGCTGGAAAACAAAGCAATTTACTTGAGTCCCCTGGTTAAATGGAGCTTCATACTTAAAATCTTTTGGGACAAAAATGTGAGAAAAGGAGCACTCATTCCTTCCTCAGTACCCCCTTTACTCCAGAATACATATTTAGCACTGGAATAACTTGATCACTCAATGATAACTCAATGTGGTTTACTAGAGAACGCAACAAACCCTTTAAAAAAACCAAATGCCAAGAATAAAAGAAAAATTGCAATACTGTGCAGAAGGGAATATTCTCTTTCCTTGATCCCTTTGGGATATTTTTGGTAATTTTAAACCCTTCCACAATAAAACAGATTTTTATGTAATGAATAATAGAAAAATAAATGTCTTTTTTATTAAAAGAAGTGTTGAAATAGTTGTAGAAATCTAATACCATAATTTAAAAAAAAAAAACTGCTAGGAAAGCTCTTTAGTTTTAGCACTTGGGATCTCAGTCTTCTATCAAATAAACTCTTATATGAAGACCTGTCAGATATCTTAAGAGGGTGTTCATATCTCCCCTGTCTTCTCTACACAGCCTTAGTATATTAAGCAGTTATTCTTTTTTTTATTATAGCTTTTTGTTTACAAGATATGCATAATTTTACAGCACTGACAATTGCTAAGCCTTTTGTTCCAGTTTTTCCACTCCTTCCCCCCACCCCCTCCCCCAGATGGCAGGTTGACCAATACATGTTACATATGTTAGAGTATAAATTAAATACAATATATGTATACATGTCCAAACAGTTATTTTGCCGTACAAAAAGAATCGGACTTTGAAATAGTGTACAATTAGCCTGTGAAGGAAATTAAAAATACAGGTGGACAAAAATAGAGGCATCGGGAATTCTATGTAGCGGTTCATAGTCATCTTCCAGAGTTCTTTCACTGGGTGTAGCTGGTTCAGTTCATTACAAGCAGTTATTCTTATGGTATTTCAAGTCTTATATCCTGGTTGTCTTCCTCTGCAGTTCAGCAATGCCTGGCCCTAAGAGTCAGTAGTTAAACAGTACACAGATGTTTTATGACCAGAAAAGATTACAGTGGGCACTATATCTATAGTATTCTGGGCATTATATATTTATTATCACATTAAGTTTTTTGACTGCATAATTGACTGTACTTGCATTCTCCTAAAACTTAAAAGCCAATACACATGGCTATTTGTCCAGCTTTCTTCTATTCTGATTCAATGAGCTTATTATTTTTAACCCAACTATGAGACTTTACATTTCCCCCTATAAAATAAACCCCTTTCTAGTCTTTTATGGTCTTGTCTTAAGCCAACATGATATAGACATGAAAGGCCAAGAGTTTTAAGTCTTTTAACTTCTCAATTCTCTAGGTATCCTTCTAAGACTAAGTTTAAAAGTTACTAACTTGCATTTCTAGAAAGTTTTCTCATCAGAGAATTCCTTCCATCTGGGAATTCTCAGCTTTAGTCTCTGTTCCTATGATCTTTGAGATCCTCATTTTGTCTTCTGGATATCAACCAGCTCTCTCTGTCAGTTTTGTGACAAATTTTATTTTTCTTCAAATAAAGTGGGTGTTTTTTAAAGTGCAGTTTGGGTGTTTCTCTTAAAGACTGTGATTAAAAGATAATTGTGGGAATTAGAATACACACACACACACTCACTACCTAGAGGATAAGCCTTATTTCTTCCTTTGATTAATCTTAAATTAAGAATTATTTGGAGGCTATTCTCCTGATTTTTCAACCATTTTCATTACTTACTTAGTCATTGATAACATTACTGGTTTACCATTTGTCTTTGAAGAACTATTATTTTAACAATATCTTGATACTGAATTTCTCCATTTGTTTCCCCACCACACAAACACAGTCTTATCCTACATTTTGGAAGAATGTATTTCAAGTTATGATGAAGTATTTGATCCTACTGTCTATATTCCTCCTACATTAGGAATGTTGAGAAATGAGTTGTCATGAAAAAGTCATGAAAAAAATGTCATGAAAAAGGTTACTAGATCAGAAAGCTGACACTTGACTACAATGTGTACCTTACACAATCCATCTATTGCATCCAGATTGCTATTAGTAAATTAAAAAAAAAAAAAGTTGGTGCCTACTTTACAATGTAGGAATTACCCAACAAAAATTATTATTTTTCTATTTGGTTAGGAATTTATATAAATTATTATTTTTTCCAATAGAAACAAATTGGTAGACAAAATATCATTAACATAATGGATAAAAAAGGAATAAGTGAAAAATTACCAACAACATAATTTAAAAAAACACATACTAATCTATTTCAAAATGCTTGCCTTCTCGAAAGGAAGGAGTAGAAGAAGGAAGGAGAGAATTTGAAACTCAGAATTTTCTTAAAAAGCATTAAAATTGTTTTTTCCATTTGATTGAGGAAACAAATTAAATTGTATAGTTTTTTTAATGTCTAGAATTCATCTTGTTGAAATACTGTTTATTTAACATTAAAGAGTGATCTATTATTTTGAAGTTATTGTCTGTAAGAATGAAACTAATTACCTAAAGACATGCATTGTAAATTTTCTGATGGTGGTGACAGTAGTGCCTTATGATTCACTTGAATCTTTGAATATTGTATTTTCCAGCTTGATGCAATCAAAACAGTCATGTGCAAACATCTCTAGACCTTTACCATTAATGAGATTTATAGGGTTTGGGGAAACAGTTTGTTTCCTAAATCTATAATGTCCTTGGCTGCCCTATCTTTGTTTAGCAAAAAGATCAAGTTTTTGCTGATTAAGGCACAAAAAAATAAGCCCAAGGATGAATCTTCTGTTTCTTTGTTTCATTTGTAGACTCTGGTATCCTCATTATGGAAATTGCTTTACATAGATTAAATTTCTGTAAGAAATGATGATGCTTGATGAATTTTCTCTCATTTTCAGTATCAGTTGCTTATTTGAATGAGTCTATTGGAACTGTTATAATTGCATATCATATTTTTCCTCTTTCTTCTAGTTTAGTATTTGTTTTGATCTTTGTACTAACAAATTGATGTTCCAACTGCATCCCAAACATTGTGAAATAACTCTCATATTGTAAATAATTATAGCTTTTGTATAATCTTCTCTAAGCCTTTGATTTCTTTAATTTCTTTAATTTAATTTAAATTCCCAAACTTTCTTTTCTTTTTTTTTTTTTTTTTTTATTTAATAGTTTTTATTTACCAGATGAATGCATGGGTAATTTTACAACATTGACAATTGCCAAATCTTTTGTTCTAATTTTTCCCCTTCTCCCCCCACCCCCAGACCAATACATGTTAAATATGTTAGAGTATAAATTAAATACAATATATGTATACATGTCCAAACAGTTGTTTTGCTGTACAAAAAGAATCGGACTTTGAAATAGTGTACAATTAGCCTGTGAAGGAAATAAAAAATGCAGGTGGACAAAAATAGAAAGAAGGATTGGAAATTCTATGTAGTGGTTCATAATCATCTCCCAGAGGTCTTTTGCTGGGTATAGCTGGTTCAGTTCGTTACTGCTCTATTGGAACTGATTTGGTTCCATCTCATTGTTGAAGAGGGCCACATCCATCAGAATCAATCATCATATAGTATTGTTGTTGAAGTATACAACGATCTCCTGGTCCTGCTCATTTCACTCAGCATCAGTTCATGTAAGTCTCTCCAGGCCTTTCTGAAATCATCCTGTTGGTCATTTCTTACAGAACAATAATATTCCATAACATTCATATACCACAGTTTATTCAGCCATTCTCCAATTGAGGGGCATCCATTCAGTTTCCAGTTTCTGGCCACAAACATTCTTGCACATACAGGTCCCTTTCCCTTCTTTAAGATCTCTTTGGGATATAAGCCCAGTAGTAACACTGCTGGGTCAGAGGGTATGCACAGTTTGGTAACTTTTTGAGCATAGTGCCAAATTGCTCTCCAGAATGGCTGGATATATTCACAATTCCACCAACAATGTATCAGTGTCCCTCTTTTCCCACATCCCCTCCAACATTGGTCATTATCATTTCCTGTCATTTTAGCCAATCTCACAGGTGTGTAGTGGTATCTCAGAGTTGTCTTAATTTGCATTTCTCTGATTAATAATTACTTGGAGCATCTTTTCATATGGCTAGAAATAGTTTCGACTTCTTTATCTGAAAATTGTCTGTTCATATCCTTTGACCATTTATCAATTGGAGAATGGCTTGATTTCTTATAAATTAGAGTCAATCTCTATATATTTTGGAAATGAGGTCTTTATCAGAACCTTTGATTGTAAAATTTTTTCCCAGTTTATTGCTTCCCCTTCTAATCTTGTTTGCATATTTTGTGATCAATAATGATCTCTAGTTCTTCTTTGGTCACAAATTCCTTCCTCCTCCACAGGTGTGAGAGGTAAACTATCCTATGTTCCTCCAGTTTATTTTTAATTTCATTCTTCATGCCCAGGTCATGAACCCATTTCGACCTATGAAATATTTCTTACTACCTTTAGTTATATTGTGTAACTTAATCTTACAGTGAGTATGTTTATATGTGTTAGAATATATTACATTAGGATGTACATTCTCTGTATACCTTTTTAAGATTCTGTTTTTACTTTTGTTTAGATCACAACTTTTTAAACTACGATTTGTGGAACCTCAATATTTAATATGGGAGTTGCAAAAGTATGATTTATTATCAGTTTGATTTGAATACTTAATATATTATATAACAATATAATGTAGTAATTTATTATGTCTCATAATTAATGTTATGACATAACATTGTAATTTATTTTGTATATTTATTATTGTATTTTTATATACCTAGGGTCACCTAAAAATGTCAGCAAAAAGGGGTTAAGGTCACTGATAAAGATGTTTGAATAACAAGTCTATTAGTAGGTAACATTACTAGATGTGTTAACAATAGTATGATATCATGTTTTATTGCAAATTTGTTTTATAACTCAAGGGAAAAATTTCAGATAGGTTTGTATTATGTAATTGTGAAATTTGGAAAGATTTGTCATTTCAATTATACTTAGAATAGTTGCCAGCTTGGAAATATCCCTGTTTAAGGAGGAGCCTGGATCATAGTGTTCTAGCTCTAGCCCTTTCATTAATGGAGTGATTTTAGGCAAATCATTTGGGTTCAGTTGCCTCATCTATAAAAAAGGGAGAGTGGAATTTATGATTCAGCTGTTTGAACATTGGAGCCTCTAAGTTCCTGTACACATACACACACAAATATACATATGTGTATCACCATCTATTTTCCCAGAAATGTTCTCCAATTTTTTAAGAAATGTGAGATGGTAAGATGGTGAGATTAGTCTTCTAAAGTAAACTATTTTATTTGGATTTGGGGTGTTCTTTTACCTTATCTGAGGTGTGGGACAGTCGTGTCCACTAAAACAATCAGAGTCAGAGTATGAGGCCAGGAAAAAGTTTCTTTCTTTTTCATGAGAAAGAACACACAATTTTAGAGACACAGGCAGGCAAAGAGCATTCCCTTCCCACCTAACTCTGGGCTCCTTTCTCTTTTGGCTGGAGTTTCTAAAAATGTGATTAAAAAGCCTGAGGCTATAGAGTTTAACTGGGCTGTGCTTCCCATTCAATCCCATCCCTGCCTCCAAGGAGTTTCCATTCTAGAAGGGGAAGATTGCTGTGGAAAACCAGGGGTAAACAATTAAAGATTCTTTCCAAATCTCTGGCCTTCACCCCTGATTACAAAAAAAGTCACTGTCCCCAAGGAGTTTCCATTCTTTTGAGTGAGGTAACCTCCATCTGACCCCTGTGGGTTTCAATTTAATTTGTTTCATTTCTCCAATTTAATTTTTATGCTGTGGAAACCAAATAAATCCATTTCTCAATCTGATATTACTTATTCTCGAATGAATTTTATTATAACACTTGTGTTTTTACAAAAATATAAGGTCATTATCTGTCTTTGGTTGACTCTTGTTGCAATTTTTTTTAAAAATGGAACTAAACAGACCCCTCCCCCCAAAAAAAATTTCTCCCTGGTACTTCTTTGAATATGATTGATATTAGCCAGTTTTACCTATGGGAATGAGGCATTTTGACCTATAGAATGGAATTTAATATTCCACCTTTTTGCAGCCACTTTTTATTTGCCTTGGGTTCCTATTCCATAGCTTTCATTCAAATATGAATTTTATCCTTTAGTTTCTATTTTAATCATTTGATATTTGGTATATTTATAAAGTGCTTTTTTGATCCCTAAACATTCCACATAGCTATCTATGCGCATGTTTATTCAGATCTATAGACGTGAAATAGTCCTTCTTGCAGAAAGCTAAGAGAAAATGTTTGGAGGATAAGGACCTATCTGATGAATAGTCATGGCTGTGAAATAGAAGAGTAAAGATCTTTCTGTAACTGATGCTTATTTAGGAGGAAAGAAGATATTTTAAAGGAAAAATAGAAAGTGTGATTATCTGAGAAAGCAATTTTTTTACATTTGCTCAGCCTTTTTTATTTTTCTTTGCTTGACTATTTCAAATTATTTTCTTTCTAAACTATTCTGATTTCTTGATACTAATTCTATACTCATTCTAGTGTATTCACCGTTGTGTCCTATTGAAGATTCTCTTTTATAAAACCTTTTTCTTAGTCTCATAATGTCTTTAATGTTCAGTAATAAAAACTAAGGCAAAATTTCAAAATCCTCTTAGGGAGAGCAAGAAATTGTCTATTTCTCATCTGTTTCATTTTTCTTCTACATATTTTTATATCAAAATGTCTATTTCTCTTTATGTAATTAATTATATAATAAATTATATAATTTAGAAACCATTTCCTGTATTATAATTATTGTGTTGACTTTTCCCTCTTTGCATTTCAGCATTGTAAATTATAAGAGAGAGCTGTACTAGCCATCTTGTTGGATGAAGGTTTTCTAGCAAAATTTCTACAGCTTTGTTCCTGTAGGCTACATAATCTGCTCATGCTATTATGGCCTTTCACAAATGTGACAAGGGATCCACATTGTTTCTGACTAAGGTTTTTGTTGCCCTTATTGTTCCCAATAGGAAATCTAGGGCACTTGTTTTAAACTTTAATGTGAATACATTTCTCCCCACGTGATCATGATTTAATAAAATGTTAATGACTCGTTTAAAAAAAAAAACTCAAGTTCTTAAGGAAGATGTAAGCAAAATTACTATTAACATAATAGCCATTAAAACCAAGTACCATTAATAGATTTACAACAGAGATAGCACAAATTTCATTTCTAGTATTTTTGTTCTGAAGGTGATATTTATTTAGGATGGGCTCTACATGTAGGCTACTATACTGTTATGAATTTTCGTATACTGTTAGGCCCTATTGAAGGATGAAAACACATTGTATGGGGGAGGAGCAAATTAGGCTATGTGTGAACTGAAGGCCAGTACTTTCCTTGTGGGATTTGTCAATTCTGTTTAATTGGTGAAAGTTCAGGGAAAGACTCTCCCCACCTCCTCACCCTCCTCCTCCAGAAATCGTTCCTCCCCCACCCCTCTTAGATCATATCTTATTTATGTGATCTTTTCCTTTTAAGGGAAATCTGATGAATCTTGTATCCTTATCATTATTTGAAAGTAGTTTAAAAGTCTGATAGATTTTTCAAGTAACTTATATCAAGGAGCAACAGCCACTTATGATAGTTATTTTGATACCCACCTTTGTTTTGCTATTAATAGTATAGACATAGAGATTAGGGATATCACCTTTTGCCTATTGCAACTTTATGGTTCCTTGTATAATATATGAATTTTTATTATTAAGCATTAGTTTTGTTGATTTTTCTCTGTTCTTCCCACCAAATATACATATTCTAAATATGTAAACTTTGGGAAGTTTTATAGTTGTAAAAATAATAAAAATTTTGTTTAATTAAATCTTTAAAAAAATAAGAAGCTTGTTATATCTGCAGTTCCTTGGAATGCTGATAAAATTGGATTTCATCCTGACTACATAGTATAATATTCTAAAATATATACATCTTTATTATTTCATTTTAAAAGATTGGATCTGTAACAAGGTGATGCTGCTTGCAATTGTCACTCATGTTGCATTGAGGAAAGGTCAAGGACTGTGGGACTCAGTAGGACTCAGAAAGAGGGACTGCTGCCCTCTTCCTCCTCCAGATACTTTAATATGCTTAACATTATCCAATACTGGCAACTGAGGTAGTCTAAATACCCCAGCAGGATCTGATTAGCTTTTTCAGATCACTGCCTTTATTTGCTCTTTGCAAAGAAGCTTAATCCACTGCTGAAGATCAGGCTTCCTGCTGGGCTCTTGGGTAGCTTTCTCTTATTCTTTGTATTCACAGTGGCAGGAATTAGTGAGAAGATGCCTCCTCCTTCTGAATTAAAAGTTTTAATGTAGTAACTATAGTAGCTGCACATAAAAGTGAAAAGAAAGCTGAATGAGAAAGTAGAGACAACTAAGAAGTTTCTGGTGTGTGTTTTAAATGAAGCACATACACGCCTCATGTTTGTTTTTATCATCAAATAAATGTATTAATGTAATCAGTGTAGAATATTACTTATAATTTGTTTTGTGTTTAAAAAAAAAGATGTCATTAAATCCAACTACTGTAAATAGATTTTAATTCTTTAAATTCTAATTGATATGTAAGGATTAGTTCAGCAAATTGAACATCTGCCACATATGTAGTGTGTTATTGTGCCAAACTTCCTTAGACAATAAAAGGTTTACATTAGACATAGTCTCTCTCCTCATGGAGCTTACATTTTAGTTTAATTAACTTTGCTAGGCCTAAAAATTGTTCCTCATTGTTCTTAATCTTTACATTGGAAATGCTATTTTTTGACTTAAAGAAAAAAAAAACCCCACCAAAAACAAAAGACTAATGTCTTTTCCCTTAACTCCTTTTTTCTTCATGGGCATATGCAAGATATGAAATTGAAAAACTATATTAACTAAATTGAAAATTAAATAAAATTTAAGAAGCATCCCATGTAAACTTTATGAATCTTAAATTTCTGTGAAAGTAGTCTTGACATTAATTTGATAGTTCCATGACTGTCTCCATTTCCAATTGTTCTCATCACCTTTGCTGCTGCTGTTTGGACTTCTTAAAGACTTTTCTATTTGAGTTGGAGCAGAAACCTCTATGTGTTGTCTTCCTGAAAACGTGATGATCTTGAGAACAGGGGGTGTCTGATCTTACTATCTGTGTACCTGGATCTTAGCACAATGTTCAGTTTTTCAGTCCTGTCCAACTCTTCGTGACCCCATTTGAGGTTTTCTTGGAGACTGAAGTAGCTTTGTATTTCCTTCTCCAGCTCAGTTTCATACAGATGAAGAAACTGAGGCAGAGTTAAGTCACTTGCCCTTGCCCAGGGTCACCCAGCTAGTAAGTGTCTAAGGCAGATTCTTCCAACCCAGAAAAGATGAGTTTCTGACTCCAGGAAGCCCAGCACTCTATCCTCTTCACCACCCCAGCACAGGACAGTGCTTTGTAATTAATGCTTTTTAATTGAATGCTTTGTTGTTTATAGAAATTAGTCAAGGGGGCTTTTATAACTACTTAGAGCAATAAAACATTTTAAAAGACTTTTTGGACTTTTAAAAACTATATCACATACTCATGAGGTAGAAGGGATTTACTCCATGAATAATTGAGCTATTATTATATTACATGCTTAAATCTAATTCAGAATGATTTGTTTTTCTCTTTGGAAATAGTGATTGGGGTCAGATATTGTTTAGGAAATGTGAAAATCATGAATGCATTATTTAGGATCAGATAACTGAAAACTTCGAAACAGTGCAGAAGTTTCTTTTATGAAAGAAGGAAAATTCATTGCATTTATTTCCCTCCTACAACAACACAGTGATGGCTCCCAAACTGGGCAGTATGGGATTTTTAGGGGGGGTGTTAGGAAAATCAATTCATTCCTAGGTTCATTTATACTTTTTCAATAGGAGTGATCTTTTTTATAAAATTGTTTCTTCAATTTGTAGTGCATAACATATAAAATCTTTAAAATCAAAATGTATAAAGTCTTGAACTACCCCTTGTCAGGAAAATGTTTAAGGACTTATTGGCCTTCCTGTCTTTAATTCACATCAGAATAAATAGGGATTGCTTTTTTTTTTCTTTTCATTCTTTTTCTTTTTGGTATTGGTTCAGTTCCTTCCAAGAAGCATGTATTAGGCATGTTCTATATGCAAGGAGCTGAGCTGTATGCTGGGGATACAAAAACAGAAACAAAAAGTAGCCCCTGCCTTCAAGGAGCATCCATCTGCTGACACAAAAGCAAGAAGAATTCAGGATTTTTTTTCCCTTTAGAGAAAACTTTTAAAGAGAATTTTGTTTTAATATTTGAATTCTTACTGCATTTTTTTTTCAAGTACTGTTGTGATAACTAAAAAACTTTCCCTAGAGGAATTAATTTTAGTCAGAATTAGTAGAGATTAGAACTATTATTAATTTTAAAACATCAAAACAACTTTTTAATGAACAATAGTCTCCACAAAGAGACTTCTTTTGGCACCTCATGGTATTTAAATAACAATAATTATTTTTTGTTTTGTTTTGTTTTTTACCTTTACCTTTACCAAAGACAGTTTGTATTTCCTGAGTGAAATTCCATTGAATCTGGTTTATGTATCATTAAGGCAATGTGAAAACTTTCATAGACAACACTCATGTAAAACTGTGTATTAATGCCTTTTAATTCCTTTTTAAAAGCTTATAAATTTTATTATCGTAATTTTATGTTGCCATTTGAAATAGAAAAACTGGGTAATGCTGATTTTAATTAAACTTTTAACAAGTTTTGTTTTTAACTATTTTTGAAAGGAGATGTTCCAAATTTTAATACTGTTTAAAGAGTTTTCATAATGTTAAAGGCTACCCTTTAGTTGAGTGTCTAGTGGGATGGCTGGTTACATTTTTCCCCCAGAAACTTCCTTTATTTTTTCTTAATTTTATTGAATCAAATATTTTATGTATTAGATTTATTTAATGTGATGTTAGATAGGAAGCAAGAAAAGATGTTTTAGGTTTCTTAGCATTTTTATTGTCATATGCATCTCTTTATGGTAGCAACCTGTCTTATTGTATTAGTGATTTATTTATCTTTAAAGCACAGAGTGTATCTAATTGTTTTTGTGGTACATACTTTTTTTTGCAATAAATATGAATATTTTTAGTAACAATAAAGCCTAAACTTTTTTTTGAAACCAGCAACTTTTACTGTTATAAAAAATAATTCCTTTTCTTTGTTTCATGAATTAGAAACAATGAGGGAAAGCTGAAGTCTGCCCAAGCCAGGTGTTTCTTGTTGGCAGCCTGCTCCCTAATGACTCTGGCTCTCATACAGCAGCTGCCTGCTAGTCCTCTTTGTATGGCCTATTGTTACTACACACCCCTCGTTAATACACATGCTGCCCGGGGCAGACCCTGAGAATGACATCAACTTGCTTATCTTAGAAACCTACCAACCTGACGCAGGGTGCTGAGGTTGCCTTGCATCTGCCTAGCCAACTAATTGTGAGCTTTCTGGCTTGCGATTGGCTGCTCTTCCACTCAGTAATAGGTTAAGCAAAGACATTGCCATTCCATCTGTTCAACCATTCATTGTTCTTCTTGCCTGCCTGGAAGTCTGCAGCTAAAATTGGGTTAAGGAGTTACTGTTGAAGCTGATACAGAAACCAATGTCTTTGTGTTTTCCTGCTAACGTGAGTATTTGGACTACTGACTGTTTTTTACATTAAACTTGACTTAACTCTTCAGAATATCATTTCGAAGTCTGGAGAGAATGGTAATAACTACTAATGAATCTAAAAATTTTTCATAGTTTTTATGTTCTTAGAGTGTGTGTTATATGTGTATACAAATGTGTGTACATATGTATATACACACATACCTATAAACACACACATAAATATACATACATAATCTCAAAAATGCCCTAAACTGCATGCCTTTAAAATATCAAGTGTCTATCTTTTGGATTATGTTTTCTAGAGTTACTACACTTTATAAGATATTTTGCAATGTTTTAGAAGTAGCACATGATCAATAGAAATGAACCAAATTAGAAAACTTTAAAAGCTTTGAATTTTAAAATATGACTATCATGCACAGACTAATAACTTTTATTATATATCATTTCTGGGTGCCATAGAAATTCTGATCCAATTTCTCAAATTATTTTCATAATCTCATAGTTTATAATATCCCAGGCCAGGAACCTGGATTTAATTTAGACAAGACTGGCAGTTGGTAGTGGTGCTGGTGGTACTTCAGTGAATGGACTTTAAAATAGTGTAAGGTGGTAACAAACTGTTTTCTAGAACTTCATGGTGACTTTAAAAAGTACTTCATATTAGTCATTCTAGTGTGTGATATGTAATTTTTTTTCTTCAGTAGTATAACTATTAGGTTGGAGAATTTCCAAAATAATTCTCCAAGGGACCTTCTCAAGGGTGGAGGAGAAAAAAACTCAAAAGACTTTCATATATCAATTGGGAGGGAGAGGACATAAAGGGTTAAAAGGAGGTTTCCATTTCTACCACATGCCCTATTGTATGAACATATGCATAAGTCTATTGAAAGTTTTCCGAAGATGGGCAGGCCACCAGTTGCTGGTCTCCTGCAGTTCCAGTAGACATCTGTTGCCCCAGAGCATTAACCAATCTGTTCAATGGGACATCCTCCCTTTGTTAGCTAGAGGGATGCAGACAACAGCACTCAGTGAAATACAATGGTAATTAAATACATAGAAACTACAGCAGTGGGTATTTATTACATATTCATTATTTTTTTTGTATTGTCCTTTTACCATTGCCATTTGGGTCACTAACCAGTGCCTACATTCATGGCATAGCTTTATGTTAAAATGTATGGTTTTAATAAGCCTATAGCATTGATTCATAGTTTGCTTAAAATGTAAGAAAAATGTAAAAAAGCATTTGACTGTAGTTTTATTTGACATATTACAGGTTATATTTTAACAAGTACTTTCTAGAAAATGTGGCTTATTCATTGATAAAGAATTTTAGAACCATAAAAGAATTTTTTGTTAATGTATTTATTGAATGTCAAAAACACTCAACTTTCGATAGTTTCTTATAAAAGATCAGCTTATAAGGATAGATTTTCTTCCTTTAACTTAACCATTTAGCTAATAATAACAATAATAACAATAGCTAGCATTTATATAGCACTTTAATGTTGGCAAACCGTTTTACACATATTACTCCATTTGAATTTCACAATAACCCTGGAAGATAGGTAAATTAAATGACTTATCTAGAATTATGCAGCTAGTAAATGTCTGCACTACACTACAAAAAAGGGTGATTTCTAATACTACTTTAGACCAAATCTGAGGAAACTTGATGTAATAGAGAAGTAGTATAATATATTGATACTTACATTTAGGTGACATATCCAATTTGATTCTAAGGAATTTGTTTCTTAGAAAATAGTATATCAAAGCCAAAATAAGCTCTAGAAATTAAGATTTTTTATATTTCTTTTGAGAAGAGTGTATGTATATATACAAAGTGTGTGTTTAAGCACAGACATGTTTTTTATTTGAGAAATGAAAAATAAGTACTTCTTAAAGAATTGGTGTTGGAGGTGGTCACTCTACATAACCAAATAGGATTTTGTGTTTGTCTAAAAGTATAATCTTTATAGAAATATCTTCAGGATCAAGATTTTAAGGAGGTTTATCTCCTTCCTACTTCGAGCACTGAAAAGCTTTTTTTTTTTTTTAGTCAGTTTTTTTTTTTCATTATAAATTGATTACTCATCTTCAATTGTTTTAAGTATGAATCATTTTCATACAAACTTTTTAAAGTCTCTAGTGATTAGTTATTTTTAGAATTATGTTGCTAGTAAGTATTAGCAACAGGTTCTTTATGATTATAAAATATACTTTATTGGTAATCTTAAATGCCTAACCATTTTTTTTCCACTGGATAATTTTTTAAAATGTATTTGTCTCAAAAGCATGTAGTTTTTGTAGGAATCTGGCATGGTTTCAATATCTATTACATCTGTAAGCTTTATGGAGTGCTAGAAATGAAAGTTTTAAGACACCAGAAACAGAAGACCCTGGCCATTTATCTTAAGAAGTACTGTCTCCTAAAAAATAGATTAAAATTTCTTTAAGTTGATGTAAAATATACATGTAATGCATTTTCCTGATAATTTGACCTAGTTTCCCATGCATGGTCTATTGATTATAATAAGTCTAAAAACTAGTGAGAATTATAAGGTCAGGTTTAATAAATTATGATGCTCTCTTTGTCTTGAGAGAGACACCGTAAAGCTTAAATAATATAGAAAGGAAAGAAGTGAACAATCCAAATTATAGATTGTTAGCTAAATTACAAAGTTCTATCCTATAATAAAATCAACTATGAAAAGTCAAGAATTGTATTACAAAAGAGATGTTCATACCAAAATGTATTTCATTAATAGACTTTGATAAATAAACAACATTTTTAACGTTAAAATCCCAAGTCATGTGCAGTATTACACACCGTATTACCATATATCGCTACAAATCATGCATTACCATAGTTTTAATTGTATAGTAAATTCTATATTAAAAATATGTTTCACCTAGTTTGAAAGGAAAAAAAAGAATTTCAAGTTTCTTCATATTTTATCTTTAGAATGGAGAAATTAGTCATAGAATCAGATTTTGTTAATTTCATTATCAATATAATTTCCTCAAGAGTTTTGCTAGTTAATATGGTATTTTCTATGTTTGAGCAATTTTAAAGGACATTGTGATTAAATGTACAAATTTAATATGATATCAATTATCTTGCTAAATAATATTCTCTGCAACAGCCTTCTTGGTACTTTTTTCATACGCTGATATAGTTTCTAAGAAAAAAACTTCAGTATAACATAAGAATGGCATTTCACAGTATAACACATGGATTGGGGCTGTGATCCTTTATCTTGAAGTGTCCTGATATAGTAGTGCTTGCATCAACCCAAACTTTTCTGGGGAGATCAAAAATGTTGCCTATTAAATATACTTCCTCTAGTCAGAGCAGATTGTGGGGTTTACAGAACAATGATGTCGGAGCTTCCAGATTGGTTTGGCAGCTGCATTGTTCTCAGAGGGTAAACCAGACGCACTTAAGTCCCAGTCTCTTTCATAGGCTTTTGTTCATACCAAATTATACTTTCACTGTGCTAGCATTCATGATGGCATGTTAAAGGAGTGCATCCTAGCAACAAGAGACTGGTTGCTAGGCAGCCTAGCTTCCAATAGGTTTTTCTTGTTTAAGATACTTTTGGTGGGAGCTCTGTGAAGGCCACAGGGCAGGTTTTCCTTTTTAACTGTAACCCATTATGAGGATGCTGTTGTGAATTGTTACTGGCACTATGTTGTCAGTATATTACAGTAGTTAATAAATCACTGAGTATAAAGATTTGCCTTTTGAATTTCTTTGCATTAAATCTAAATTATTTCACCTATGTTCCCATGCCAAATTAAGAAAATTAAATGGGTGAATGTTTATGGTGAGGTATATGCATTACATACATATATGAATATATGTGTATGTATGAATACACACAACACTGTATAATTTATTTTAGACTTAGAAAAACTGTCGGGAACAGTTTGGAGTATTCCTTTTGAATTGAAGAATGGCAAGTTATTTAGTTAAAAAAAAATACTCCCTTCCAAAACTATAAAAGCATAGAAAAATTTTTCTTAAAAATTTAATTGGTTTTTTAAATTAAATTAACAATTGTATTTTTTTCATCTGTACTTGTATTAGTGTGAACCATTTCATTTATAAAGAAACGCTTACTCATTGAGGAGGTTCACAAAGATAGATATGATTGGTTTAAAAAAATTTTAACCACTTACAAAGATAATATATGACTTATTTAAACAAGAAATGTTAAAACAAATTTTTCATTGTGCTCTTCTTTGAGAGATTATTTGAGTCAATATTCTATGACTATCTCAGCTGAAGCATACTTGGTTTTTTTTTGTTTTTTTTTTTTTTTAATCTAAAGTCACTGCCTCACTCATTTAGTAATTTCCTTACTACCAGTACTAGAACACCTTGCTACAGTGAGATGCATGAGAAGGAACTTAAATGTTTGAAAGCAAAAAAAAAAAAAATCCTTTGGGGAAAAAGTAAGAAAAACAATGAATCTCTGAATATTGCTCTGCTTAATTTTCTCCAGTGTAATATAGCAGTAATATTTTCTGCTGTAGAATTCATTTATATACAATACATGCTATTTATCTTGCTCATAGGCTCAATCAGAGAATCATAAGTTCAGAATTAGATGGGACTTCAGAGAACATCTAATCTTAAGATTCTTGTTTTATAGTTGAGAACACTGAAGTATAGATAAGGTAAAAGTTATTTGCCCAAGATTTCACAGATAATGAGCTGGGTTTGAATCCAGGTCTGAACTCCAAAGCCACCCCTCTTTTCTCAGTATATCAGTGATTTTTTTCCCCAAAGTGCAGATCTAACCATGTCATTCCCCTCATCAGTAAAGGTGTGTGACTTCTTGTTATCTCCAAGATTATATGTAAAATCCTCTATTTAATATTTAAAGTTCTACACAACCTGGCCCCTTCCTACCTTTCCAGTCTTGAGTTCTTTTCATATTCTTTTCAATCTAGTTACACAGTCCTACTTGTTCTTTCTCACACGTGAAACTAGTCTTTGCGTTGACCTCTTCCTCACCTCCACCACCCCCTCATATTTCTTAAAAAGAAATCACTTATCAAGCATTTGCTTTTCTGTGTTTCCTGAAAGATACCCCTGTGTTACATAAACACAGTAAAGTAAAACAAATTACAATATCAGTCATGTCCAAAACTGTATTTTTTTTCTGCAATCCATCATCTTTCTTTTATGCTTTGGGGATTGTTCTCAGTCTTCTGCAATCAGAGTTGATCATTTAAGTAAAGGGGGTTTAAAAATAGTTTTAATTTTTTTCTTTTTTATTATACTAATCTTATTATATAAATTGTTCTTCTGGTTCAATTCACTCAATATCAATTCTAAGAATTCTTTCCACAGCTCTTCAAAACCATCTTTTCCCTCATATCTTATAGCATAGTAGTATTCCTTTATATGCCACAGTTTATTCAACCATTCCTCAATTGATGGGTATCCCCTTAATTTCTAAGGTTTTTTTAACCACTACAAATAGCTATTTCTTCTCTGAGATTATCAATTAGCAATGTCTCTTATTTTTATAAATTTTTTTCTTCTGTATCTTAGAAATGAGACTTTTATCAGATAAATTTGCTGGATAAAAATTTCCTCATCTGTTTCCTTTCCAGTCTTAGCTATATATGTGCAGAAACTTATGAATTTTATGTAACTAAATTGTCCCTTTTATCTTCTATGATCCCTTCTGACATTTTTTTGGTCATAAGTTCTTCCCTTATCCATAGAGTCATAAACATCACCTGCATTTCTGCATTATGTCAGTTCCCCCTTTAAAAAAAAAAAAAAAAAGGGCAGGAAGAGAGAATTTAAAATTCCATTTTAAAATAATTATGAAATTTATAAAGTATTTGGAAACCTACTAAAATCCCATACAAGAGTTACATAAATTCATCTATAGAACCCTTTATATTTTTTAAAATTTTATTAAAGCTTTTTATTTACAAAACATATGCATGGGTAATTTTTCAACATTCACACTTAGAAAACTTTCTGTTCCAAATTTTTCCTTTCTTCCCCCCCCCCCCCACTCCCCTATATGGCAAGTAGTTCAATACATATTAAATGTGTTCAAATATATGTTAAATCCAATATACATATACATGTTTATACAGTTATCTTACTCCACAAGAAAAACTCAGATCAAGAAGGAAAAAAAAAGAAACCTGAGAAAGAAAACAAAATGCAAGCAAATATCAATAGAAAGAGTGAGAATGCTAAGTTGTGGTCCATACTCAGTTCCCACAGGCCTCTCTCTGAGTGCAGATGGCTTTCTTCGTCACTGTACTGGCCCGAATCATCTCATTGTTAAAGAGAGCTACGTCCATCAGAATTGATCATTGTATACTCTTGTTGCCATGTATAATGATCTCCTGGTTCTGCTTATTTCACTTTAGCATCAGTTTATGTCAGTCTCTTCTGGCCTCTCTGAAATCATCCTGCTGATCGTTTCTTATAGAACAATAATATTTTGTAATATTCATCTACCACAACTTATTCAGCCATTCTCTGACTGATGGGCATCCATTCAGTTTCCAGTTTCTAGCCACGATGAAAAAGGCTGCCACAAACATTTTTGCACATGTGAATCCCTTTCTTTCCTTTATGATCTCTTTGGGACACAGGCCCAGTAGTAACCCTGCTGAATCAAAGAGTATGCACATTTTGATAACTTTTTGGGCATGGTTCCAAATTGCTCTCCAGAATGACTGGATCCCTTCACAACTCCACCAACAATGCATCAGTGTACCACTTTTCCCACATCCCCTCCAACATTTGTCATTGTCTTTTCTTGTCTTCTTAGTCAATCTGAGGTGTGTAGTGGTATCTCAGAGTTGTCTTAATTTTCATTTCTCCCTACAGAACACTAATTGGAGGAATGTTCGTTGTCTGTGAATAGACTAAAACCACATAATAAAAATTACAACAATATATGTGTGTGTATACAATGTGTGTGTGTGTGTGTGTATTTTTTTTTCCCATTTTTTTCAGTGGCAAACAATTGGATTACTTTTTAAAATTAGAAAAAAATCATAAAATTCAAGATCAGGAATGTCAAGAAAAGTTATAGAAAAAAAACAAGTAGAAAGAAAGGGGGCCTAGCAGTACTAAATCTCAACTGTACTACAAAGCAGTATTTCTCAAAAGAATTTGCTAACTGATTTTAAAAATAGATCGATTAGTGATATAATCAACATACAGCATAAAAAAGCATATAAATAGTAGCCTACAATTAAGTAAACAAATATTTAGCTACAAATCTAATGTCTGGGTTTCTCTAAGTGCCAGTGAAGGAAGTCCTAGCAAGATGGAAAGATGCTTATAAACCTCAATATGTCTTTCAAGCAAAATTTGGAGAATGTTGGACACAAAGTGATTCTTTATTAAAGTCAAAAGAAACTAAATACCTCTAAGGTAAAATATAACCCAGTGGCTTTTAAAACACTTCACAGACTGGGAACAGCTTACTCTTTCAATGTTATTATATATTATTCTTCTTCATTCACTAAATGGACTTTTTTTTTTTTTTTTTTTTTTTTTTTTTGCCATTTCTCACTCACAGTATTCCCACTTTTGTGTAAATTGTATGACATACTTGGAATAAGCTCCTCCTTCACCCCTGCTTCTCAGAACCTAAAGACTCAGCTGAAATTCTACTTTCTTCATCAGATCTTTTCTGGTTCACCCAAGTGCTAGTGCCACTTTTTCCTCAATTAAAAAATTTTACTTTGGTTTTAATTGTGTGTATATATGTTGTTTTCTGCATTTATGGAATGTAATCTCTTTGAGAGAAGGAACTGCATCATTTTTTTCTGATTTCCTAGTACCTTAAGCTCTTAAATATTTCCTCAATTGATAAAGGAATAAAAGTAGTTTATTGGTTGATTGTTGGTTATCCAGTAATTGCAGCTTTCATGAATTATATTAGAAAAATGGGAGGCTTTATTCACTACTTTGATCCCAAAGTGCAATTAAAATGAAGCCTAAAACTTTTTTCATTGTGCATGAATAACCTGAAGGTCACTCCTAAATAGAAGTTTTATTATGTTTGTGAATGACCATCTACCTCTGAATTGAATTAGAAGATTTTAAGCTGCATTTTTATGTGAACTTTCAAGTATGTGAAGGTAGTTGCCTAATATCTCGATTTGGTTTTGTTTCCTTGTTTTTCTTCTAGGAATACAGGGCAGGTTATTTCCAGGAACACAGAAAAAACAGCAAAGTGGAGTCAAGTACATGCAGCAGCTTCATGGGCTTGAAGGATCACTTGGGGCATGACCTAGGCCACCTTTACGTGGAAAGCACTGACACACACATAAGTGCTATTGTACCTTGGTCGATGGTGGAGAAACCAACAATGGATAAAGTTAACTCAAGGAAGGAAGATCCAGAAAAGGTGATCTCTGAATCTACTGGAAGCTCTAGTTGTGACTCAGAAGAAAGCACAAATTCTGATAATGATTCAGAACATGTGGGTGGCGTTGCAGTAGAGCCATGCTTATTAACCAAGACTCATAGACAACTACGTAGATCCCCCTGTTTAGAGTCTCACATATTCAAATGCAGTGAAATCTTGCAAGACCTTAAGATGGAGGAGACACAGACAACACCTAAGGAAGTGAAGAAGCCCCCTGATGTGGTGAAAGAATACCAGGCCAAACTGGAGTTTGCACTTAAGCTAGGTTATTCTGAAGAACAAGTTCAGCTTGTTCTAAATAAACTTGGTACTGATGCTTTAATCAATGATATCTTAGGAGAACTTGTCAAACTTGGAAATAAAAGTGAAACTGATCCAACTGTTAATACAATTAACAGTAGCATAATTAGGGAAACTTCTTCCCTAGAATCTCAGAGGTCTGACTCCCCACTTCAGGAGATTGTGACAGACGATGGTGAGAATCTGAGACCAATAGTTATTGATGGCAGCAATGTGGCAATGAGGTACGTGGGAAATCTTACTTGACTAATTATTGTCAAAGTGGTTTTTTAAAGATATCAGTTTAAATCACTGCTATGCTAGAAATGAAAATTTTGTGAGACTGCAACAATAAAAGGACTCATGTTTTTATATGAGAACTATATAACCATTGAGGAAACCCTATTTCTTGGAAAATAGATTATTTTTTCCTTATGTGAGAAAAAGTTGTAACTATTTTTCGGTTTCCTAATCCATATTTAAGAACTATAGTGAAGGAACAGCATCTTTGGGAACTTGAAAAACTAGAAAAATTTACTACAAACCACTGGTGAAAATGTATATTAATATTTTGATGGCTTGACTTATATAAATTATTTTTGAATTGTTAATTTTAGGTGAATTTGCTTTGAACAGTGAAGTTATTCAATTATTCCTAGTTAAATTGAGAGGTGTCATGCAAAAGTGAGAGTGTTTTGTCATTTTGTGTGTATTTTTTGATTTAAATGGTTAAAAAAAAGTTTAAAATTTTCTTGACTTAAATGAACAGAAGTTTAGTGACTACCAAGTAGAGATTTGGGGAACTCTGAATTAGTCCATAGAAATGCATTTTCAGGGTTAGCTATCATTTAGATACTACTGGCCACCTCAAATCTAAATTAACTTATCAGTTACTTGAATTATTGAAAGTTCACATAAAACTGTAGGCTGTGCCCATAACCTTGTGAATAGAAAATGTACAGCAATTTTCTTCTGTAGTAACAGATTTGGATAGTTTCGCTTAAAAAAAATTAGATGCACAATAATAGACAAAAAAAGAAAGTTTTCTCCAACAGCTAATCGAGGAAGCTAGCCTAATTTTTAACATCCAAAGAAAATGGAAAATATGGATTTATTCTGTATCACCAGAAAAATACTTTGTTAAAGTAAATATCTCAAAATAACTCAGTATTGTAGGAGCATGGGTATTTCTTTCACTGGTATAGATTTCGATCCTGATGGAGGAGTATATTCTCATCATTATGCAGTTCTGAGATCTTCTCTCATCCATTGAAGCCTCAATCAACATGTAAGAAGCTTGCCTTACATTTTTTAGAAAGAGGATTGCATCTGTTTTCCCATGTTCTTGCCACATGACTGGACCATCTCTATATCCAAATATACAAAAAATTTTTTCAAAAATGTCCTTCATATTATTACCTCTTCTGCAAATGTGCCAGAATTCACCTTCACTCACAATATGTTAGTCACAGAACATTGCCTTTTGGTTCATTGGGAAAATAGTATTCCAGTATTCATAACCATGCATTCATTGCCAGAAGGAGATTTGCATTAATAAAAAAAAACAGGGTTTTGTGCTGGGGAGCAGCTTGAGATTGTTGAAAACACTGTGAAATTTACTTAATGAAATCTAATCTACTTTCTTCTTCCCATTCAGTTCTGAGTCCAACTCATTTATTTATCTGCAGTACTTGTCCCAGATGTGTTAAGTCAATTGACTGGCCATTGAAGTACATATTTTTTTTTTTTTTTGGATATCAATTGTTGCCCATTTTCCCCCTCTGTGGATTTTTTGAGGATCTTTTGCTTAATCGTATATCTTTCTTTTTTTTCCATTTTTTTTTAAATTTACAAAACATATGCATTGGTAATTTTTCAACATTGACCCTTGCAAAACTTTCTGTTCCAAATTTTTCCCTCTTTCCCCCCATCCTCTCCCGTAGATATCAGATAGTCCAATACATGTTAAATATGGTAAAATAAATCATTTAATCTTTCAAAATAAAGTCTAATGAGGTTATAAGACTTTATATCAACACAATGTAATCCATTAACACATGTATTATGAGCACTTCACCTTACGTAAGAAATTCGTCTTCCATTTTTGCCTTATACTTGACATCATTGATAAAAATATCTTAGCAAAAAAAAATATATCTCTCAACGCATTTTATGGGTACTTAATAAATTCTTAAGAGATTGCTTTAAGGTTATATTCTACAGAATTCATCTTTTCTGATGGCAGTAGAAATGGGTATCTTGAGTCTCTTTTATCATTCAGTCAGTTATGCATTTAGTTTTAAAGACTTATGGGTGAGTCTGCCTGTTCCCTTATATATTCATTAAGAGTACACTCATATATGTATAAGTAATGCTTATAAAAGATGAGGAAGTAAATAAATGCATCTGCACTTACTAATCTCTTTCCATTGTCTTTTTGTACAGAGTATTATGTGAGTTATTTTCCCCAAATCTTTTGATATTTTGCTTCTTCCTGAGATATTTTGTAAAGATTCCCAAGTGTTTATATTGTTGGTAGCAGGTTTCCTTGCTATGTGCTTGATCTGGTACCAGCAGTCTTCCTTGACTTAATTTTTCACATTGGAGCTAAGGTGTTAGAATCACCTGTCCTTTTTGATAAAAAAAGATACCATTGTGGAGACATGCTCTATTTTCAGTTACTTTTGTGAATGCCATTGGGATGATGTAACCCAACATCAGGGTTTCTGTAGATTTGTTTCTGTGTCTACTGATTATTGTTGTTTTGTGTGGCATAATTGCTTACAATCTTTTACCAGCCTTCTGCATGGAGTTTTGTAAATGAGTTTGTATCGTGAACCAGTATTGTTCTTGGGTGTCTCTTACATACCTACATTAAAATAGATAGATAGATAGATAGATAGATAGATATGTATGTATATATGTGTGTGTGTATGTATATATATACATACATATATATATATATATATATATATATATATATATATATACATTCTCATTAACATATGTCCTTTTAAAATATTTTTGTCTGAGTTTCTCAAACTGCTTTTCAGTTAGTTATTCTTTACTAGTAACCATAAGAAAATGAATAGGTGATAATTTTGAAATAGAACAATGACAATGTATAACTGAAAGGAAGGCCTACTTATAACATTGCATGTCATTTTATCTTAGTAGTAGTCATAGTGGGAATATGGCTGCTTAAATATGAAATCAAATGGTTTTGTTATTCTTTTTTTGAAAGTGGTACTGAAACATTCGTTCTCTCTTTGTACTGTAAGGTCTAATAGTAAATTAATAAACTAAACAATTTTTATTATAAAATTAGTTTTTATTTTCCATGTGATAATGCATCACAGGACATATAGATAGCATCTTAGCATAAAGTATAAATTTCTCCTACAATTATCAGAACTATTATCAAAATTGACTCTCAGAAGTTACTAATAAAACCTAAGTCTAGATTTCATAGATAACTAGAGTAGTTATCTTAACTCAGTTTAGATAATTTTATTTACTTAAATCAACTTAAGTAAACTTTTAGTATAATATAAAGGTGTTGAAAAAGTAGAACTAGAACTATTCATAGGGTTGATAAGAATGTGTTGAACCTTACAATAAAGTTCATTGTGTAAATACTGCAAGTTTCATTACTGTTTGAAGTAATGAAGAGACAGAATCTCAAGGTGATTCATTTAAGTGCACAATGATAAAATACCTAATGAGAATCAGAGGTGGGATTTGAATCCATATTTGCTGATTTGAAGTATACTATCTTTTTCATTATATGAGGTCAGTCTCTTCCCTCTACTTCTCCCCTCCCCTCACCCCCTCAAAAAATGAGCCAAGTAAGGAATGAAAAAATATTCTTAATCATAAGCCTTAATTTTCTAGATGATGAAATTGTGGCCCCAATAAGCTACGCTAACCATCTGTATAATGACCCTGGCCAATTTTAGTCAAGGGCTATAGGTCACTGCTTCCATAAATTATTTCAGATCCCTTCTTGTGACTTGACAGTCACTAGTACCTCTCTCTCCCTTTTCAGTCCATGTAAAAGGAGGACTTTTATTTGCAGTTTACTGAATAATTACATGCTCACCAAATGATGATTTTTATTACTGCCCTGTTGACAAAGAATAGAGGAGAAAGTAGTGGCGTGGTAGACAGTAGCAAAATCCATTCATTCGTTTACTCCTTGGCAAACAGACAAGGTGTGAAGTTGCCATGGTGTCCAGGGAAACCTCATTTTAAATTTCTCAACATGTTCAACCCTGGGTATTTTAAAGAAAAGCCTTTGTAGAATGGAGACTTTGATTGGAGAGGGTAGCACCAGGGCATTTGGTATCTGAGAAGATCAGCAAAGTGACCTCATGGAGATGGGGAGACTTCTGACCCAGTTTCTGCTTTGCAGAAAGGTTTGTGGGGCAGTGGGTGAGCAGTCATCAGGAGTTTAGATTGAAGCTGACTGTGACCCTCACCATTCTAAAGCCATTTATTCATTTGTAAAAGGGAGATTACAAAATCTTTCCTGCTAGAATATTCTTGTTACAGTATATGTGAAAGTACACTAAAGGTGTTAACAGCATTATTATTAATAATATTTTTAAGAGATTCTTCGTGTTGGTGAGACTACCCATCCTTCTTGCTTATAAAGGGCTTTCTTCACAACAGCCTATCAGAGTGTGCTGCAGGGCAGCTAACAGACTCCCAGAAGTCATGACTTCTTGGTGGCACCCGTTTGTTCAGGGATAAGACAGCGGGGGGTTCTCCCATAACAGTTGGTGAGTCAGCGTGCTGTGTGGGCTCCCCCTCCAGGGGTCTCTTGCCCTTGAAGTGCTTGGTCATTCTTACTGTGACAGAAGAGCAGTAACAAATGAGTCTATGTGGTTCGTGGAGAGCTCCAAGCTTCAAGGCGTTCTGTTTTCCCACTAAGTGGCCTTGTTACCTCGGGCAGGTCCAGAGTTTACCTCTGTTCTTCAGTCACCGAGTGACAGTGACCCAGCAGGGAGTGTGGCGCTGTAATGAACCTTCAGAGTCTTCTGGTCTAAGCCTCCCCTCCCATTTTGCCAATGTAGGTAGTGGTGCCGGGATAAGTCATTTATCCAAGGCCACAAGTGGTCAGTGGCAGAGCCAGGATTCACCCAGAGCCTCCCTCTAGCTGGAGCCCTGTCCCCTGCACTATCTGCCTGCTCCCCTCCAGCCTCAGTGACCTGGTTCTGCTGAAGTCTTCTTGAGGATTCTATCAAAATTACCTCTTGCTCTGTATCATTAGAATGATTCTGGGGAACCTTTCAACTCTGTCTTTATACCTATAGTCACTGAAAACTCAGTGATCCCATTTAGCCTGTTAGCTAGAGCCTTTAGTAGATTTGGTTGCCTTTTCACTATAAAGTTCTAATATTTGCTCTTTGAGTAAAATTGCAGTTAGAATATTCCTGGAATGATTTCATAATGGTATTTTGAACTATTAAGATAGTGACTAAATTATCATACACAGAAATGCTTATGTGAACGAATATACTATATCACATTGGCTAGTTGGTCCTATGAGATAAAGATTGAGATAGTGATTTAGAAAAAAAAGTTGCAAAGTAATTTAGACAATGCAAGAGAAACTTCCTAGTGATTAGTGCTATTTCCAAAAGCAGTGTGGGCAGCTTTGAGAGGTGGGTTTTCTCTGAATAATCATTCTTAGTAGAGAGGATTTTTGTTGAAGTATAGGTTGCACTGCATGATCTTTTTGAGAGTGCTTCTAGCTCTGAAATGCTGTTATTTGTGCTGATCATTCTTTGATTGAAACATTTTCTTTTTTGTTACCTAGAATATTGATAAAATTCAGGATACTTTGTTATTGGTAATCTTTACCCATTGGTGTAATTACATTACTGAACAGAAATGAAGTGTATTCATTAAGGGACAGCTAAAAGTGTGTTTCTCTTAAGTAATTTAACTCCACAAGAGAAGGACCTACTCTTAGCAATTCTATGTAGTTATATTTCCGCACTTGTTAACATTAATCATAAATTCAAAATGATGACTCTAAAAGTACCTTAACATGAAAATAAAAATTCTGGGAAATTAAAGATACCCTGGCTTTGTATTCTATTCCATTTTTTTTTTTTTAACAAGGGGAAAATCTTACTGAAAACAAACACTTTGTTATAATTTTTAACATTTTTTTGTGGTTGTCTTGAGTGATGATGGATAAAAACTTATTTTGTCTTTGGAGAGTATCCTTCCTAAAGTTGAAAAACTCTTTTATTAAATTTATCTGTTTCCATTTTTATATACAGTGGACTGTATAAAAAGAGTTTATTATGTTTCCAGCCTCATTTTAGCTTATTATGCTAATTTTAAAATTATTTCGATTATTATGCTATTTTAACTTATTATGCAGGTATACTATGTGCCAAGAACTATTTGTTCACTACTGGGAATACAGTATAAGCAAAGAGAAAGCCAGTTCCTATCCTCAAGGAGATAACATTTTAATAGAAGAGGATAGTATAGGAGGCACAAAATTATAGAGGAGATTGGGGGCTGGGATATATTCACAGAGGTTCAGAGGGTTTGGAGATTCTAGAGCAGAGTTAGGAGGGAAGTGAACATGACTGGCTGGGTTCCTTCTGTAAACGGCAGTCCTGGCAAAAGCTCACCACTCCAAGGAGTGAGAGGAAGGGGCAGAGTCACCTCCAGAGTGAGAAGGCTTTTGGGACAGAGTTAGACAAGGAGCGGGAGAGGAGAGAGTCAGGGAGGAGCCAACAAGAAGTCACTTTCCTTCCTGAACCCCACCTTCTCTCTAACTCCGACCATTGGCCATTCTAACATACTTCCTTCCTCTGGGCATTTAATACTCTTTGGTGTCAACCCTATCACCACTAATTGAAATTCAGTTCAGCAAGCATTTGTGAAGCACTTTTGTGTGCCAGGTGTTTTGCTGGGTGCTAGAGATGCCAAAGGAAAAAGAGAAAAATAGTTTCCTCTCCTCAAAGAGCTTGAGTTCTGCTGAAAATCATGTTTTTCCTTGAAGACTAGTCAAATGCTATCTCTTTCCTTCATCTAGAAGTAATCCCTTCTTATGATAGGTTACTATAATTTACTTATATACTTTTAATGTATTTAATATTTGTGCATTTATCATTCTCTTCTGTTAAATCCTTGAAGGCAAGAGGCTATTTATTTATCTCTTTATAGTCCTCATAGCTTGGCAAAGGAACTTAAATTTAGTAGGGACTTTAAATATGTGTGAACTTTAATGTTTAAAGTGTTCTGAAATAATATCTTTCAGCCATGGGAACAAAGAAGTATTTTCCTGTCGTGGAATAAAATTGGCAGTTGATTGGTTTTTGGAAAGAGGCCACAAAGATATTACAGTGTTTGTTCCTGCCTGGAGAAAAGAGCAGTCAAGACCTGACGCTCTCATCACAGGTAAGCTTTGGTGCAGGGTGGAATTACCAGATCTTATGATGTCATCTGGGTAGGAAACTCCTTCTATTGCTGTAGATGCACCCCCTTAGCCACTTGAGCCTGAGAGATTGAGTAATTTGTTGTGATTGGTCAAACATACACAGCCACATGCCCACCAAGTGCATGGGGGCCAGATCAGTAACTCACCAGTACATGAGGAAGGAAAGATTCATCCTTCTACTCTTACCAGAATTTCAGTGAAAATGGTGAAATAAAAACTGAAAGAGTCAACATGGCATAATGTCTAAAAGAACTGTCTTGAGATGGGAAGACCTTGGTTCAGGCCTTCCTTCTGTGTTAACTAGAGAAGTAAATATTGCTTCATTGTAGACTAATTCTGTAAGATTCCCCTTGAGCCTTTAACCCATGAGAGGTGGCTAATACATTATGCTAACACCTGAAATCTAGCCCCAGAGTCAGGAAACCTGGCTCTTGTCCCACCTAGGGATTCCTGGGGTCATCCCAGAGCCTCATCTGTCCTTTGTGAGAATATACCCCCAATTAACAGCCTATAAATCATTGTGGATTATAGTGGGAGGGCTGTGTGCTGAGGTGCAAAAATGGAAAAGAGCAGTTCTTACCCTCCAGGTGTTTACATACTAATGGGAGAGATGAGGCACAGATTACTGTGATAGTGACAGCAGTAATACAATGTGGTTACCATAAAAATGGAGGGTGGTCTGAGGAGGAGGGCCTGAGTGCCAGTACAAACCTAGAAGGCCTTTTGCAGGGAGGAATGTGACCTGGGAAGCTGGGAGGTAGAAGAGAAGGAAGGGAATGCTCCATGTTTGCAGGCTAGCTAGTGGGTGTGATCTTGGGAGGAATGGAGGGCAGCAAGAACCAAAAAAAAATAGTGATCCAGGGGTCTAGCAGTCTCGGGAGCAATGGGCTACAGATAGCATTAGGAGTAAAGAATGTCCTTGTAAGCTCTTTTCGGCCTCTCCCTTTTTTTCTGCCCTTCCCAATCAGTTTTACTTGTTATGATTGTCTCTTGTCCTGCCTTCATGCAGTCACAAACAAAGCTGAAAAATGTCAAGTGAAGTTGTGTTGTCAAGCACACTCTTTAAAGGATTACCAAGCCCATTTATTTGAGAACCTGCAACTCTGCTTCTGCTTCTCTCCTTGGGAAGCACACTGCTAAAGCATATGAGGAAGCCCATCTTCCATTGTCTTTTGAGATATTTCTTTCCTGCCACTTTTTTCATTGATTCCCTGTTAGTTAGAAAATGGGCAGATTCATACAAGAAAAATAATCCTGACTCCTTGTTCTTATAGGAGATAGCAGTAGTTTTTCCAAAGAAGTGAAAGTGTCTCAACTTGTAGTTTGTCAAATCACATTGTCAAATTATCACTTATTTGTTCCTAAGAAGTAGTAAAAATAAAAGGTTGTGTTTTTATTTCATTTTACATAGTTTAACTTACATAACCTTACAGAAAAGAATTTTAAGTGTAGCTTGACAACTATTTGTCAATCAGAAAGTATTGTTTAAAAAAGATCCTGCTAAAATATTTATACACATACATACATAAATATGTGCATATATGTATATGTGTTTGTATACTATGTATACTCTTGTTACTGAAATTTTGCTTTCTTTTTGCTTCTAGATCAAGAAATCTTACGTAAGTTGGAAAAGGAGAAAATTCTGGTGTTCACTCCATCCCGACGTGTTCAGGGAAGAAGAGTAGTGTGTTATGATGACAGATTTATTGTAAAACTGGCTTTTGAATCTGATGGTATCATTGTGTCCAATGATAACTACAGGGATCTGGCTAATGAAAAGCCAGAATGGAAGAAGTTTATAGATGAACGATTGTTGATGTATTCCTTTGTGAATGACAAGTAAGTAATTGGATTTTTAATCCTATGAACAAAAAACAAAAAATCATGTTAGTATTATTCTGAATTGGGTTTTGAAGTCTTAAAATTAAACTAAAGAAAACAAAAAAACATAGTTAAGTTCAGTCTAATTTGTCCCTCCTTAGCTCAAAATCTGGGCCAACTTTAAGGATGTCAAATTTGTCTTTAAAAAATATTTCAATTAACATTGTATTTACTAAGTTTTATACTTATTAAATTAAATAAACACTACTGTGAGGTCTGTTCTTAACAGATTTCCCCATTTTAGAGCTGAGAAAGTTGAGACATTGTGAAGTCGTTTACCTTGTTCTAACGTCAAACAGTGACAAAGCTAGAATTAGAATTGAGTGTAATTTTCATTCGGTTATGCAGGGTAAAGAATCATACTACATCCTTCTTGACCCCTTTTTGTGAGGGTTAGCCAAGGGAGACATTACAGCATTTTTTCTTAGCTTGTTCTTGATAACAGGGGTATAGGAGGGGTATAGGAGCAAGTGAACAAAAGCAATCTTATATTGGGCCCAAGTTTTAGCTATATCTCGATCAATTTTGACCAAATGTTTTAGTATATTCAATCTTTTTTTGATTTTTATACTCAGTTCTCCCAGGAATTTACTCAGATAAATTCTCCTCCATTCTCTAGTACTAGTACTTAACTGTGATTTGGTAATCCTTAAGTATTCTTATGGGTCAAGCAACTCATTGACTTGATCTCTCCATCATTTTTTTTTTTTTTTACTAGAAAAAGGGACTTACACTTGATAGTTATTTTTTACAATGTTAATATTTGATTTTTTAAAAATGCATGTGATATTCTTCTGAAGACAGATGGGAGTATAAGTTCACTTACATAGGACTATTCTTACACATTTTTCTAAAACTAAAATACATTATTCTGAGCCAAGATATTCTTCAGTTGTATGCTTACAAAACATCAGAGGAGAGAATGAGTAATTGGAAGATTGTATCTCAAATATTATTGGAGCAAAACAAACTTAAATACATCTTAATGATTTAAGTTTGTTTTGCATATGAAAACTGGGCTTCAATTACTAAATATTTGCTTTGCAAAATTTTAAGCAAAATCCAAGTCACATTAAATATTTAATTAAAATCCAATGGAATGACTGAGTTATTATATGAAATAGCTGCATTGGAATTAATATATCCACTTTATTGTTAATTTGAAATTAATTTGAAATCATCATCCTGTATGTTCTAGGTTTATGCCTCCTGATGATCCTCTTGGCAGGCATGGACCAAGCTTGGACAACTTTCTAAGGAAAAAGCCTATTGTTCCAGAACATAAGAAACAGCCATGTCCCTATGGTAACTTGCATTATGTAGATTAACTATTGATCATTATTTTTTATTTTAAAATTATACAGTATAACTTAGAATGTTAACTGTGATGAAAGCTTAAAATTTTTTGTCATCTTGTTTTAGCCTCTCATTGAGTTAATCTCTGGTAGAGAAAGAGATTTATATTTACCAGCTATCTATTTATTAATATGGTTAGTCATAAATAAATTTGCATGAATTTTTGAATATGGTTCCAAAAGTCGAGATGTGTTCCACATGAGATTAGTCTTCACCTTTCTTTTTCCTTTTTGTAAAAATTGGCTTTTATGTTTTTTGTCAAAGTACAACTCAAGTAAACATTATCACATTACAAAGTGGTAGTTTCTGCCTGATGTAAAACCTTACAGGAAGAAAAACAATGTGGTGTGAGAGGAGTGTAGTTATCATAGCCAATCCTGTAGACGTATTTAAATCATCTACTCAAACCAGCCTTCATTACAGAAAAGAATAATGTGTGAATTCAAAGGTGATTTTTCTTCAGAGGAAAGAGGGTGTTTCCTAATATGTAATACATTTCCTTTTTTTCTCTCATATTAAAATTGAATGTACATTTGGATTTTAAAGATCCTTTTTATGCTTTCTAGTTCACTTTGTTTTGCTTTTCCTAGGAAAGAAATGTACCTATGGACACAAGTGCAAATACTATCATCCTGAGAGGGGAAGTCAGCCACAGAGATCTGTAGCTGATGAACTTCGTGCTATGTCTAGAAATACAGCAGCCAAAACTGCAAATGAAGGAGGATTAGTAAAAAGCAACAGTGTTCCTTGTAGCACTAAAACTGACAGTACTTCTGATGTCAAACGTGCTGCTCCAAAGAGGCAATCAGATCCTAGTATAAGAACTCAAGTCTATCAAGACTTAGAGGAAAAGCTTCCCACCAAAAACAAATTGGAAACCAGGTCTGTTCCTTCCTTAGTTAGTATACCATCTTCCTCTGCTGCAAAACCCCAAAGTACCACACCTTTAAGCAATGGCCTTCCGTCTGGAGTTCATTTCCCACCTCAGGATCAGAGACCCCAGGGTCAGTATCCTCCAATGATGATGGCAACCAAAAATCATGGAACGCCAATGCCTTATGAACAGTATCCAAAATGTGATTCACCTGTTGACATTGGATATTATTCCATGTTGAATGCATATTCAAATCTCAGTGTTTCTGGCCCCAGGAGCCCTGAAAGGCGTTTCTCATTAGACACGGATTACAGAATTAGTTCTGTAGCCTCTGACTGCAGTAGTGAAGGGAGCATGAGTTGTGGGAGCAGTGACTCCTATGTGGGTTACAATGACAGGTCATATGTTAGTTCTCCTGACCCACAGCTGGAGGAAAATTTAAAGTGTCAACATATGCACCCACACAGCCGCCTTAATTCCCAGCCCTTCCTACAAAGTTTCCATGATCCCTTAACCAGAGTGCAAAGTTACAGTCACGAAGAACCAAAGCATCATCATAAGCCTCCAGTTCCATACATGGCCGTGCATTTGCAGCATCCAGCTGTGGGGGCTCGGTCCAGTTGCCCTGGCGATTATCCCTCTCCTCAGAATTCGGCACACTCTAAGACCCTACATCTAGGGAGATCTTTAGTGTCTACCAGGATAGATAGCATTTCAGATTCTAGGCTCTATGACAATTCTCCTTCTAGACAAAGAAAACCTTATTCCCGCCAAGAGGGTCTTGGAAACTGGGAGAGACAGAATTATGGCCTTGATGCTTATGGCTATCGTCAGACTTACTCACTGCCTGATAACTCCACCCAGCCATGCTATGAGCCATTCACTTTCCAGAGCTTACCCGAGCAGCAAGACCCGGCATGGAGGGTCCCCTTCTGCGGCCTGCCACAAGATGCTTCGAGGTACCAGGACAGCCGAGAAAAGGTGTACATCAACCTCTGCAACATTTTCCCATCTGACCTTGTGAGAGTTGTTATGAAAAGAAACCCCCACATGACGGATGCTCAGCAACTTGCTGCAGCTATTTTAGTGGAGAAATCGCAGCTAGGTTATTGAGCAACGACGCATCTTTGTGGTGTTGGGTCTTTTTTTCAGCTCAGATGCTGAGGGAGGTTTGCTACAGTAGCATTTGTGATCTCCTTCTCATCAAGGAGGTTCTCTAGTAATCCCTTTATGTGAAATCCTGTATCATGGTATCTGTATGTATAGCCCCATGCGTTGGAAGTATCACGGGATTCTTTTACCTTCAAACTTGACTTTTTTTTTTTTAATGTTTCCTTTTTTTAAAACTATAATCACAACTGGAAATTTTTCCAGGTTGGTTTGATAGATATATCTGTGATCTTTGATAATAATTTTTGGTGCATCAGGGGTTTATATGCAGCACTTTTTAATCCTTGTTTGATGTTTTATTACCTGGGTGTTTGGCTATCATTTGCAAGAAATTACAATACCTTCAGAAAGTTGAGAGCATTTGATTAGATTAGCAAACTTTTGTCAAGCCAATCTTAATTTGAGTCTTCTACAGCTTTTTAAAATTATTTTTATTTGGGGGATGGGGGTGGGGAGTGGGCATTTTTTGTGCTAGAATCATTATTTATAGAAAACAAAGATATAATACAGCACTGACTTTATCTTTTTAAACAAATATAAGTTACCAATTTTTATTGAAATGGGTAACAGTATATTAGAGTGATTTACAAATATGGCACTTTTATTGTTTTTGTTTTTTATTAGTTAAATAGTTGATTTAATATGATCGATTTAAAGGACAGCAGATGCAATCAATGGAAAACAAATTAGTTTCCATTCCTTATGGATGAGGCCAAAAGCCTGAACATTTTTGATTTAGATCTGTGTAATTATCCAGCTCTTTTGTGCTTCTAGACAATAGAAATGGAATTTAAATACTAGATTTCCATTAAGCTGTTTTATGTGTGTGTGTTTCTTTGTACTGACACACGGGAATACTGGATAAAACACCCTTTTACACTATTTACCTATTTTTAAGTGAATCTAATTCTCAATGCAACTTTTATATTTAATATACTGTTCAGTTTTCTTGCTATTTATCAAGGCTGGCCTAAGATGGTTTTATGCATTGAGGATATGCAACATTTATTGATACTGCACTATAGGGATAGTGGTGGAGGAAATGTAAATGGTAACTTAAAGTTTTGTTTGTTTTTTTTGTTTGTTTTTTGTAAGATACTGTATATTTTCTTGAAGGTAGTTTTTTGGCCTGTTGTATTATTAGGGCCTGATTCTTGCCACAATAGAGTAGTTTTAGAAACAGATTAAAGTCTGTTCTAGTTATTAGTAAGGGATATTTCTGGTTTCAAAGTCATGGGTTTTGCTAGCTCCATTTCCATGGGTTAGAAAATAGATTTTGTATTTGGCAGTAGACAGTTGATTGACATGACTTGGACAATTGCATAGAGTTGTAGAATTCTGACTAATGTAATGAGATTATTCAAGTCAGTAGACTTGGAGACAGTGCCATAGTTTGTGATTAACTATTGATTATTCTTCTTGCTGCAATGTGGAGTAAAACCCTGAAAAACCAGAAAGTACCTTTTACTGTTGATACAAATTGTATCTTTTTAACTATAAGAACCATTTTTATTTGTAGATGTAGTTAAAACACAAATGCGTAACTATGATTAGACTTTTGGGCAACATTTTATCCCTTATTTAATTTTTTTTTTTAAAGAAAAGTAGAATTGAGATCTAGAATAGGGTAGAAAAATAAAAGTAACAATTTGTTTAGGTAATTTAAAATGTATGTCTCAATTTTATATAATATATAAGTATCTATTAAAATCACTATTATTGGCATTTTTCTTTCTCCTAAAACTTATCTAGTGTGAACGTAATGAAAAATAAAGGTAAAATGCTGCCTGAAAATAATGCCCAAGCACCTTTGACTAGGATGACATTTTCCCTACTTATGTGACACTGTGTGTTGCATAGAGTAGGATTTGGGTATATTGTAAATGCTTCTCCAAGGCATTGTGCTTATTGACATAGCCAATAATCTGAACCGTGTTCAGCAAACCTAATTCAGGAACGTGTTCTTCTATACAGCTTTTACTGTTGTTTTTGAGGGTGGGATCTGCATTCATCTGTACTCAGTAATAACATAGGTGATGCTACATGAACTCTCCTGAGTGGTGTCTGGGAGACACCTTCTGCACTCATGGAAATATTTATCCTTGAATTTGTCAGTCACTATCTGTAGAACATGTTTTAATGTAGAGGCTGATTCAGTGCCAGTGACAGGGTTATGTATGTAGATGGCTTTTATCTTAGTTTTTTTTTTTTTTTTTTTTAAACAAAACCACACTTTTAAAGTAATACACTATAGTGTAGGCATGGCTTTGGTGTAGCAGTGATTTTATTTGTATTTTCTGTTTTCATTATTCTTTAATTATTAGTCTGTCAGCCAAACTTTCCCAGATTGTTTTGAATATCTTATGAAGTGAAAGATATAGATATATATCAATCACATTTTCATTGTGGTTTCCTGATATTTTAACAGATTGATTTCATATTAATAGCTATTTTAGTTTGGTTGAAACTATAAGAAAGCAAGTGTATAGCCTACAACAATGTCCTGAAAGGAACAGATCTGGACTACCCATGCTGAATTCTTCAATAATAACTAATTGTGAATAAGTTGCAATATTCTCCTATCAAGTGGAGCATTCTTTTTGTATTGAAGCATCAAAGTTATTTTGCAGGGTGTAAGAACAAGGGTTATTTGACAATATTTAATTATTGTCAGTTCTTAATTATCTAAAATGGAGGGGGGGGAGAGGTAGTTCATGAAAATTCCCACCTAACTCAGATTCCCCTCACCAGATTTTCAAGTGACTTAATTAATTGATAAGTGAGATATTTCATGTTTTCTCACTTTCCCTGTCATAACCCTCTATTGGGTATTCCAGAAGTTTTTGTGCAGTTTCAAGCTTTAATAACTAGGAATTCTGGAACACCCTGCAGTGAGGTGCTAACATGAGTAGTGAAATAGCCCAGAGTGTTCACCATGTGGGGAAAGGAGAAGTCTACACTGGTCAGTCATCCCCTGAATAATTGAGAATTGACTGTAACGTGCAATGATGTGCTAGTTCATAGTTTTTATTTTAGTATGTAGGAAGTGTCCAGACCATATAGATTGGCCCTGAACATTTCCTCATTTTTAGTGTATGCTGTGTGCAGTATCATTTTTATGATCTTGATGGAGTTCATTGTAGATCTCAAACATTTGAAGAAGAGACGCACCTGTACAAAATGTTCAGTACTTGTAGAATCTTGAGCTGTGTGTTTTTATGTAAATTCATTAATGAAAAATTATAATATAACTAAAGGAAGTGTGAGTATAGATAATATATATGCATATATATAATAAAGAGAGAGATATATTCTAAAATTAAAGGAGAGAAAAATTTACTATTGATTGCCAAAATTTGTTCTCATTGAGCTATGTGACTTTAAGTGACCAAGTTTGATGAGATTTAAGGCCACTGTTGAAAGAAAAACACTTCTGATTTTGTTCCCATTATTTTTAGAGAATTATTTTGATAATTTTAGCAAAAATTGTAATTTTAAAACAAAGAATGCTTAAAATTTTATCAATTATAAAATAACTATTTAACATGGTTTGTGAGTGTGTATCTATATGTACATATACAGTAATATATGAATATATATATCTTCAAACTAACAAATACACCTCAGACAGAATTTTATAATTCTTACTGGTGGTTTTTGTTTTGTTTTATTTTTGTTTCTTTAAAGACCTCTGACAGTTTTCCTGAATGGAGGAAAACATTACCAGGCTATTTTGTGAAATTTTTTCTAACACACATTTGACTTTCATCATTTTATATGCTTAATATTAATTTCATAATTTATGATCAATTTCCCTGCCCAAGATAAAGATGTTAAATACAAGTAAATTTGTATTTTTCTAGTCACTTCATTCTGTTGCTTTGAGGTCTGACCCTTTGGAAATTTTTGAATGAAATAAGCCACAATAGAGTATTCATATTCCAGACAAAGCCAAGTTGTCATTTTTAATTAATTCTTCAAGGTAAGTGCCAATAAATAAATTGAAAAAAACTACATAGAAGGAAGGAAGATATTGGTGAAAATAGAAAACTTTACACCAAGGCTTTTAGATTGGCACCTGTCTCCAACATGGAAAAAGAAATAAATAATAAGTAAATTGGGCATATAGGACTCTGGATATGCTATTAATAAAAAATAATTATATTTCCAGTGCCACTAAAAAGTACCCAGACCTGTTGTAATTTATGACTTTAGTTTCAACAAGAAGATTTTAATGCAGTTGAAATCATCTCAATTGATTTACTTTCCTCAGCTGGTCATACTGAGTTATCCAATATATTTCAAGTTTGTTTTAGTGTATTTGTTTTTAACTAGCAGAAGTTTCATCACTAAAAGTGCTCTGTGTAGAAATTTCCTAAAAAATACTAAAAATATTTTGGATATTTAAGATATCTTTATAAGCATGCTAGCTTTAATAATGATGAATAGGAGTAGGGTTTTTTTTTTCCTCCTTTGATTTTTAATGGGCCATATGGACCCAATATCCAGCTTTTTAAAAAATCTATTCAGTTTGTTTAATATTTATAGGAACTATGTTAATAAATCACACTCATGTCCTGTTTTATGTTTGCATAAACAGCAGATCTTTATAAAACATTTTTGAGGAAAACAATTCCATTGTTGAAATTGCACATACTCTAGATCTTTAAGATGTGAAAATTGTGACTAGTGTAACTGTAGCTATATTATGAGGTTATATGTGTATTTTTTCCTAAGAAACAAAAGTATAACTAGACTTGTCCCTGTCTAGATCTTTAATATAGACTGTGCTTGTGGTCTTTGGTGAGTGGTGCTCCAATATGGTCATGAGTCATTTTGAGTGCATTAGCACTAAACACATACTAGAAAATGTTCTCATTCACAGTGCTTTATAAATTGTACTACACTGTATGGCATTATTTTCATACAAATATTAAAGTTGCCTATCTATTTAAGTAATAGTTACAAGTGGGTACTGGTACAGAACTTTAGCTTTTAAACAGTGCTATTGATTATTTATATAATGACCATTTAATTATTTTTCCTTTAATATTGTCTGTTATCCTCAATGTTTGCTACTTGTTAAAAACTAATGTTCTTGTTTGTTTAAAGTGTAAAAGACTTTTTTTTCTCTCTAAGTTCATCATTGTTTGGGATCAGAGAATCTATATATTGTAGTTTAGGTAAACACAATTTTTAAAGTTTTTACTTCTTTCAGACAGTGTACTAAATTTCTCCATTATCTGTCCAGGTATTTCAAATGAATAACAAAATGTTGTTCAGTAAAACCTGTGCCACTTTTCATAAAGCAGAATGTATTTCTTGGGAGAAAGTGGTCTTTGTCTTTACAGTGTCCGTGTTGGAGTTAACCCAACTTTGTTAAATGTGCAAATATATGTCAACCACCAAATGTAAAACATTGTGAACAAACACCTACAGAAGGTATAAAATGAAACCTGTTTTGAGTTTGTTGATTTCATTTTATTCCTTCTTTCCCCCCTACCCTAGACATAATTGTGTGCTTAAAATAGAATTTGTTTTTCTCATTCAGATTTCTTTTGATGGTGAAGTGAGTCAAAGGTATTGAGATGAACTGCCTGATAAGCTGGTGTTATTAATTATATTGTTTTACTTAAGATGTTCTGTACTCTTTCTGTGATGGGATATCTCCAAAAAAGCAGTATTTAGATTTAATGAAAATCTTTACCAAACATGTATGTGATTCTGTCATTGACCAAAAAAAAAAAAAAAAAAAAAAATTAAAAAGAAAAAAAAAACATACATTTTCTTTATGTTTGATTTGTTTTTGTTTCTTAAAAAAGTTGCCCTTTCCCATAAAAGTATTTAATGAAATTATTCTTTATAAAATCAGCATAGTGTGTTTGTACTTAATGTAATTTATGATGTTAAAAAGTTCCTTTTAAAGGAATGTATTCACTTACTGGACTGTTTCTTGAGGTCATCACGACTGCCAGTGAAACATGTTGAGAAGAACCAATGGTATCAGAGGACAAAATTGTTTCCTTTCTAGTCTATTGTACATTTTCTCCAATATTCTTTGGTTAACATGTAAGAGGTGATTATAGTCCATACTGAGATTTGTCTTGGGGTAATAGCAATAAATGTCATTATTTGAAAGAAGTACGCCGCTCAATTATCAAATTATTAGGGAAAATTATCTGAGCAGACCTTCAGCAACAGAAATAGAAAGCAGTATTTAACTTGGTGATATTAGGGACTGGTTTCAGTTAGAGTTTGCAGCTTCTGAAGGCAACCAGCCACCATGGTAGAGAGCAAATCTGCAGGCAGCCTTCAGTCCAAGCCTGGTCATCTGGTCTCTGTATTTCTTTTACCCCCCTTCTACTCATTTGGGCCATTATCTGATCTCTTAGCATGTCTCTCAAATAAACAGCCTTGGATTGTGAATCTCTTCCATTAGAATTCTGAAGTAAAAGGCAATAATTGTGTTTCATTGTTTGCCTTTATCCTTATCTATAATAGAGAAAGGCACCAACTTTGATTTTATTAAGATAGAAACACTTCACATGTGTTGTAGGAAAAGAAGTAGAAGTGAGCAGTAAAAGAAGAGCTACAAATAAATTTTTATTGTGGGATGCAAAGCTGTAGCTACTGTCATTCTCAAGTAAAATAGGAAATTTTATCTTTCTAGATGCTATTCCTTGGAATATCTCCCTTCCCTTCTATCTCCATTACATCCTAAGGATTCTTTTCTGATATTTGATCTAAACGCTTTACCCTTTGTCTTTAAACTGGTAACCACCAATACAATATTTCAGAATTCTATTCGACTCCAAGGAATGAAAGGCAAAGGACAATTTTCAGCAATGTATAGTCATTGCCAGTATTTTCCTCTGATTTTTTTTTTTTTTTTGAAGTTTTTTTGTTGGTTTCTTTTTCTGGTGTTTTTTTTTTTTGTTTTGTTTTGTTTTGTTTTTAAGCTCTTCCTAACATCACCCTCCTGGTGTAACGCTGCTGTGTTGAAATCTGCTGTTATTTGTATTCCCAATGCTTCCTTATTTGCACATATTCAATCTGAGATTAAAAATGGAAAAGCTTAATTAGATCATCAAATATATGCCCAACTCAGTTTCCAGGAAGAATAAAACTTCAAGAAAATAAGATAGTGCCACCAGAAGTGTGAAAGAATAGGAAGTACTTAAAAGGTCCCAGCTCACTGATTGCTCATTGCCTTCCCTATGTGATTCCTTTGCCTCCCATACAATTAACTTAAAACTTCCAAGAAAAGAAGTTTTAGAATATAATTATAACATAAATTAACTAAATTCTTGGAGACTCATTCAGACAAATCCTTAGTCATGTACACTTCCCCCCCTTTGTTTTAGTCACTAGATGAAGTTTTCCAGTTTTCATGTCTTTAAATTTTGAAATTGATTCTTATGAATATGCCTTACATTTTCATTTGTTTTCTGATCTAAATAGTTTTTGTTTTCATTTCATCAATTTTGGGGTAGCATTGTTGACACTACATACTGTCAACAATATAAAATGCAGATTGGATATCAACTCTTGCTTATAATGGCCATGCAGCATATAGGAAACACAAATTGTGATCAGTCACCAAGTAGTTACATAACTACCATTCTTTGTAAATTTTTTTGTCTTTAAAAAAAATGCTATATTGAGGAAGGACTTAATATAGCTATGTAAATTAATATGTTGTATAAGAAAAGCTGAAAGAATATACAATGGAAACTAACACATTTTGAGATTTTAAATGTTACAGTTTGAAATAAGCATATAGGTGATTTTTTTAAAACAAAACTTATTTTAAGTATTTAGATTTTGAGGTTCAAGATTGAAGGGGGAAAAAAGTAGTTAAGTTTTTCTTAGCAGAACCTCCATAGCTGATGATAATGGATATTCAGTTATGGTGTTCTTTCTCTTAGATAGACATACAATCTTTAGCCCTGGATGTGTCTTATAAACTGCAGTCCCATCCTACAAAGTAGCCGACTGGATATTGCAATGTAGATCCCTCAAAATCAACTGTCCCAAAGGAAACTCATCTTTTTCCCCCCAAAGACATGCTTTTCCCAGATTTTCTATCTTTGTACTCACTGTCTCATATGTCCGGGATGTTCTCCTTTCCCAATTCTGACTTTTAGAATCCCTGACTTCCCTCAAGAATCAACTTAATTTTATCTTTCAAAGGAGACTTTTCTTAGTCTGTTTCTCTCCCCAACTCCTCCCCAGTTGGCTAATGCATTCCTCTAAGGTTGCCCGTTGTCTACTCTGTGAGTAAATCATATATTTGTATGACTTAAATATATGTGTAATATATAATAATTCAAATGGTTCCTATTAGAATGTAAGATTCTTGAGAAAAGGGAATGTTAATCTGTTTTCCTTTGTACTCTCATTGCTTAGCTTTCAGTGCTTAGAAGTAGTAAGAACACTTAATAAATTAATGTTCATCCTATTTAAGTTAAAAAAAAATACAGCCTATGTATCTCTGCTCCATGATGGAAACTAAGATTGTTTTTTAAAAATGTTACTCATCCTAATATAAAAGTTAAACTCTTTAACCATCTCCAGTCTCTTCCTAAATATACTTTTCCTTGGTCATCTGCTTATTACAGGGTTTTATTTTGCTTGAAAGATGGTGATAATTTTTTAAGATAAAATTTTGATATTTTTATTTCAGCCAAATTTCTCATTATACAGTTCATCCCAACTTTTTCCAATAGAATATCTCTAATAAAAAAGAAAGAAAAATCGCTTAATTACCAATTTATTGACAAAATCTTGACATGAATTTCCTTTTTTTAAATAGTATTTTATTTTTCCAAATACATGCAAAGATCGTTTTCAACATTGATCTTTGTAAAACTTTGATAATATGCCTCTCCAAAAGGCCATGCCATCACATCGCAAGCATTAGCAAAGTCTGATCAAGCTGTAAGAAGTTTGAGTAGTGACCCAACATTATCCCTATCCCAGAACTAGCCAATAAGAGATGAGGAGCTTGCCTAACCAGAAGCTTGGTCTCTGAGGTGATGGAAATCAACCTAACAACCTCTCCTAAGGGATGAGGGGGAGTGTTCAAAGGGAAACCCTCAGTGCTTTATGAAGCTGACACCATAAATGGACCCTGAAGATGTAAAGACCCTGCTGTATTAGTAGAAATATTGATCTTTATGGTTCATCTCCTGTCCAAGAATGAGAAGCTTTTTGGTAGTCTCTAAGCTTCCACAGTAATACAGTCAATTCAGTCAACAAATATTTGTGACTCACTGAAAGCTGGGTTCAGAAATCAAGGCAAAAAAGGAGTTGTTTTTATGGGGAGAAACATTCCAACAATCATGAACATAAAAGATCAATACAGAGTAATTTCAGAGAGAGGACACTAGCAGCTGAAGGGCAGCAAGTTCTGGGCACAAGGAACAACTAATAGAAAATGTGCAGAGATATGGGGTGATAGGTAGAAGGAGCAACAGGGAGGTCAGTGTAGCTGTATCAAAGATTGTGTGGAGGATAGTAAGATAGAAGAATACTGGAAAAGTGGGAGGGGCTCAAGTGATGAGCTTTAAATGCTGGAAGATTTTCTGGTAGAGCAAATAGGTGAGGCAATGGATAGAGCACTGGGCCTGGAGTCAGGAAGACTAGTTTTTCTCAGTTCAAATCCAGCCTCAGCTACTAGCTGGGCAAGTCTCTTGTTTGCTTCAGTTTTCTAATCTGTGAAATGACCTGGAGAAGGAAGTGGCAAATCTCTCCTGCATCTCTGCCAAGAAATTCCAAGAAGAGTTGGGTGTGAATGAACTTCATTGGGGGAGTGGGGAGAGAAGGAAGATGGAGTGTGTGGTGTGGCCATATTTGAGCTTCAGGAAAATCACATAGTTTTGTGGAAGATGGATTGGAAATAAGGGAAACCAGGCAAGGGTCCCAGCCAGAAGAGGCTATTAAAATACTCCAGGTATGAAGTGATGGTGGTAGTTGCAGGAATGGAAAGAAAACCTATATAAGATCTTGTGAAGGTAGAAACAAGACTTGATATGGGACTGATTATGTGAAAATGAATGACTGAGTGGAAAATGACTAGAGATGGCTTAAGCTTGGGTTTTTCAGCAGATGATCAGGCCCTGGAGAGAAAAGGTGAGAGGGAGTTTCCTGAGAAAATGAGTTCTGATTTGGACATGTTGCAGGGTATTACCTACTTCCTCTTCTACGAGGTTCTGTTCCTATCACACTTGGCTCTCAACTCTGCCAGAAATATTTCAGAATTCTATTCGACTCCAAGGAATGAAAGGCAAAGGACAATTTTCAGCAATGTATAGTCATTGCCAGTATTTTCCTCTGATTTTTTTTTTTTTTTGAAGTTTTTTTGTTGGTTTCTTTTTCTGGTGTTTTTTATTTTTGTTTTGTTTTTAAGCTCTTCCTAACACCACCCTCCTGGTGTAACGCTGCTGTGTTGAAATCTGCTGTTATTTATATTCCCAATGCTTCCTTATTTGCACATATTCAATCTGAGATTAAAAATGGAAAAGCTTAATTAGATCATCAAATATAAGCCCCACTCAGTTTCCAGGAAGAATAAAACTTCAAGAAAATAAGATAGTGCCACCAGAAGTGTGAAAGAATAGGAAGTACTTAAAAGGTCCAGCTCACTGATTGCTCATTGCCTTCCCTAAAATGAGTGAATATTAAGTAGAATATGTCATCCAATTTGCCCCCAAGACCATCATACCATACCAAGCTATTGCCTTGAGGTCAGTTCTGTAGGACAAAGGAGCTGTAAACAGATGCTGATTTCAGAATCTGAGACTTTCTAAACCTTCCCCTTCATGAAGTAACTGGGATTCATTCATTTGTATATAATTTCAAATAGATATATGAAAAGCTTTGGGGCAGAAAAAAGGGGTAAGGAATAAACATTCTGTAGGACCTACTATTTGACAAGCACTGTAAGTGGTTTTTTTTTTGTTTTTTAAACAGTTATCTCAATTTGATCCTCAATACCCTGGAAGGTAGGTCGTGTTATCTTCATTTTACAGTTGAGGAACTTGAGGCAGACAGCAATAAAGTGAGTTGCCCAGGTTGGCCCAGCTCACAAGTGTCTGATGCCAGATCTTTCTGACTTCAGGCCCAGCACTTTTTCCAGTATTCCATCAGCTGGAGGGTAAGAGAGATTGGAACAAGCAATTTAGTAGCTTAATAGTTATTATATAAACTCCAACAACAAAGATTCTTGGACTTGTTCTGTTAATCAAATAACATTTAATAAGGCAAGAACAAACCAGTAGTGTACCTGAGCAAAATCATACTACGACAAACAGTACAACTTCTTTGTGTGTTGCTTGTTTAGTAAAGATGCCATAAAGGTAGGGGTTGCCTTGGATGTGGGCCAAAGGAGATAATTGGGGAAGGTGGGTAAGAGGCAGAATGGCCACAGACTCTTGCCACAGTCCAGGAAATGCTAACTCGTCTCATGCCTTCATCATCAACCCCAACATTTCCTGATTTTCAAGAAGTGCAAGGATTCCCTGGGGTTCTCTTACTATTGGCCCATTCACTCCCAGACTGGGACTTCCCAGTCTGTCTGTATTGAGATCATACATATAATAAATTGGTGCATGTTCCAAGAATGAACCAAAGGGTGTCTTAGGATTTTTATAGTTTTATTTAGTTCACTTTGCAATATTGTGTCTAATAAAGCCCTCCTTAATTAATAGCAGGAAGTGATTCTTGGTACATTATGAATTTATTGTTACAGTAGTGATGGAATGAAGTAATATGGGAAATACATGTACCCACAAACTTTGATTATGTTTCTGAGAAAAAGTTTACATATATTGGGCAATGCCCTCATTTAAGGGCCCAGGGGAGTGAACAGGAAGAGCAGGGAAAGAGCCAAGGCCTGGCTTTGGCTCTCAAGACTTCTAAAAGAGAAGTGGAGGTGGCTCGATGTACTTTGTAATTTGTTGACTTATATCCTTTGAATTTTTCCTGGTACATTTGTTAATATAATCAACGTGGAAGATAAATAACTGGACTAGTTTTCTTGGTTATGAACCTTCTATAGCTTAAAAAATTCCTTCAGCCTCCTTAATATGGTGCCTCTCTCCTTAGCCTATGGTTAGTAATTATATTTTTATTTTATACAATCCCATCCAGAAATCTTTGCCTCTCAGGAGCCCCTAGCAGTCTGCATTTAGCTAGATAAAACCAGAGCAATTTTAGGAGAGGCATTAAATCTTTCTGGCCATAAAACTATCAGATAGGAGCCTAGTCATTGTAAAGCAATAAAAGATGCTTCAAGGGTTAGTACCTTTAGAAAGTGACCTCTTACACCCCAGATGCTCTGTGCGTGGTAATCTCTCAGACCACACACTGTATTCCCCCAGCCCATTCCAATTGCTGATTTGTGGGGTTTCAAGTGATGGTGAGGTTCAGTGTCCGTTTGTTTTAGTTAAATGCTGATGAAGCTGTGGAACAAAGGCTGAGGGGGGAAAAAAAAAAGTCCTTTCAGAAATCAAAATCAAGTGAGAGGCTAGAACACTAAAAAGAATAAAGTTGAGGGAAATATTCTTCCCATAGGTGCGGGTCTCCCCATCCTCATCTCATTGCAAATATGGGTATATAGCCTAGGTAAATTGGATTAAAGGAAAGACTATGACAACAATTTGGAATTTTCTTCCTGGACGAGAGCAATACAGGGAAAGCCTCATCACTGATTGCTGTGCTTCCATTTTGAAAACCCACAGTCTAGGCCTGGAGGACATTAGCAGGGGAAAAAAAAAAAAAAAAAAAGCCAATTGAAGACAGATTCTCATAGGATGAGAAACCTGCTAAGGAGCTATGGACCTTAGAGATAAGGGATAATGCCTCAAAGCATTCACTTATGAATGTGTCCAGTGTCCTGAAAAGAATTAATTTCTCCAAAGTACCTAACTTCCTCTTATTCTCAAGGAAAGTTCTTACTCAAACCTTATCCAGCTTGAACACCCATTAATTAGTCCTGTTAGGGAAAGAGATAAGGAAAAAACACTATAAGGTCTTTGAGGACAGAAACAATCTGATGATCAGGACAGGAGAAATGTGAAAAATACATGAGAAACATGTTTTGCCAATTTTAGACAACTCTCAAAGTATATTTTCCTTTTCAGCCTATCCTAAAATCCTGGAGTCCTCTGACTCATTCTTCCAACCATCCAGCCATTGAATCCTATAGTTTACCAATTAGAACAAAACTCCTTTAGGGCATGGGCTGTCTTTCTTTTTGGTTGAATTTGTATTTCTAGCTTTTAGTTTTGTTCCTAATACACAGTAAGTACTTAATAAGCACTCTGTTTCTATACTATCTCTCTTAGGTCACTATCATATATAAATGAATATGAATTTTTAAAAAGCAAGCATGAAAACTTTCACCTAAATTGTTCTTTTTAAATATCATTTTAGGCTATACTTTAAATCTAGAGATGAATACAATAGGACATTGAGTGTACTAATTTATGTAAGATACATTTTCAGTCTCCCTTTTAGAGAGGGGAAAAAGCAGTATTACCTAAATCTCATTGTCTAATGTGACATGTCATATAAAGAAATGCAGACTGGGCTTGATGTTCTTTGTATATTGCATTATTTTAAAGTATATTTCCAATTACATGAAGAAACAATTTGTAACATTTTTTAAAAATTTTGAGTTCCAAACTCTCTCTCCCTCTTGCCACATTCCCTCACTGAAAAGGCAAGTAAATTGATATATAATATGAAGTTATGCAAAACATTTTCATATTAATCATGATGTAAAACAGATTACTCTTCCCAAAAAATATAGTTTAAAAAAAAAAAAAACAACTTTGCTTCAATCAGCATTCAGATTCCATCATCATAAGTATTTCAGGATTGTCTTGGATCATTATATTGCTGAAAATAGTAAATCATACAGTCTTGGTCATCCTACAATATTGCTGATACCGTATATGCTATTCTGGTTCTATTCGTTTCACTTTGTATTTGTTCACGTTGTCTTCCCAGGTTTTGAAATCACCGTGCTCATCATTTCTTATAGCACATTAGTATTGCATTCATTATTTCAACATGTTTATTTCCCAATTGCTGTACAGTCCCTCAATTTCTAGTTCTTTGTCACCATAAAAAGAGCTGTTATATTTTGTAGGTCCTTTTCTTTTTAACATATTATTGGGATACAGACTGAGTCGAGGGTAAGTTTTATGGTCCTTTAAGGTAATTTCAAATTGCTCCCCAGAATTGTTGGACCAATTCACAATTCCAACAACAATGCTTTAGTATCTCAGTTTTCTGACATCCCCTCCAACATTTGTCATTTTCCTTTTTTGTCACATTGGCAAATCTGATAAATGTGAGGTGATTCCCCAGATTTGTTTTAATTTGTATTTTTCTAATTAATAGTAATTTAGAGCATTTTATCATATGCCTATATATAGCTTTGATTTCTTCATATGAAAGTTGTGTGTTCCTATCCTTTGACCATTTATCAAATGACTACCATATCCCCCAATCCACCCTCCTTTCAGTGTTCCCTCTCCCCATATCCCCTTCTTTTTCTACTTCTTTTTAGGGTAAGAAAGATTTCCATATCCCAATGAGTGTGTTTTATTACTCTTTGAGCCAATGGAGAGCAAATTTGTGAGCAAACATTGCCTACAAACTCCCCCAACCCCATCTTCCTCTCAACTGGCTATTTCATGCCTTTTTTTAAATGAAACAATTTACCCTATTTTCTTTTCCCTTTCCTTTCCTTTTCCCCTTTTCTCAATCCATTCTTCTTTCTCACCCTTTGGTTTTATTTTTTAGATATCATTCCATTATAATCAGTGTACACCTATGCGCTCTGTCTATGTATATTCCTAAGTGCTCTAATAATGATGAAGTTAAGGGTTACAAGTATCGTCTTCGGATGTAGAAATGTAACTATCTTACTGAATCATTTATTTCTCTTGAGTCTTGAATTTAAAAGTTAAATGTTCTTATCTCTGGTCTTTTCATCAGCAATGCTTAAAAGTCCTATATTTCAAATATACATTTTTTGCCCCTGCAGGATTAGAATCAGTTTTGCTGGGTTGAAAATTCTTCATTAAATCTGAGATCCTTTGCTTTCTGGAATATCATTTTCTATACCCTCCATTTATTTAATGTAGAAGCTGCTATATCTTATGTTATCTTGATTGTGGCTCCAGGAAACTTTATTTCTGTCTAGCTGCTTGCAGCAGTTTCTCTTTGACCTGGAAATTCTGGAATTTGGCTATAATATTATTGGGGGTTTTCATTTTAGTATCTGTTTTAGGAAGTGATGAGTGGATTCTTTTAATTTCTATTTTATTCTGTTTCTAGGATATCAGGACAGTTTTTCTTAATAATTTCTTGAAAAATGATGTCTGGGTTCTTTTTTTGATCATGACTTTACAGTAGTCCAAAAAATTTTTTAATTACCTCTCTTTTATCTATTTCCCAGGTTTGTGATTTTTCCAATAAGATATTAAACATTTTCTTCTATTTTTTTTACTTTTTATTTTGTTTTATTACTATTTGATGACTTTCATTATCTTCCACTTTCCCGATTCCAATTTAAGTAGTTCTTTTCTTTAATCTTTACACCTCTTTTTTTCATTTGACCAATTGTGTATGTGTGTGTGTGTGTGTGTGTGTGTGTGTGTGTGTGTGTGTTTTTTTTTTTTTTGTTTTTTAAGAGTTATCTTCTGTGGATTTTTGTGCCTCTTTTAGTATTTGGCCTATTCCATTTTTTAAGGTGTTACATTTAGTATTTTTTGTGTCTCCTTTACTAAGTTGTTAACTTTTTAAAAAAATACTTTTCTTATAGCATTCTCATTTTCCCAAGTTTTTTCTTTACCACTCTTATATTTAAAACTATTTTTGAGATCTTCCTGGAATTCTTTTTAGGCCTGAAAATAATTCACTTTTTTTTTTTTTTTTTTTTTTTTTTTGAGGCTTTGCATCTAGCATTTTGATATCGTTGTCTTCTTCTGAGTTTGTTTTTATTTTGACCTTCTCTGTCACCATATTAACTTACTATGGTAAGGTTCTTTTTCGTTTGCTTGCTTACTTGCTTGTTTTCTCTACTTATTAATTAGTTTTAACTTTATATAAAAGTTGGGCTCTATTCCCAAGGTCCCAGGGAAACTACTCCAACCTTTAGGTATTTCATTCTACTGTTTTCAAAGCAAATTCTGGGGAGGTGGGAGAAGGAGAGTCGGTAAGTTTTCAGTTCTTCAGACAGTGGTATGATCTAAGAAGAGATTGTAGTTACTGTTCCCTTGGCTTGTGCTCTAGCCTGTAAAAAGCCAGGAGCATTATTTTCTGCCCTGAAACTTCGAGCAGGCTTCCTGCACCTCTGCCTCCACGTACTTCAGTGTACTAGTGCTCTTTCTCACTCTGGGACTACAGCCTAAAACTTCACATGGACAGTGTAACAGATTCCTGCACCCATTGCCACTGAGAGCTCTCAGAGCCACCACTGCCAATTCAGGCTTGCCAAGGGCTTCTGATCACCTCTTGGGAAACATCTGATGTGGCCTGTGCCCGACTGCACTTCCCTCTCAGCACGATGAGTCTTAGGCTGAAAAATTATTTCATTCTTTTGTTGGTTCTGCCATTTCAGAATTAATTTTGAGGCATTGTTTTAAAAATAGGAGAATTTGGGAGAGCTCGAATAATTCTCTGCTTTTATTCTGCTATTTTAGCTTGGATTGCACTTTGATCAGTTTTGGAGGAGCTCTCCAAATTTATGACTTTTGACATTTAAAACCCAGAGTTCTTTTGTTTGTTGGTTATTTTTTAAAGCATAATCCCAGTCTTGAAGGGAGCATATTTGAAAAAAACTACAAACTCACAATCTGTGCCTAATGTATGAGCTATGGGGCTGTAACACCATCTGTATCTGGGGGAAAGACAGGACTCTTTCACTGTTACAAAGAGGATTCTTTTTTATGTATCCATACTAGTATGTCTATATCCATCATCTATCATCCCTTATCTCATCTTCTTTTTGTGCTTACTAAATTCCTTGAGAAGGCCTTCTATGGTGGACATGTTAACTTCTTTTCTTCTCACTGTTCTAAATGCTCTGCAGTTTGGCTTCTGACCATTCAACTGAAACTGCTCTCTCCAAAGTTACCAGAGGTCTCCTCAAACCTAAAGACCTCTGGTCATCCTCATCCTTCTCGACCTTCCCGGCTTTTTAGACTCTATCACCTTCTTCTCCACAACATTCTCTTCCTTTTAGGATTTTGTGACATGGTTCTCTGACCATTCCTCTCACCTTTGTTGGACCTTGCTAATTCTAAGTATCCCCACAGACCTTTTCCTCTGCTTTTTTCTTTCTTCCTTTATATTCTTTTACTGGTGAGCTAATAAGCCCCCATGGATTTACCATCTCAGTGATGATTCTGAAATTTGTCCAGCTCTAACCTCTCTCCTGATTTGAATAACCTCTGGATGTCTTAAAGTCTAAGTGTCCAAAACTGAACTTATTTTTCCTCCCAAACTGTTCCTTCTTCTTCACTTCCCTATTACAGTGGAGAATGCCACCATCCTCCCAGTCACCCAGGTGAACAATTTTAGCTGTCTTTTTGACTACTTACTATCTCATTCCTCATATCTAATCATTGCCAAGTCTTGTTTTCTCATGTGGGATTAACTTTTCAAGTTAATAATAAAATTTTATTTATGTATATATGTGTATATACATGCATATGTATATGTATATCTATCTATCTATGTAAAACCAAAGGTTCTAGTTTACTATTAAATCTGCCCTGAACACACAACACTTCCTAGCTTTGTGACCCTGGCCAAATCAACCAGAATTGGTGCAACCACCTCCAAAAAAATAAATAAATAAAAGAAATGTTAAAGAGCCTAGAGCAGTTTGTGGATTAGAGAGGACAAATTTCAAAAGGCTTTGTGATTTGGGCTTTGAAACTTTGTTAGGAGTGCCTGGGGAAGAGGAGGGCTGATAGGATTAATCTGATTAGATTAGTGGCTACAGTTTGGATTGGGACATCCAAGTGACTCAGTGGATAGCTCTGGTCCTGGAATCAGAAAATAAGAGTTTAATCCAATTTTAGACACTTAATAGCTATGTAAAAATCACTTGACCTTGGTCTGTCTCTACTTCCTCATAATAGGTTTGATAATGGTGCCTAATTAATTCACCCTCATATCATCTACAGATCTTATAAACATCCCATCTATGATAAACTGACGTGAAACCATCCACTTCTGCCCTTTGTTTCACCTTTGATCTATCTAGGTTACTCCTTCATCCCCACAACTTCCTCATAAATTAGAATATCAGCTTTTGAGGAGTTTCTGGACATTTCTCTGACACTTAGTCTTCAGTGACCTTCCATATTAAAATTTAAAATTCCTCTTCTTCACCTAACATCTTTTCTTAGTGGCTTTTGTTGTAGCCTCATGATCTCTCCTAGGACCATTCTTCCCTGATGTCATACTAAGGGACTTATATTAATATTCCCATTAATGACCTCCGTAAATCTCTCAATTCATTTATCTCCTCCATCTCCATTTCCCTAGCCAATGAATTCTAATCCATGTCAGCACATGAGGAAAAAAAAAATTAGAAAGATCATCCTCAGTCCTGCATAACACTCTATAATAATGACAGCAAAATAGCAGATAAGATTACCAAGGCTGATACTTAAAAAAAAAAAAAAAAGTGTCACCTAATGTACTTTAAATGTGAATTATTTGTCCAACAATGAACTCAACACTTGAATTCAACTGGAGGAACTGAATGCAGCTGGTTTCTAGATTTCTATCCTCCAATTGTTACAGGTATCATCCATGATATGAAGTCAGTTTTGACTATTTGTGTTGGTGTCTCTAATTCTTCATTGTTGCCTAAACTTTGGGCATTTTGGGCCATGGATTTTACTACCAGTTCTTCTCTTGGATTTTGTCTCCTGGGTATCTTCCACTGATAATCTACTTCCTTAAGGCTACTCTATAGCATCTAACCTGAGGAGTATACAAAGATGCAGGATGATGGGGAAAGTGTACTGGACCTGGAAGTCAAAAAGCACTCGGGTTCATATTCTAACCCTTTAATATTGCCTAGTTATGTGGCCACACATCTCCACTGTAGTCTTCTTCCAATGCCTCTTCGGTGAAAAATGACCCTGGGATCTTGAGCGCTTTGCAAAGCAGAGTGTAAACTCCTCCCATAAGTGGAAAAGCCTCCAGTGCAAGTGATAGTGTGGATTGTCTGAGTCTAGCAAAGTTCAGAAAGGTTCATAACCTGGTGAAGACATTTTTCAGCCACAGAAGTTCACTGACAAACACAGATGGGTTGAACTAGTGTTGGGAACATTCCTGATGACAAAATTGAAAAATATCACAGATCTTTAAAATACTGAAGTATGTGAGTCATAACTTCCTTCAAAATCAGTTTCCTCATTCATAAAATGGGAATAAAAATTTTTGCAGTTTTCCCTTATGAGAAGTTTTGTGGCATGATAAACAGATTAGTTGTGCAGTCTGAGAATTCACAGTTCATGACTTATCTCTAAAACTCATTAGGTATGTGGCTATTGCTAAGTCCAGGATACTCTAAGATTACAAATAGATGATTTGCCGATTTGCATCAGTTCATAGATCTGAACTAAAACAAACCTAAATCATAGGGATTGTTATGAGCATTGAATAATCTAATATTGCTTAAGCGATTTTTAAAAACTATAGTTATATGACCTTGCCCATCAATACTTCAAACAATGGTGGGCAGACCAATCTTTGCTTTATCTTAGGTAGCTAAAACAGAAACAAGACTGGTAAGTATTATTAACTTAGACCAAAATACACTTTTTTGTCACCAGATCTGAGGTGGAGTAAAAGTATTTATCTTCCTTAGTCAAACCTCCACCTTCCAGGGATCTCCATGAATAGTCACACTACTAAATCTTACAGACACAGGTGGTTTGCTCAGAATGAAATTTTGATTTGGCATAACAGCTTTCCCTGTTTCAAAGTTAATAATAATATGAGTCTTTGCTCTAAGCTAATGAAAGCCTAAGGAGAAATCCAGCAGCTGTGAAATGAAATTTGTAATAAAAGAGGGCAGAAAGTAGAAACTAGTGTCAATGAGAGACAAAGGCAGGAATAAGAGCAGCAATGAAAAATATAAAAGAGTTGAAAGGTCAGAAAATGAAACATCTGACTTCTGGCATTTTCATTGTCTGCCCTCATACTTTGAATGCTCTCCCTTCTGACTGGCTTCCGTCACATCCCAGGTAAATCCTACTTTCTATAAGAACCCTTTCTGGAACTCCCTTAATGCTAGGGTCTTTACTCTGTTGATTATCTCCAATTTATCAAATAAACACTTTGTACATAGCTGTTTGTCTCTTTATGGGCAGGGACTATTTCTTTGTGTCACTAGTGCTTAGCATAGTGCCTGGCATATAGAAGATACCTAATAAATGCACAATTAACTTTTTAACCAATTAATAATAAAGTTTTGTTACTACCATGCTTAATTTAATATACTTAAAACTACAGAAAAAAGTTCAGTTATGTGTATATGGCAATGTTTATGTTTGTCTAATTCAAAATAAAATAATATTTCTGACTTGTTTTCATTTAGAATAAAGTAGATCTATTAAGGGATTTGATTTTGTTGGCTTTGAATTGTCTAAAAAGAATAATGAAGTTGTGTCTTAAAAACATACTACTTATATGTATATATATTTTCGAATGCATGTATATATGGGTATGGGTATATAAATTTCCACTGTATCAACCCCCATCACACACACAATTTAAGTGCAAATTTCTTTTGAAATATATCAAAATGGCATTTTTCAGAGTAATAAGAGATCATCAAGTCCAATCTATACTTCCCCAGGGAGTCCCCATTATAATGTACCCAACAAAGGATCATCCATGCTTTGCTTGAAGTCTTTCAGGGAGAAGGAACCCATAATGTTCCAGGGTAGCCCCTCCACGTTAGGTAGGGGTAGCTCTAACAAATGGAATGTTTTCCTTTACACTAGGTTAAATTTGCTACTTCAACCCTTGCCAGAGCAAGTCTAATTTCTCTTCCATAAGAGAATAGGTAACATCCAACTGGGCGCCTACTCTGCTGCTCCCTTTGTCCCTGAAAGCCCCAGAGCACCAGAGACCCATAGTCCCTGTAGCATCTAAGCTATATCATAAAGTCAAATGGAAAACCCACCCAATGCTTACTGCTCAATGACTAACCTCCATCCCCATATAGTCCACTGGCATCCCGGCGGCTTCAGGAGACGTCGAAGGAGGACTCTGGACTGTTCAGCAGAGGCAGACACTCATGAGAAAACCTGGGCCTCATGTCACTTGGAGAGGCACACAGATTGTTAGCAGATGTCTGTATTTGAGCCTCTCTGAAACCTGCCTCCCAATTTCATCACCTAGGGTTTATCATTGCTCCCATGTAGGATGCAAACCTGAAAAGGAGGTTAGATGCCTTCTAGCATAGCTCCATTTATTTTACAGTTTCAGGAACCATTTCTCATTTTGTATTTATAACCCCAGCACCCAACCTAGCACTGGGACTTGTACTGATAAATAGATGTTATTGGCTTGACTAAGACAAAGGACCAATAAAGTGCAATGCTTTGCCTAAGGTTGGCGCCAAATCAGAGTCCTCTTTGATAGGAAGTGATCTAACTAATGAATGATATTCTTCCTTTCTCCTCCACTCAATCCCCCAAATATTTCTAATGAAGGAATAAAGTAGCTGTGGTCTAACAGTTTTGCTTAGAGATTTACATAGACACTTCCATCTGTTTGACATTAAGGAAGCTCTCTGGGTCTTAGTATCCTTACTTTCAAGAAAAGGAGAGGTCAGACTAGATTGTCCTTGAAACACTTCTTGCTCTAAATCCATGATCCCAATGTACACATTATAAATTCTTCTAGAACATGCCATCACTGCATCTTTAAAGAGCATGAGGTAAAAGGCCAAATCAATATTAGAGGTGACATCCCCAAGAACAGACTAAATGATCATCTTTCCTGAATAGTTTGAAGATTTATTTTCTGAATGGCAGAAGGGATGACCCAAACAGCTTTCTAAATAACTTAACTGCTTATTGTGATTACTTTAATATTTAAGAAATGTTTCAAATATTCTAAGTCCAGGCAGTGTAGTATAGTTAAAAAAAAAAGGGGGGGGGGAATTGGATATGGAATCAGAAGAACTGGGTTCAAATCTCATATGACTATAACCTCTTTGGACTTCAGTTTTCTCATAGGGGAAAAAAGTCAGTGGTACAATTTATACTATGCACATAATAAGCCTGTTATTATAAAATCCCTTTAAGTACTACAGTACTATAAGTTACAATAATTAACCTTTTAAAGTTCCCAGTGTACTTTACAAATATTACCTTATTTAACTCTCACAACAACTTCTGGGAGATAAGTGCAACTATTATCCCTATTTTATAGTAGGATTAACTGAAGCATACTGTAAATGACTGCCCAGCGTCCAACGTCTAATAAGTTTCCTAGTCCAGATATAAACTCAGGTCCTCTTGACTTCAGATCCAGTGTTCTAGCCACTAAGCTGCTATTATTTATGCAACATGATGCTCATCATTTTTATGCTAATACTGCCCTTCTTTTAACCATGAATTACTCATTTTGTATGAATAGCACAAAAAAGCACAGTATTGAGAAAATCTTAAATACAAAGCTAGAGCAAGTTACTAAATAACTTGAAATGATGAACACAATCAGCCCCTCTATAATAGCATTTTTAAAAATGCTTGATAAAAATAAAGACCACCAAATAATTGATAAGAAAACAAGTTGGGGGACAATTGTTAATTGACCTGAACAGCATTATCCTTACCACATGAAAAGGCTAATATCCTCTCTGCAAAAAGAAAATTATCTTCCTGAAGCTGTTCCTTCCATGTGAAAGGAAGAACAAGCTTCTGGATCTCAGAGTAGATCATTGAGTGAAAGAAAATTCAATGTCCTAGAAGTTGTGGATCTTTTTCATGGCAAGTCCTCAAATAGCTTGCCTATTACTTGATGAGTTTAGCTTCCACCCCAGGTAATTTAAACCAAGTTGTATAAAAGCAACATCTTTGTCATCACCTTAATTTATGGATTGCACAAAGTATCTGGGAACTACAATGACTTTTTTTCTTGACATCAGAAAAAAATCACAACCTGAGTGGAGCAAGCAAACCCTCTTTCCAGTAAGCAGGACAGTTACATCTGCATTTGAGTCATGTCTGATGAGATGAAAAATAATACTCAGATATAATGTCAGAATATATTTATTGTCTCATTTATTTACACATATACAAACAGCCTGCAGAAAAGAGAATGTTAAGGAGAGCACAGATATACATAAGCATACAGAGCCATACACAACTGACTCCTTCCAAGCCAGAGCTAAATACAAACTATGTACATTTTCTTCAAAACCTGAAAGATCTTTAGAAATTTTATTGTATTTTCTTCCCCACAAGTTGTTCATGCAGAACTTGGAGGATTGACAATAGTTAACTGACCTCATGCTTCAAAAGGGAAGGCAGTCACTTATCAACTAAGGAATGCTAAAAATTGAGTCTGCAGGATGCCATGCAGGGTTCAGAAGTCACAGTTCACCTTCCTAAAGTTTATCCAGGATAACACAATCAAAGATGACCAAAAGGAAGCAAGGTAGACCAAGAAAGGAAAAATCAGCAATCAAGAAAGTGCAGAGAGAGCATCAGTGAGAACCTCGGTTGAAAGCCTCGCCTCTTCCACAGTGCTTTAGCAGTAAGTGGTTCCGCTTACGGAAACCGTATATTCAAAATATTTGATCATTAGAAAGTTTCTATCCTAAGGCTCGCCAGAGATCAGATTCCAGGGACCTGCGCAAAGACAGAAATTGAGCATCAATGTTAGGAAATAAGGAAAAAAACAATGACAGCAAAGAAAATTTCAACATTTTCATGGTAGCAAGCAAAACCCAACATTGGAAATCTCTAACCATGCAGATATTTCTTTAATATTGTTATTAACATGCCTCACAGATACCTGAGACCGAGTTAAGTTCCTAAGGACACACTGAGAGAAGGAATTGCTAAAGACAAATGATATTGGCAGTTAATGTCATTCTGGGAAACGGAGTTGTAACAGAGAGCCTAGACAAAGCTTTTGCTTATTGTACTCTTATCTCCAAATGAGCCAGTATTATTTTGGGGGCTCTGGTGAGAGCCTACCTACCACAATGTCCTATAATTCTATCTTGCCACAAGCAAGAATAGAATTATAATGATGCCAAAACCATGTGTGAGGGCATCATTTCACATTATCCTCCTTAATCAGATGGAAAATGAGGTGGGCTGGCCAAGGGGTAAGAAGGAGGAAAAACAGATGAATAGCCTGAGCAATGCACAGAGATAATAAAAGAACAAAAGGAAGGCCTGAAGTATATTGTGTAGAATCTGTGGTCACCAATAGGGAAATAGGGATCAAGGTTGAGATATTTGTTATTTGCATAGGAGGAGGGAATATTCAGTGATAAAAGCACAGCTCTTCAAAGTATCAACACAGGAAATCAGATGAATTAAGAAATATACACATCAGGAACAAGGGAGAAAACAGAAGGCCTCAAACTAAATTATTCTCATCACTCCACCTAGCTACTGAAACCCATTGTGACTCAAATAGCTCTCAGAAAACAAGACTGATAGCTCTAGTCACCCCAATATCATCCCTGTATTTTAAGCCAAGAAGACTTAAAAAAACCAAAGTTTTTAAGTCTAGAATATTACTGCTATTAATGACTGAACCTTCACCTCATCACCACTTATTTTCTCCTTCACCATTAGGTCTAATTCGGGCCATTTCTCTGTTCAGAGAGCTGAAATTCTATAATATTAAGGCAAGCTGGAAAAGCAGGGAACATAAAGGTCTAGGTCGTGCCTGACCCAGCTAAAATCAGCAGAAAGAAAAGAGGAGAACAAGGGCTAATGGATGATCAAAAGCCTAAAGTGAGAAGGAATGATCAGTGGCACAGAAATGCTGTTACCTCTGCTAGTTATGGAAAAGATAAAGCCACGATCATTGTTGTTTAGTCCCACAGATTCAAAGTCATGACACTATACTGTGAGTCATGGCTACATATTGCACTCCTCTACCTGGCTAGTCCTCCCCTAGCTGGTATCCTTAATCACCATGAACAGAATACCACATTCTAGATCAATGCAAAGTCATCCTCACTGCCCCAGTGACATAAATGAATTCTCTACTGATTCTGGGTGAGAAACATTACAAAGACCAGCAACTTCTCTGTGGCTGTGACATTTCAAGTTGATCTTAGTCCATTCTCAGGTAATTCAATATTTCTTCCTGCCAGTAGATCTTGACTTTAGTAGTGAATCCTGTTAAGAATTTATTTTCCTTACTTTGAGCAATAAATGCAATCAACTGAATTATCCACGTTTCCCCTAAAGAAAACTTTAAATGAAATTTAATTAAAAATTGAATGAAAATTGAAATTTGGAGAGGGTTTGAGGCAAACAGCAATTACCAAGGATCCAGAAAACTTAAAATTTTACTTTGGGGATGATACCAATCAGGAGGTAATACTTAAAGGAGAACCATGTAATTGGATGTATATTGCTGAAATCACTACCATATACTTTAAATTGCAAAAAAATATGATGTTCTAAAGATATTGTTTTGAGAGAAGGTTCTGAAAAAAATCTATAAAAACTTACCTGATTTATTATTTGTGACACTATTTGCAATATTGTATAAGCAGTATATGGAGGAGAAAAAAAAGCAGTGGACTTGAAGCCTGAAAGATCTGAATTTGAATCCATTTCATGTACTTAATGAGATTTTGGGTTTATCTCTTCCCTAAATATTTTCATTGGCTACTTCAGACACAGCAGATTAATCTAAATTGCATCAATAGCTTTCTATAGGCTTTTTCTGTAGAGTAAGAAAAATTCATGTACTCATTTAGATTTTTAAAAGCTTCTTGGGTACTAATAAGCAAGTAGAAGGAACCAAAGTATGCATCCAGACTATAAAACAGATTTTCCCCAGAAATGGAACTCACAAAATGAAAGCAGTCTGGAGTCAGCATTGCACCAAGATATTGGACTGAAACACAAGGAAGCAAGAACTGTTTACATTTGTCATTGTCCTATAATACTTAAAAACAGTTAATTTAGCAATCAATGCTGACAGTATTTGTCACTTCTGACAGTCTTGTTTTCTTAGCAAAGATACTGGAGTGGTTTGGCATTTTCTTCTCCAGATCATTTTATACACAAGAAATTGAGGTAAACAGGATTAGATGACTTATTTAAGGCCATACAGCTAGTGTCTTTGGTCAGATTTGAACTTGGGAAGATGAGTCTTCCTGATTCTAGTTCTAGCACTTTATCCATTGTGTTAATTTTACTAGCCCATAGGAAAGAGCAAACTCTTGAAGAAAGACAAAGTTGTCAAAGAAATCTTGAATTCCAGGAAAAATGTTTGCATCTGACTTGTGTGATGTGTATTTAGTAGACAGGGTTGATGACATTTTCAAATCAATCTCTTCCTAAAGTTAACTTCCATAATTTTTGACTTTTGACCAGCCTTTGAAATTCCATTATTAGAAGCTGGCTAGAATTAGGAATGACTTTAAATCAGGCTTGCAGATAGACTCAAACCCTTACCAGCTCACAAAAATGATTTGCTAGTTTCTAGCATTTCCAGCAACTCTACTGGTCACAATTATAATATACCTGATAGCAATGTGCATCAGTAATTTGATGTTCAATGTCTAATTTATCTTACTAGTTGTATGATCCTGGATAAGTCACTGAACTACTGTTTGCTTTGGTTTCCTCAACTGTAAGATGGGGATAATAACAGCTTCTACTCCCAAGCATTGTGATGAGAATCAAATGAGAAAGTAATTATTAAATGCTTAGCACACTGCTTCACATATAGTAAGTGCTATATAAATTTAAGTCTTTATTATCATCATTATTGTCTGTATTCTTCATTTTATTTTTCTTCAGATGCTAGTCATACAAGCCTCATAGTAACTTGCATAATTTCTATATTATTCACTGGTTTTGGGGTTTAGATAGGTTTGGTAAACTGCCATATTTTGCAAACAAATTCTTTTACCAGGAAGTCAAGCATATATTGAATCTTCTCTTTTTCTTCCCCCTAGAATACATGCATATAGCACAGTTATTAAGCATCATCATTCTGCCTGTTAATGTTAAAAAATAAATACTGTTTAATTTCTCCAGGGAAACGAAAACTCTAAGTGGGGGAAAAAAAAAAAAAAGACAGTATCCAGAAATTCTATTTCTCCAAGACAGTTTGAAAATGTTGATGTTGGAGTTAGGTATCTGTTCTACCAAGTATAACAGGGTGTAACAGATTTTTCTGTTCTATAAAGGCCATTCTAACACTGAAGGCCAAGGAACAAACTGAGGAGAATGAATGAAAGCCTTCTGTAGAAAATGTTTTCCCTGTGGCCATACTGGCATTACATGGGGTTAAGTCTCTATTATAGTGTCACTTCTTTCAAATCTTACTTTTCCTGCCTCCCCCTCACTAATTATCTACAGTAGGGTCACCAACCCTACTCCTACTTTGTTTTAAAGCTTTAATAGAAATGCTGGAAATTCATGATTATCACTAATATTGTGTGGAAAAAAAAAAAAAAACAAAACAGCAAAAGTGAAACCTGTGTTTATACCTAGTGCAAATGAAGTCTGTCATAATTTATAACCAAGAGAAAGATGGATGAATTTATTACTGAGCAATTAAAAACATAGGTGTTTTATATACAGACATTATTGCAAAAGTTCATTTGCAAGTTGATATTTTAAATGCAGGAATATATTTTTAGAAAGACAATTTTATACAGGGTAGCTAGGTTCTACAACAATCCACGTAAGTCTGTAGGAAATATGTCTGAAATATGAATTTGGACTAAAAAGCAGAAAACTTTTTAATACTATTTAAAGCTCTCAAACTGAATAAAAACCCATGCTTAAAATTTTTCATAAACACTTATTCTTTGAAATCAGACAGGCATAAGGAAAGATAAAATAATAAATGGAGGGTTTTGAGGAAACTAAAAAGGCAATTTCTTGAATTTGTAAGGCCTTTTATGGTAAGAGACATACTGTGTCCAATTTCATTTCAAAATTTAGTTTTCCTTTTCCTTCACAATATATCCCTAGCATTTAAAAAATTATAATAATGAGAATTACATAATGCTATAAGATTCGCAAAACTCTTTACACACTTTCTCTCATTTTATCCTACAGTAGCCTGGAGTGGCAGCTAAGAAAAGTGAGCCTGAAAGAGTTCAAGATCACACAGTTAATAAGTATCTTAGACTGGCTCCTAACTTCAATGTTTTCTTGAATTCAGGTCTGACACTTTATCCACAGCTTAGGGTTTTTTGTTTTTGTTTTTTAACCTTTATAAGCCAAAATTGGGGTAAGACTATTTCTGGGTAACAAATGGAACAAAGAGAAGGAGAAAGAAGGAAGAAACTATTATAAGGAAATAGAACCAGAGTTGGAAGAGAGATGGAAGAAGGGAGTGAAAGAAGAAATATTTAAAATGTGATAAGGGGAATACTTGATGTGGAAGTAAATGAGATGTGACTAATGAAAAACAAGCAAACAAGTAAATGGAAAAGGACACATTTATGATTCTTCCTAGAAAGAAGAATGTTGTGGAGAATTCGGGTGGGACAGTTGCCCACAGGAGCCACCAGGTGGTGCCAAGAGTAACAATTTCAGTGTCTGGAATGAATTTGTAATTCTTAGAATAGGGCTGTATGTGCTGTGAGTGTGAGGGTGAGAATGAGAGTGTGTGTATAGGTATATTTGCAAAGGGCACAACCACCTACTCAAGTATGCAAGATATGTACATCTCAGTTCTTATATTTGTCAAACTGTAGGTTAGTAAGTAAAGAGAGGCTAAAAGTAAATTTGCATTCGTAAGTCCTTGAAAGACAATTTTTTGGAGGGAATTTGTCCATTAGAAATGCTATAAAAGGTGTACCTATTGTAAGAGTTATTCTTGGACACTGTCATAAGGATATAAAAGATTTTAGGGAAAACTTTCTTGTGGAAAAATCAATGGCTACAACTAAAAAAGTAGATAAAAGCAAAATACAACTATGTAATATTCCCACATTAGTTAATACTAGTGTTCTTTTTAGTCTGCAGGGGAAGGGAAAGGGAAGAGTAAAGAAGTATTTATTAAATACCTTCTATGTACCAGCCTTGTGCTAAGTATTTTATGATTACTAACTTGTTTAATAATATGTGCAAATATTATGACTGAAAAGGCACAAAAGTGAGACATGGAACTGTAAGTACACCAGTATGGCTATGGGAGTTGAACATACAAGGATTAGAAAGGGAGGAAGAGGTCAAGTTACAAAGACTAGGAAAAGGACATTCAAATGAATCATGTAGGACTTTAAAAAGCCAAAGGAAGGAAGTGGGGTGAAAAGGAAGGTGACAGTCAGATCTATGCCATAAAGTGATTTAGGAAAATCACTATGGCATCTATGTGGAAGATAGGAAGAAACTACTAGAATGACTTACAAATAACTGGTAATAGGAGACTGGAAGACAGAAAAGGAAACAATCTGGACAAATAGATTTGGAAATCATCTGCATAGTAATAACTGAAATCATGAAAGCTGAAAGGATCATTCAGCATAAGATAATATAGGAAGAGAGGAATATAGTAAAAGAATATAGAAAGAAAAAAGAGTCCTGATCAGAATTTTAGGAGACTCCCAGTTAATGGGGGTGACATTAAATAGAGAGGAAAAACTCAAGGCAGAACCAGAAAGAAAAGACTATACAGCAAGAGAAGATGGTAAATTGTGTCAAATGCTGCAAAGAAGTGATGAGAATAGGAAAAAGGCCACTAGATTTGGCAAGTAAGAATTCATTGGTAACTCTGGGGAAAGCAATGTCATTAGGTTAGTTTTCCTTTTTTTCCCCTAAATCTCTTAGTGAATGAGAAAACTAGTAAACTTTAATGAATACTTAGTTATCATATCTAATTTTTGAAAGTCAGTTTAATATTCTCTTTGTAAATGCATTTTCTTTATTGGCTAATTATACATTCATATTTCAAGCTTTAGTTCCCAGATTTTGAATGTAGAGTAATACCTAGTAATTGGGGCTGAACTATACAATCTTTAAATTCTCTTCTAGCTCAGATTCTCTAACTCTATGACTACATTCTTGGGATGAGAAGACGAATAGGATAACATATTAAAGAACACTGAATTCTTCCAAATCAAGAGAAATATAATTCATGCTATCAAAATTTGGTTGTTTGAAGTAGAAGTTATATTCAACCAAACCCAATCACTACATCACTATATGTAAACATTGCCATTTGACAAATAAATTTAAATGCCATTGCAAGACATTTATCTTTTGAACCCTGGATGGATTTTTTCCCTTTTAATCTGCTCTTTAAGTTAGATATTTGCTTATTACACAGGATAGAGGTAATGTAAAATATCTCTTACTTTTAATATATGATTTAGCATATAGCTTTTAAACAACTAAATCTGCCTTTCTTAAATAAAAAAAATTGATTATAGATAAATTAGATGAGCAATTTGTTTTAATAATAAATACTAGCTTGGGACAGTATTTTTGCTATAGATTTTTAAAAAATAATCTTTATGATCTGTTCAATACTTGGTATGCAGACCATGCAAAATTAGCCAACAAGGTAAATACGGTGACATCAAGTATATATGTATATAATTTTGTTTCACTCGGTGAAGGGGAAACGATATAAATCAAAGTAGGATGCTACACAATCATGTATATTTACTAAGGAAAGATACACTTCTTAGGAGTACTTGTAAAATCCCTGGTAGTCCTTCAAAATATTGTCAGAGTCTCTTAAGTTATCTTCTAGTGTTCACAATGAGTAACTGAGGGATATAATCTCAGTTCTTTGGTAGCAAAATTTTCAGATACTCAAGAATTCTCCACAGTGAAGAGAAGCTTCATATGTACTTTTGTACCAGTCGGGCAAAAATTGCCTTTCTGTATTCTTACATGGAGTTTTGGACATTTGCTTTCCTATCTTCTCTGGATACTGTCTTGTTAGAGAATGGGGCATATTTACCCCTGAAAAGATAGAGGTGAGAAGCTGTACCTACCAAACTGGGAAGCCTGATTGAATCTCTATGAAAACATAGTTAAACAGCCCATATAATCTTAGCATGTAATGGAAAAGATGAAGTTCTAATTTCAAAGCCATTTAAACCTCATAATGTCACTCATAATGAAGATGAGTATGTATCCAGAAAGTTAAGGAAAGGCATTCAGTTCAAATACGATTGCTTTGGGTGAGAAACAGCAAAGGTAATGAAAAAGGGTGGGGATCATTAATTTCTAAAGACTTTTTTTTCTATTTGATTTTATAATCATACTTGTACCTGCTTGGTTAATTCCTTGACATTAAGGAATTAATGACGCCCATTAAAACAAATGGCATTCAGCAAAAAGGAATTTGAAATGCTTTTTTTTTTTTTTTACTGAATTTTTTCCTTAGTCTGCACAATACAGATGAATAAAACCTTTCTATATATTCTTAAGTCACATTCAGAGAAGTTATGATTTATACAATAAAAGAGAGCGATAGGAGATAGACAATGGAAAGTATTATTTTTGAAATACATTCCTCAAGATTCTTCCCCTCTTCTCTTTTTTCTAGGGTTGACACTTCCATGGGGAGTTGGTAGGAAGAGTATATTCTCTTGATCAACAACACCAGACCTGTACTTTTTCATTAAAAAAAAAAATTGCTTTATTTTCCTTTGTAAGACTCTCTGAAGGTAAATAAGGAGGGAGCAATGACATCTAATATATTTTGTAACAAGAAAAAAGACATTCTTTGAAGTAGTCTATCATTGCAAATCAGACAAGGAGTATAAAGGTAAAAGAACAGAACTCCAAGCAGTATTATGTAGTACCTGGGTTTACTTTGTTAACATTATATAAGATCTATAAAAATTATAATTTCTGAGAAGATATTGAAGCCCTCTAATCCTTTCAAATAGAGACAAAAATTTCTTCCATCAATAAACCAGAAAAGCCTAGCCTGTGTTAGAGAAAATCTCATGAAAGGTACTTGCAAAATGGCTCCATGGAACCACCCCACAGTATAGAAGAGACCTAGAGAAACTTTCCAAACTCTTTTACAGCCCAAGAAAACATTAATTTACACTAGCCTACTTCCTAAATTAATTAAGTTCAAGATACACCCTGAAAATAAAGGGTAGGAATAGAGACTGAAAGATAAAAGTAAAGCCAGAACCACAATTGCCATTGTAGGTAATGGGAAAGGTATTGTGGGATTCTATAGGCAATCAAAAAAAAAAAAATCAAATTAGTTTGAATGCTATTGCTAAGTGGGAGCACAACTGCATATAGAATCTGCATTGCAAAGCAATAATTCAGTGCCAACTCGAGAAGGTATGTTCTTTATGTATGGATCTAGTATAAGCAACATGGTGTAGACATAGTGAAGAAAATGGCCATTCTTGGGATCAGGAAGATGATTCAGGTTGAGATATATATATAATCATGAATGAATCAGTTAATCTTTCAGTTTCCTTTCAACTTTAGAATTGTAGGACTTTCCTCACTGGTAACTCTCCATACTCATGAAATCATAGGGGAAAGAAAAATAACATCTTACCTTTCAAAAACAGAACATAGAATACAATAATTAAATATAAAGATTATGTTAAACTAGAAGTTGCTAGGATCTCAGGGAATACAAGAATTCAAAATTATCTTTCATCAGTTAGAGAAATTGTCACTCAAAAATTGACAAGCTTTGGTGGAAACAACTGTAAGGCAATGCAAACCAAGAAGAAAAATTACTATTCAGAAGGGAACAAAGATGTAAAATAACTCATTAAGTACAAGATATCACAGGTCTAATAATAGACATCATAGTAAAAAGCAAAAGGTAAAGGAAAATCAGTCTTAACAATAAAATTTATTTAAAAAATAAGGAAGGACAGAATTAAGAATAGAATATTTTAAAAAGATAAAATTCAAGAACCACACTAGTTTAGGGCACTAGGGAAAATCAGTTAAAAGAACCTAAATTGCTGGAATATATGACTCAAGGGAAAAAAAATGGCAAGATTTAGGAATCTTTTTTAATCTAATGAAGGTTGATCTCTAGTGTATAAAGGTCATATGCTGGCTTCCCCAATTCCAATAAGAATAAGGGAAAAATGAGCCTCATTTGTAGCAATAGAAATTTCGATTGGACATTTCTTTCTAGTAATTCACTGTAGTGAAAACTTTTGGAGGTTAAACTTGTATAATCGTGGAAATTATTAAAGCTCTAAGAGCTATAAAAGAAGAACTTGCTTGGTTCTAGCTTCAGTTCTGCTAGCCCAGAACTCATGGAAAAGGTTGCCAAAAGAAATTATAGAGTGTTTTCCTCTATCTTTAAGAATGATATTTAAACATCTGGTTCTAGGTGACTTACTTGAAGGTCTGTTCTGAACTGGCTGAGAAAACAATCTTGATAAAATGGTGTATATGTCAGAAACTGCTGTAGTTACCTTGAGTAAGGTAGATCATTTACAGCCTAAAGGTTCATTTTCACCACAACCAGGAAATTCTTTAATCTAGAAAATAGACATTCTAACACTTCAAGGGCATTTGCTCAGTTTCACAAGAATAATCCTAACGTTTAGTTTCTTTTTTTAACTGGAGGTATGTATCTATGTCTCTTTTCTCTGCAACTGAGACAATTTTAAGTCTTATTATTTTAAATGTTCAGAAGAGCACTTTAACTTCTCCCCACTTTAAGCAAGTTTGAAAGTCCACAAAATCCCAAAGAGGAATTGTGCAAAGCATTTTTACTGTTAATAGTTGTTTTGATAAAGTACTTTATAATAGCTAAGTGTTTTACCAATTAGTTATAGTTATTAATTATATCGTAAAATCAAACAGAGAAAGATAGCATTAGAAATGAAAAGACCAAAAGACAACAAAACCTCTCCCCAACATTCCCAATACTGCTATATTCAGAAAATCAACTGTGATGTATGTACTTCAGCATAGGGTTTTCATTTAAGTTAGTTCTTTGCTTTTCAAATTAGTGAGTATAATTTTTAATTTTTCAAAGAATGATCATGTGAATCCTAGAAACAATTCAGTTCAATTCACTCATTTTAACAATAAAGGACTTGGGACTCAAGAGGTCATGTCTTGTTTAAAATTGTTAGCTAGCTCTCCTAACTCAAACCAAGATCTCTCATCTCCTAGTTCAAACCTCTTTTCCGTTATATGATGTACAAATTTTAGCAGGGAAGACACAATTGATACATTAAAAAAAACTTAAATCCAGATAATTCAAGGCCCAAACATAGAATCATAAAGATTTAAGCACATTCCAAACAAATGTTGAGAGTATAAAGTATTTGGGAATCCATCTACCAAAGAAAAGTCAGGAATTATATGAACAAAATTACAAGGCACTTGCCACAAAAATAAAGTCAGATTTAAATAATTGGAAATACATTCAGTGCTCGTGGATAGGCCGAGCGAATATAATAAAGATGACAATACTCCCCAAACTAATCTATTTATTTAGTGCTATACCAATCAGACTCCCAAGAAACTATTTCAATGACCTAGAAAAAATAACAACAAAGTTCATATGGAAGAATAAAAGGTCGAGAATTTCAAGGGAATTAATGAAAAAAAAAAAAAGTCAGAGGAAGGTGGTCTAAGTGTACCTGATCTAAAGCTATATTATATAGCAGCAGTCACCAAAACCATTTGGTATTGGCTAAGAAATAGAACAGTAGATCAGTGGAACAGATTAGATACAAAGGACAAAAAAGGACTATAGCAATCTAGTGTTTGATAAACCCAAAGATACCAACATTAGGGATAAAAATTCATTATTTGAAAAAAACTGTTGGGAAAACTGGAAATTAGTATGCCAGAAATTAGATATGGACCCACACTTAACACCATATACCAAGATAAGATCAAAATGGGTCCATGATTTAGGCATAAAGAATGAGATCATAGATTAGAGGAACAGAGGATAGTCTACCTCTCAGACCTGTGGAAGAGGAAGGAATTTATGACTAGAGAAGAACTAGAAATCATTATTGATCACAAAATAGAAGATTTTGATTACATCAAACTAAAAAGTTTATGTATAAACAATACGAATGCAAACAAGATTAGAAGGGAAATAACAAATTGGGAAAATATTTTTACAGTTAAATGTTCTGATAAAGGTACCATTTCCAAAATATATAGAGAATTGATCTTAATTTATAAGAAATCAAACCATTCTCCAATTGATAAATGGTCAAAGGATATGAACAGACAATTCTCAGATAATGAAATTGAAACTATATCCACTCATATGAAAGAGTGTTCCAAATCACTACTGATCAGAGAAATGCAAATTAAGACAACTCTGAGATACTAGTACACACCTGTCAGATTGGTTAAGATGACAGGAACAAATAATGATAAATGTTGGAGGGGATGTGGGAAAACTGGGACACTAATACATTGCTGGTGGAGTTGTGAAAGAATCCGGCCATTCTGGAGAGCAATTTGGAACTATGCCCCAAAAGTTATCAAACTGTGCATACCCTTTGATCCAGCCGTACTACTACTGGGATTATATCTCAAAGAAATACTAAAGAGGGGAAAGGGACATGTGTGTGCCAAAATGTTTATAGGAGCTCTTTTCATAGTGGCTAGAAACTGGAAGATGAATGGATGTCCATCAGTTGGAGAATGGTTGGGTAAATTATGGTATATGAATGTTATGGAATATTATTGCTCTGTAAGAAATGACCAGCAGGATGAATTCAGAGAGGCTTGGAGAGACTTACATGAACTGATGCTGAGTGAAATGAGCAGAGCAAGAAGATCGCTGTACACTTCAATGCTGTATGAAGATGTATTCTGATGGAAGTGGATATCTTCAACATAAAGAAGATCCAACTCACTTCCAGCTGATCACTGATGGACAGAGGCAACTACACCCAGAGAAGGAACACTGGGAATTTAATGTAAAATATTAGCACTACTGTCTATCTACTCAGGTTACTTATACCTTCGGAAACCAATACTTAACGTGCAACAAGAAAATTGGATTTACACACATATATTGTATCTAGATTATACTATAACACATGTAAAATGTATGGGATTGCCTGTCATCTAGGGAAGGGAGTAGAGGGAGGGAGGGGAAAATTTGGAAAAATGAATACAAGAGATAATGTTATAAAAAAATTACTCATGCATATATACTGTCAAAAAATTTATAATTATAAAATTAATTAAAAAAAGAGTAAAAAAAAAAAAGATTTAAGTAGGAAGATCTTAAGAGAACATGTAACCAAATTGACTCATTTGAAAGATGAGGATGTGATTCAGAACAGAATTTTACTATAATTCTCTCTACATATTTTAGATAAAAAAATTATTGGCCTAAATGATCTAAAAAACTGCTCCAGTCAGTTAGTAAGCCTTTATCAAGTACTTATTACATGCCAAGCACTGTGCTCAGTGCTGAGAGTACAAAGAAAGGCAAAAACCGTATCTGCCTTCAAGAAGCTAACATTCTAATGGGAGAAACCATATACATTTAACTAGGTACATACAAAATACACAAGAATTGAGAAAGAAGGAATTTTTAGAAAAAAAGACAGCAGCATCAAAACAGAGGATGTACAGAATATCAGAAAAGGTTCCTTGAAAAGAGTAGTTTTTGAGCTTAATCTTCAACACGAGGAAACTGGAAGCAGGTGGGAGCTGGGACAGGATTCCAGGCATAAGGGACACAGTGTTAAGGAAGAAAGAGAATAAAGTGTTATGTGGAAAGATCAGCATGTGGCCAATGGAGCTAGATTAGAGAATACACATGAAGGGCAATAAAGTATAAGAAAGAATAGAAAGATAGGAAGAAAACAGGTTGTGAAGAGATTAACATACCAGAATTTCATATTTGACCTTGGAGGTGGAAGCCACTGGTTTAATGAGGACAATATCTGATCTGTGCTTTAGGAAAATCACTTTGGCAACAGAATGAAGAATGGATTGAAACGGGGAAGAGATTTGAGCGAGGCAGCAAGAACAATTAAATTAACTGCAAGAGAATAATAACCAAACTAATTGTGGTATATAACCATGATGAAATATTTCTATGGTGTAAGAAAGGCCCAATATGATGAATACAACGAAGCATGGAAAGACATGAACTGGTATACAGTGAAGTATATATAGCCATGTAAACAAGATACAAAATGACAATAGAGATGGAAAAAACTACCAGGACAAAATAACCCAAAGTAAGTGATGCAAAATTTCAAAGAATGAGTATTGGCTTATAAGAACTTTAAGAAGGGCCTGCCCCAGTTTCTTTACTGAGACAGCATTCCATGGATGTGAATATTTTCATATATCTTAAGGTGTTTTTTTTGGGAGGGGGCAGAGTAGGGGATATATTATGAACTTTTGTTGATTTTCCCTCTTTTTTTTTTTTTAACGGTTAGTTTTTTGGGAAGTGATAAAAATTTAGGTGATGTAAAAATTTTAAAAATCAATAATTTTTTTTTTAAAGCTTATTGCAAATGACTAAGCAAGAAGTTTTGAGAACTTGAACTAATGTGGTGACTATGTGAGTAGAGAGGAGATGTATAGATGAGACAAAATGTGGCAACAGACTGGATATGTGCAGTGAGTTAGAATAAAGACTTGAGTTTTGACACTGAGTTTGCAAATCTAGGTGACTTTTTTGTAGAACTGTTTACTGACCTAAAAGATACTAGTTAGTTTTCAAAAACCTATTAATATAACATTTCCAACAATACCATCACAATTCCTCATATTTCTAAGTCTCTTTAAAGTTTACAAGTACTTTCCTTACAACCTTGTGAGAATAATAGCACAATTATTAATTATCCTCATTTAACAAAGGAGTAAACAGACTCAGAGAAGTTAAAGGACTTGTCTATAATCATAAATGGCATTAACTGGGATTTTAATTCAGATCTGATTCCAAATGAATAAAAATATATATTTTCTCCAAAAATGTTGAAATATTTATAAAATACATACACCTGGTCATTAACACTTCTTAGCTGGCTTAGGATGGTTTTTACATAAATAAACCAAAAGGCTGAGATTATCTCAGCTTTCTTTCCCTTTTATCTGCTATTTGGATATGAAGCTATTCTTTATACAATCCTACCAAAATAGGACACAGGCAATTAACTAGTCTGACAGAGGAATATGTTGTACTCACTTGTGATTGACATTAATTTTTTTTTTGTAGCAACAAAGTGATTTTTAGCTAGACATGGAAAATGGCTTATTATTAATGACTTTAAATAAATCTACTAGCACTTAATTTAGAAAACAAAAGAAAAACTTCCCAAGTAGCTAATATTAAATTCAGCTTGATTGGTTTATTGCTTATGGATTATTATTTCTTTCCTCCAAAATTTATAAATAAAAATTTAGCATAATTGAAAAAGTCTAACACTACAAATTAAAAAGGGCTTTATTAACAGATAGTAGTATAATTGTTGCAAATTATAAAGTCTATTTATAAAGGTATAGTTCTTCGAGGGTATTAAGAAATAGGGATTGAACCTATGATTTCACTGACTTTTGGAATTCTTAGATAAAGCAAATTCCTTCTTCCAATGCAATTCAGCACCTTCTCTGCAACTTACTCAATCGTAGAGGGTTTCCAACGACACTGAATGGTTGAAGTGACTTGCCAAGGTCACAATGCCAGTAAGTATCAGGAATAAAACCTTTTCTACATTCTGGGCAAGATCTATACCTATTATACAATATTACATCTCAATCTTCCAATGAAATACTGTGATACATAAAGAAAATAGGAGTTTTATAACAGTTTCAAAATGCACTCCTAAGGCTATTGGAAGAAAATGAAGCTAAATACACTAAAAAAAAAACCAACAACAATTAAATGCTTACTTTTTGGTAAGCATTTAATGGTCCCTCCCAAAGACTTCTAGATAATGTTCCAAAGGACATGGCAAGCATGCCAATGAATAGGTTAAAAACACAATAATGTTCTTAGCTTCTTAAATTTACAAATTTGAAAAAAAAAAAAAAAAAAAGTTTTTTGGTTTTTCTGGTATCAGGACAATGGCATGCTAGGTGTTTGCTGTCATCTACCAAAATGCCAAATGAGGCAAAAGAAAATTTTGAAAAGGTTACATGTACTTTAAAAGACTCTAATTTCCTCCATGTGAGCATTCCCCTCCACAGATAAAAGCGGCAGCCCTCTCCCCTCCAATTCATATGAAATAGTTGCTACATCTAAAAACTCACTTGAGGGCAAAATTTCTGGGAATGAATTTACAATAAAATGAGATGATATTTATAGAGTGCTTTAACAAACTTCAAAGCATCACATAAATGCTGGCTATTATTTATTTATTGCTGACATAACTGTGCTGATCCCTAGAAAAGAGTCATGGGATCAAAAACCTAGACCAAGAGTGACCCAGTGATTTCTGTAAGGTTATTTAGGTATACTACATGGCAGAAATGGATTCAAATTCAGATCTTGTGTTTACCCAGTTTAGTGTTCCTTTTTGCACAATGCCCCTTTTTTAGTCCTCTATTAAGTTTTGCTAGAGTGGGAGAATCTCCCAGAACTTGTGTTACCAGCATAGCCTTAGAGAACTCAGAATCACTTCCACATTACATCCATGAGGCATAAAAGTAGGGCTTTAGTGGAGGTGCCCTAAATTGATGTGTCAATTATCATTTAGTAACACAGATGTTTTCATAGAATTATTATCAATAATAATTTATTATTATTAAATCTTTTAAGATTTAAAAGTTTGAAAAGCACAAAGCATCATCTAGTTCAAACACCTGTTTTGTGTCATAAGATTCCATAAATAATAGATTTAGAGTGAGAAGAGACCTGAGACATCATCTAGTCCAATGCTCTCGTTTAATGAGAAAACAGACAGCACTTAAGTTATTTGCTATGAGTCATATAGCTAAGTTTCTGAGGCAGAATTTGAACTCTAGTCTTCCTGACTTCGTCTAACATTCTACTCATATTAATGATGATTCAAATGATTCTCAGAGAAATTCAATGATTTGTTCAAGGTTACACACTTGGAAAGTGCATGGAATGAGAAAGAAAACAAAAGTCTCCTTCTCCTATGTTAGTAATCTTTCCAGCATACAACTTGCCTTTTCTTCTTCTGTATGTCTATTGGATAAGAGAGGGGGAAAAACCTTATCTAAATAGAAACTACTAACTTAGAAAATCTTTTGAAATTGTTTCCAATAATAAACTATTTCTCAAAGACTGAAGCTTTTCAATTCTCTTATCTACATCCAAAAAACAGCAGCTCAAGATGGAAAAAAAAAAATTGGTTCCTACCTATAAATATCATATCCATTAAAGGAAAAGAGAGATTTATTCCTAGTTTTGCTTGGGCATTAATTAATTCTAAGAATTTTAGTACCAAATGAACCTCTTTTTTAAAGATGCGAAATTACTTCCTCCCTCTACATATATACAAGTTCTTCAGGTACGCATATTTAACAGAATTCTCTTAAAACTTAAAGCCATACTGGAATATAGCTGGGTTTGAATCCCAGCTCATTTAGATGTATTTTCCTCATTTACAAAATAAGGACAATAGCACTGTCCACTTATGCTGCAGTAAGAATGAATTAAAGTTTCTATAACTTCCCCCCCCAAATGAATGGCAGGCAGTGGTTTTATTAATGTTCTTACCAATGCAAATATTTTCTCTGTTCATCAACCACTTGCCTTCAAAAAGTTTAGATTTCTTCAAAGACTGCAAAATGTCAGATAACGCTTCTCTAGAACTACAAGAAACTCAAATTGGTTATAACTAAACATCAATTTTAAAACAAGAAAATAAGTAAACTACTATTATTTGACCACTTATGGGATAGAAAAATAATATCAAATACTTTTCAGAAAGTATTTTTAAAGGCAAAACATAATAATTTTAAAGTCAATGTTTAATCTTTAAATGCAAAAAACCTTTTTTTTTTTTTTTTTTTTTTTTTTTTTTTTTTTTTTTTGCTTCAAATTTGGCAGGCTATGGAATCAACCACTTGAAATTTGGAAATGTCTAAGACGCAGCCCTAAGTTATAAAAAAGACAAGCTCTGCCCTTTTTTTTTTGGCTCAAAAATTCATTGGTGTAGAGAATTTCCAGGGAAGAAATTTTTTTCTACTAATGCAGATTATTTAAAGGGTGAAGTGTTTTATCCTCGCTCATATAGCCAATATGTGTCAGAGGTAGGACAAGGGTTTAGATCTTCTTATTTTAAGGCATATACTCTGTCCATTGTATCATGCTGCCCTTCTAGATTCGCCTACCATCCTAACTTGTGACCACTTGACAGCTAACATGTTAGATATTTTATTGTATAAAACTATCTAAGTTAAAAAAAAAAAAAATCACTACAATGTGATAATGAAACCAGGAGTTACCTCACCCTTTGAAAAAGTCAAGTCTTAATTACATGTGGCTGTTAACTTCAGAAAAGACCAAGGGAAAATTGGAAAAACTGAATGGCTCAAAGTTAAGTCTCAATGCCCAAATGAGAGGCAGAGAAAAGGACAAAAACAGAAAAGAAAGCTGAGAGGAAGGGAACTTTTCCTAGGAAATTTTGCTATATATCCAAAATGGCCTCAAAGAAGATATAATTCCTTAATTTCCTACATTTTGTTGAAATAGGAAATTATAATGAGAAAACTGCATTTACTAATGCAGGTTAGCACCTTCTCTGCACCTTAAGACCTACCAGGAATAATAAGAAATTAAATGATTTGCCCAGGGTCACACAGAAAGTGTCAGAAGTAGGGCCCAAATCCATGTTTTCTTTAACATGTGTTCTTTGAAAAAATCTTGAATTTCTTCTCTCACTATATTCAAATGTATCTGTAATCTCCAATGCTAGAGATTACAACCCATCTGTGCCTACCCATCCTATACAACTTGCCCCTATCATTCCATAGATTCACAAGAAATCTACTCAATGAACTTGGAACTCTTCCTCCTCACTTTGCCATATCATTTTACAAACACAAGTACATGAAATTTGCTTCTACCACTTGGTCCATATTCTATCTCACACACACACACACACACACACACACACACACACACACACACACACACACATCTTTATAATTCTCTAACATACTGCTGTCTGCTCACACCCACAACATATCTTTCCATAGCTCTTTGGTTGATCAATTTTAATTCTCCAGAAACCTCAGTGTTTCATGATTTAGAATCATATATTACCTGAAGAATTTTATGATTAAAAGGATAGCGTCTTTAATAGGTCACGTGAGAAAAAAAATGGGCAGACCAGAAATTTATCACTATGGCCTCTCAAACCTCTCCAAAACAGAAACTGTGCACCCAAGATAAAGTAACTTCAACTGTTTCCATAGTTGAGGGCATCCAGAATCCAAAAGATTTAAAATAGACCCTCCAAAACCTAAAAAGTGATGCTTACTGAACTTGAGAACCCTCAGCACCTCTCTCCAACCTCCTATGCTACCAGAAGTGAGATTACAATTAGTAAACCTAAGCTAACATCAAAATGGTGTAAAATGATGATCAGGATGATCTCAGAAAAACCTGAAAAGGCCAGTGAAATATACTATGTACAATGTAATAGCAAAGTTGTGGAATGACCAGCTGTGAATGACTTTGAAATTCTCAACAATACAATGATCCATGACTACTCTGAAAGATTTGTAATGAAAAATTCTAAATTAATTGTGTCCAAATACAGATTGAAGCATATTAAAAAAAAAAAAAAAAACAAACCAAAAAAACTCTTTCTTCAGGGTGGTAGGGTTTTTTTATGTTTTGGGGAGAGGAGATCTATGTTTTCTTTCACAACTTTTATGGAAATGTTTTGCATACCTTCATTACATTGCCTTCATAAAAGGCAGGGTGAAGTAAGGAAGAAGAGAAAAAATCTGGAACTCAAAAGTTTTAAAAACAAAAGTAAAAAATTGTTTTACAGTAACGAGGAAATAAAAAAAAACATTACCCCTAAAAATCAACTCCTCATTTCTTTTTCTACTGCTGTGAAGATCTTAGCTCTGGGCTAGGGAAATGAGCTCAAACCTCATCAGACAAGGCTTGGTCACAGTCCTTCAGGACAAAAGTTTTCTGGAAGCTTCATGAAGCACCAAAGCTACTAAGCAATCATAGGGATAGGAGTGTGTGTGTGTGTGTGTGTGTGTGTGTGTGTGTGTGTGTGTGTGTGTGTGTGTGTGAGAGAGAGAGAGAGAGAGAGAGAGAGAGAGAGAGAGAGAGAGAGAGAGAGAGAGAGAGAGAGAGAGAGAGAGAGAGAGAGAGAGAGAGAGAGAGAGAGAGAAGGAGGGAGGGAGGGAGGGAGGGAAGGAGGGAGGGAGGGAGGGAAGGAGGGAAGGAGGGGGAGAGAGAGAGAGAGAGAGGGAGAGAACAAGGGAGGCAATGTAACTCTACACCAAACCTGAGGGCAACAGTACAGCATGAAGGCCAATTATGACCATTCCAAAAGTCGGTACAGGCAGAGATCTAGGCTGGTGAATCCCCAATGTGGAAAAACTCTGAAATCCAGCTCCCAAGAAAAGAACAATCAGAAGGAAGGGAGTCAGGAAGTAAGTCAGGAAAATAATAATTCTGTTTTGGAGAGGTTTGAGAGGTCATAGTGATAAATTTCTGGTCTGCCCATTTTTTTTTTCTCACGTGACCTATTAAAGACGCTATCCTTTTAATCATAAAATTCTTCAGGTAAAATAATATGGGGGTAATGGCAAAACTGAAAGTAACCAAAGATTTCAGGAAAAAGAAATCTAAAATATCTTAAACATAAACAATTAATCAAGAAAAAAACAGTAACACAGAAGGAGATATGGCCTCCAGTTCTAGTAAAGGAGTTCAGACATCTATGAATAAATATTGTAAAATAAGGGGAAATGATCCAACACTTGATGACCCAGAGGACCCAGTTGAAGTTCAGAACATGGAACCACAATACACTTTCCTGAATTGCTTAAAAGAAAAAATGAAAATTATGAGAGCATAACGTATGTCCTATACAACATAAATAATACACTAAATAGAAAAAGTTGAATCTATAAAGAGTTTCACTAATGAAAGAAAAGAGAACGGATTGGGAATGCAAATACAGAGAAGTGAAAAACAACTTAGAAGAGAATACTAATAACTAATAATAAATTAAAAGAACATATGCTTATTATACAAGTAAAACCATATTGGAGATAGAATGTATAAAGACAACCTAAGGATCATAGATCTTCCAGAAGAACATGACAGGACAAAAAAATCTTAATATCATAATGAAGAAAATAACAGAAGAGAACTTCTGAAATCCGGAAAGCAGAACTGAAATTTGAATATCTATCAGAATAGTTTCAAATGCAAAAGAAAGGATTTTTGAATAACACTAGACTATTCCACAACCACAAGAAAAAGGAGGAGGAAATAGAATGTGTTCTAAATAGCAATGAAATCCAAAAAGGAGCTCCACTTGACCCAACCCTGTAAATCTGAGCTTAACTAGAGAAGACAAAAAAAAATGGATATTCAGTAATAGTTAAGAAATATTTTAAATTAGAAAACTGGAACTGTAGACATCATTTGTTTCTCAATTACCCTAAGCAACAGAAATGTAAAAGCAATGAATAAATGCATTAGGCAAGGACAGCAAAAGCAACAGAGAAACAACCAACCAATGAGGGACTTCTAAGGTACAAAAGGAGACAAGGATGAAATCTATAGACTTTAACTATGAAGAGGAAGATGAAAGGCATTATCAATAGTAAAGCTTTTACTCTGGGTCACAACCCCAAATGGGTTGTATAACTGAATGTGGGGATTGCAAAATTATGATTAATTATCAGCAAATATTTGATTTATGTATTTTTTGGGTCCTATAAAAATTTCTGGAGTAAAAAAGGGTCATGAGTGAAAAAAGCTTAAGAAGCTCTGATTTTAGTACTTGGTGTGATAAACATGAAATGAGCAAATTTAGAGATATCTCTAAATATGGGCTATTTGTGCCCAACCTATGATGCAGCTTTCTGAGTTTGTATAGATCTGATTCGACTATATCTTGACTCTAATACAATGATGTCATTTTAGTCTTCTTCAAGAACAAAGGGCAACAACCAACCACTTGGTGACATCCCCAGCCTATATATGTTTTTTCTGTAGGATTATATTACATGAGATAGAGACAAGGAGGAATGAGTCATGCATTGATATCAAATAAAGGGTAGCAATGGGGGAATATGAATTGTGTGCTTAGGAGTCTCAGGTGAGTCGAGGGTAGAAGTGGGGCAAAGATTGAAAAGAGTGGGAAAGTACCAAGTGGTATAGCATCTAACTTCCTAAAGGAGAAGTTAAGAGAGTTGCAAGAAGAAATAGACAACAAAACTGTAATAGTGGGAGATCTCAACCTTGCACTCTTAGAATTAGATAAATCAAACCACAAAAAAAAAAAAAAAAAGAAAGAAATTAAAGAGGTAAATAGAACATTAGAAAAATTAGGTGAAACAGCAAATTATAGACAATAATTTCACTCAAGATAATGACGATGAGACATCATACCAAAATTTGTGGGATGCAGCTAAAGCAGTAATAAGGGGAAATTTTATATCTTTGGAGGCTTACTTGAAGAAAATAGAGAAAGAGAAGATCAATGAATTGGGCTTACAACTTAAAAAGCTAGAAAAAGACCAAATTAAAAAACCCCACTCAACTACTAAACTTGAAATTCTAAAATTAAAAGGAGAAATTAATGATATCAATATCATGGAACTAATAAATAAAACTAAGACTTGGTTGTATGAAAAAACCAATAAAATAGATTAATCTTTGGTAAATCTGATTAGAAAAAGGAGAGAGGAAAATCAAATTGTTAGTCTTAAAAATGAAAAGGGGGAACTATCCACCAATGAGGAGGAAACTAGAGAAATAATGAGTTACTTTGCCCAACTTTATGCCAATAAATTTGATAAACTAAGTGAAATGGAGGACTACCTCCAAAAATATAGGCTTTCCAGATTAACAGAAGTAAATTGCTTAAATAGTCCCATGTCAGAAAAAGAAATAGAACAAGCTATTAATCTCTAGGACCAGATGGATTCACAGGTGAATTCTACCAAACATTCAAAGAACAATTAGCTCCAATGTTATATAAACTATTTGAAAAAATAGGAAATGAAGGAGTTCTACCAAATTCCTTTTATGACACAGACATGGTACCCAAACCAGGTAGATTGAAAACGGAGAAAGAAAACTATAGACCAATCTCCCTAATGAATATTGATGCTAAAATCTTAAATAAGATATTAGCAAAAAGACTACAGAAAATCATCCCCAGGATAATACATCATGATCAAGTAGGATTTATACCAGGAATGCAGAGCTGTTTCAAAATTAGGAAAACTAACAGTATAATTGGTCATATTAATAACCAAATTAACAAAAATCACATGATCATCTCAATAGATGCAGAAAAAGCATTTGATAAAATCCAACATCCATTTCTATTAAAAACAGTTGAAAGTATAGAAATAAATGGATTTTTCCATAAAATAATCAGTAGCATCTATTTAACACCATCAATAAGCATCATATGTAATGGGGAAAGATTGCAACTATTCCCATTAAGATCAGGGGTGAAAGAAGGTTGTCCACTATCACCATTACTATTCAATACTGTATTAGAAATGCTAGCTTTGGCAATAAGAGTGGAGAAAGAGATTAAAGGAATTAGAGTAGGTAATGAGGAAACCAAATTATCACTCTTTGCTGATGATATGATGGTATACATAGAGAACCCCAAAGATTCAACTAAAAAGCTATTAGAAATAATCCACACCTTTAGCAAAGTTGTAGGATACAAAATAAACCCACATAATCATCAGCATTCTTATATGTCACTAACAAAATCCAACAGAATTACAGAGAGAAATTCCATTTAAAGTAACTATGGATAGTATAAAATATTTAGGAATTGCTATCTGCCAAGGGAAAATCAGAAACTATATGAGCAAAACTACAAAACACTTTCCACACAAATTTAGTCTGTTCAAACCAATTGGAAAAATATTAAATGCTCTTGGATAGGGCCAGCAAATATAATAAATATGACAATATTACCTTAACTAATCTATTTATTTAGCGCCATACCAATCAGACTCCCAAAAAACTATTTTAATGACCTAGAAAAAATAACAACAAAGTTCATATGGAAAAACAAAAGGTCAAGAATTTCAAGGGAATTAATGAAAAAAAAAAAAAAAATCAAATGAAGGTGGCCTAGCTGTACCAGATCTAAAATTATATTATAAAGCAGCAGTTACCAAAACCATTTGGTATTGGCTAAGAAATAGACGAGTTGATCAGTGGAATAGGTTAGGTCCAAAGGACAAAATAATCAATAACTCTAATAATCCAGTGTTTGACAACCCAAAGACCCCACTTTTTGGGATAAGAACTCAATGTTTGAAAAAGTTGCTGGGAAAATTGGAAATTAATATGGCAGAAACTAGGCACTGACCCACACTTAACACCATACACTAAGGTCAGGTCAAAATGGGTTCATGACCTAGGAATAAAGAATGAGATTATAAATTAATTAGAGGAACATAGGATACTTTACCCCTCAGACCTGTGGAAGAGGAAAGAATTTATGTCCAAAGAAGAACTAGAGATCATTATTGATCACAAAGTAGAAAACTTTGATTATATCAAATTGAAAAGTTTTTGTATAAACAAAACTAATGCAGATTAGATTAGAAGGGAAAAAAGAAGATATATAACACCTATATATAACACTGGCACTGTTCTGAGAGTGAGAGATATAGCGGGAAAAAGGAATCCATGATTACATCCTTGCCCTATAAGGCAGTGACAGAAAGTCCTTTGAAGGAAGTCCCTACCTTGAAAGTTTTGGTTATATAAAGATTATAACTGATAAGAAAGAAATAAGAAATAAGACAGGATAAGAATCTAATAAAGATAAAAACATGATGGATAATGAAAGAGTATAAGAAACCTTTTTTTGGAAAGACAAAAATTAAATTGTAAAAAATAGTAATGAACAGGACTAACTGAAGAAGAGGAGAAAAAAGAGGAACTTATTTGACTGAGAAAAAAAAAAGAGAAGGAAGAAAAATATTAACCAAATAAAAAATACTAACCAGATAGAACTAATAAACAAATCCCAAAGGGAAAAAAGGTAACAAACAAAAAGAAGAGAGAAGGGAGACAGGGAAGAGAGCCAGTGGAATAGGGCCACCTTAAAATAAGAATAAATGAAAAGAACATAATACTGTGTTTAGAGTATGAAGAGAAAAATCATATTTTTTAAAGAAACAGATAGAAAAAATGCAAATTTAACTTTTATAACTTCAAATGTGAATGGATTAAACAATCCTATAATACAAAAGAGTGACAGATTGGATAAGATAACAAAACTTGACAATCTGTTACTTACAAAAAATACATTTAAAGAAAAAAATCCTCTAAATCACTATTGATCAGAGAAATGCAAATTAAGATATCTCTGAGGTATCATATACTTCTTAGATTAGCTAAAATGACAGGAAATACAATGATGAATGCTGGAGGAAATGAAGGAAAACTGGGAATATTATACATACATTATTAGTGGAATTATGTAATAATCCAAGCACTATGGAACTATGCCCAAAAGGTAATCAAGCTGAACATGACATTTGATGCAACAGCACCTTGTATCTCAAGGAAATCATAAAAAAGAGAAAAGGACCTATGTGTACAAAAATGCTTATAGCAGTGTAAGGGTTAAAAAGCCTCTAGGAGCAAGGAATGCAATTCAAAGAATGTGGGAGGATCTGAAGGATGAGCAGTACAGGTGAGCCCTATCTGGAGGTGGGCCATAGCCCCAAGAGGTGGTGTCTGACCCCAGGTACCACGTCTCACTCCTTAATGCTCTCAAAGCCTAGCACACCTCCCTCCCTCTTCTGGAGGCAATCCTATTATGCCAGGTTCCTAGAGGACCTCCCCCTTCCCCAGATCCTCAGGGACGTATAAACATGTGCTATCTAAGAATAAAGTTCTCTTTTGCTTCACCCCCATCTCCTGGTGGTCTGTTTCTGTTATCCGGGTCTGTGCCTGAAGACGGGTAAGTGTGGCCTAGCCATGCCGTCGACAGACAGGCATTAAAAGTAGCTCAAAGGGGAGCTACAAGGTTAGGTAGCATTAAGAGATGCTACATAGCTGCTCTTTTTGTAGTGGCAAAGGACTGGAAACTGAGTGGATGCCCATAAGCTGGAGAATGGTTGAATAAGTTATGATAAATGAATGTTATGGAATATTATTGTTATATAAGAAACAATCAGCAGGGTGACTTGAAAGAGGCTTGAAATGTTGTTAAGTGAAATGAGCAGAACCGGGAGATCGTACAGCAATAAAAAGATTGTGATAATCAATTCTGATGGATATGGCTCTTTTCAACAATGAGTGATTCAGGCCAATGCCAATAGACATGTGATAGAAAGCCATCTGCATCAAGAGACATGACTGTGGGTACTGAATGTAGATCACAATGTAGTAGTTTCACTTTTTTTGTTCTTGGGTGCTTGCTTTTTGTTTTCTGATTTTTGTTTTCCTTTTTGATCTGATTTTTCTTGTGCAGCATGATAAATGTGGAATTATGTATAGAATTGTATATATAAGAGATAACCTAACTAGCTGGAGGAATATTCAGTGCTTGTGATTAGTATTAGTTGTGACAATATAATAAAAGTGATATTACTAAAATTAATTAGTATATTTAATGCTTTGCCAATTTACACAACTTAATAAAATAACAAAATTCATTTGGCAAAATAAAAAACCTAGAGTATTAAGGGAAATGATAAAAAGATGGACAAAGGGGATAATAACACTTTCAGACATCAAACTATAATTTAAAACAGTAGTTATCAAAATCATCTGGAATTTATTTAAAAAGCTGGAGAATAAGAGCAAGAGAGAGCAAAGAGAAATGAAGCAGACTAGACAAGGGAGATTCAGAAACAAGAGAACTTAATAATGCAGTATTTGACAAAGTGGGAAACAAAATATCTAGGGACTCCTCATTTAATTAAAAACTGCCAAGAAAATTTCAAATCAGTCTGGCAAAAATTAGACTTAGACAAGTATTTATACTCCACTTCACAATAAATTCCAAATATTTAAGTGACTTTAATATTAAAGATCATATGATTAAAAAATTAAAAGAGAAACATCATATCTCTGTGTATGTGAGTATTGGTAAGAGATGCATCTTTAACCAAACAAAAGACAGGCAAATCACCAAAGAGAAATAACTTTGATTACTGTTTTTGTCTTGCTGAGGCAATTGGGGTTAAGTGACTTGCCCAAGGTCACACAGCTAGGAAGTGTTAAGTGTCTGAAGCCACATTTGAACTCAGGTCCTCCTGACTTCAGGGATGGTGCTCTATCCACTGCAACACTTAGCTGCCCCTAACTTTGATTATACTTTAAAACTGAAAAGCTTCTGCAAAACAGTAGTACATCTAGGATAAGAAGGAAAATTACTGGGGAAAAAAAAATCTTTGTAGCAAATATCTTCTTAAGCATTTGTAGTCAAGATCTATAAACAATATACCATTATTAATTATTACTAATATTACTAGTTACATATTACAAAGTTATTATATTTCTAACATCTGTGTATTACTAACACCCATTTTTCAATAATTAAATGGTCAAAGGATATTAACAGTTCTACAAAGCAAAACTATTCACAACCACCCTTTAACAAAATGTTCCACATCACTAATAATATGAGTAATGCAAATAAAAACAGCTTGGAAATTTCACCTCATAAACTGATATTGGCAAAAATGGCAACTATCAATATTGAAGAGTTTATGGAAATATAGGCATACTAATATATTGTTATTGGGGAAAAATTGGAATTATGCAAAAAAAAAGTGACTAAAAAGATCATATACTTTTGAACCAGAGACTACATTACTGGAATTATAGTGCAAGGAATTCATCAATAAATAAAAATTCCTCATACACTGCTAAATATTTATAGCAATACTTCCTACAACAACTAAAAATTAGAAACATAGTAATGTACATCAATTGAGGAATAGCTAAACAAATTGTGGTATACGAATATAAAGGAATACTATTATGCTATAAGAAATGATATGTGTAATAAATAGAGATACATAGAGAGAACTACATGAACTGATACAGAACAAAAATAACAAGGCCAAGAAATAATACACAAAGTAACTAAATATAAAGAATGACACACCAAAAAAGTCAAATGTAAATGTAACAATCAAGTTCAAGTGGGGATCAAGATATGAGATTACACTCTGAACCTATGCCTTTGAGGAAGTGCCACAGGTGTTATATACATTTTTGGACTTTTTTTGATATATCAATCATTTGTGCTGATACTATTAGTCAAATGGAATGGTCCTCAGGGAGAAGAAAAAGAATATATGGATAAGATGATATAAAAAAAAACCAAAAACAAAAAAAAGAAAATAATACAAAATCTTATTTGAAAAAAATATATACCTATCTTAGGGAGAAACTTGGAGGTCAATATCACAATTTTGTCATTTCCCAGAGGCAATCCAATTATCTTCTGTTCAATTCTGGAGGCAACTCATTGGCTAGCTATGATTTCTCCCCAGATATACAACAAATGGAAGCATGTTTCAGGCTATCACAGTCTGGACAACAGGCATTCTTTATCTAGTTTCTTTCCTATATTTACGGGCCAAATTTTTAAATAATTATGGATCTTATCCTTATATGATCAATACCAAAAACAAAATTTATAGGACATTTCTTTGATTTAGCTAAAAGTTGGTTCTCTTCAATGAAGATGGCAACAATTTAGGTAAGCATATATTTTCCTGTTTTATACTTCAACTGATAATGATGATCAGAAGGTTGTTAAACAAGGCTAAGTGTTATTTTTTTAATGAATTTTATATAAGACATTTTAATAGAAAACAGTGGACTTTCTCTTTATTAAAAGCGCTTTAAAAATTCAATAAACAATATACATGGTAGGACTGTATAATCTTTACATTTTATAATTAAATTATATGATGGTAATATATACTTGGTCTAGTTCTTTTTCTATCTTTGCTCTCTTCAATATCATGTCATCTTCTATAATCATACCTGGGACTGCAACATATCTGAAGTTAAGTCTATATGTGGTGGCTCCACTATCCTTGATAGTGAAAAGAGTTTATAAAAAAAGGATCAAAGATGACGGTTATAATTAAGTGGGAACACTTGGAAAGGTGGAACTAGAGCTGAGAGGCTAGAAATCTCTCAATAGGAAGTTATTAAGCAAGTAACAAGAGGGGAAGTGGCTGGGTATGACTGTATAATTAACTGCTGCCTAGCACACAGTAACATGCTTAATAAATGCTTGTTGATTGATTGGCTACTATAAAATATAACATTGATTCATACAGATAATTTTAATGAGATAAACCATATAAACATAATTAAATATCAAATAGCTTAACTTTGTAGTTCAGTCATTTTTCAGTCATGTCTCGTTTCATGATCCCAGTTAAGGATCTTAGCCAAGATACTGGAGTGGTTTGCCATTTCCTCCTCCAGCTCATTTTACAAATAAAGAAAATAAAGCAAAAGGGTTAAAATGACTTGCCCAGAGTCATAAAGCTGATGTCTGAGGCCAGAACCGAACTCAGGAAGATGTCACTTTACTTGCTGTGCCACGTCACTGCCCAATTTAAGTTGGGTGATCCTTATTCATTATCATCGAATCAATATTGTTACTTCCATTCTATCCCAAAAGACAGTTTTGATTATGCATATTATCACCTAACACTAGAATGCTTCATGGTGCCTTCCTATTTATCCTATCTGTAGTATTTCCTTGCTCATTATCTACCACCAACCTATTCAATAATAAGAATTCTTCTTCAAGCATTATTTTGGTTATATCAATCTTTCCTTAAAAACTTGAAAAAGCTCCCAAATGTTTTTAAAAATCAAAATAACCTTCATATTTGACTGACCTCTACAATCTCCTGGTCTCATCCATCCCATTTAATGTTCCTAACTAGATGTTCTCAACTACCTATAATGTGGCATAGTTGATAATCTCCCCTATAACCATTAAGACTAATTTTTCTTTTCCTGCCTATGTCTGTCCCTCTAGCTGTCGAACACCCCATTTTCTATGTTTGTAATACCTTACCCCATTTCTCTGACAGAGTATTTCCTTCCCCTTAAAACATTATGGAAACTCATGTTTTCTGTGATGTTCAGATAATTCCATTAACCTTCATGTCTTTTTATAGATCTTTCCTAATATTCAGTAATTATGTATACAGTACTCAATATAGTTTTTATTATTTTTATACCTACTGATTTTATCCACCTGTAGAGTAAGGATTAATGGCTTTCTTATTTAATCATTTAAATAAAAAGTTCCTCTGAGGGTTATGCATTCCTTTCCACTTCCCTAGGCATTAAATTGATTCTTTGCTAAGAGCAACCAACTGGGAAAAAAAAATAAAATTGAGTAATTCAGCAAGAAATAGCATCAACTTAGAAACTATTTATGCTAAGTTTTCATCTGTCACTGACCACTAATTTTCTCTATGAAAAAAGTTACTTTCCATAGTTGTACAGCTGTTACTTCACTTATATCTCCATAAAATTAAGACTAAAAGACTTAAATGGAGGCAGAGAAAATTAAAATTAAATTTAATTTGGAATATTAAACTAGAATTTTTCAGGACTGGAAAAAAAGCAATTAAAGTATTGTACAAACAAGATAAACATCTCTTCACTCCCATACATATAAATGTTTCCAAACACTAGCAAACAGGAGATGAAAAATTTCTCTAATATTGAAAGAATAAAAGACACCATGATAAAAGAATGATACCATGATGAATTTAAAGCTAAGGCATTTTGCTTTGCTATCAGCATAGTCTCATTAAATATAATCTGAACAATACTATGGTCCTTAGAACTGCTACAATAATGCCCTTAAGTATTCACTTAATCACTTATATAATGTATTCATTAAATTTAGAGATGCTAAATAGAATAGGATATCACACTAGAAAACATTAATATGTGACCTTAAGCTGAAAGGACACTGTGAAAGAATAGATAATAAACATGAAAGATCTCAACCCATAGGTGAAAATATCTGTTTAACTACAAAAAGCAATCATCTATTATTAACAAAAGAATGACATTAGTTAGAATAAAATCATAATTGATGTTTTAAAGGTTTATCTTTAAAGTACTTCCAGTTCAGGAAATCATATTTTAAAAGAAAAACAACTGCTATCTCAGCCCAAATCTTGTTTACAAGCAAGTTATACTTCCAAGTGTAATGAACATAATGGTACTCAATAAATATTTGTTAAAGACATAAAAGTCATGATGAAAAGAACTACGATCTTTTGGGATTTGGATAATTCAAGAAATAATAATTAAAACTTTATTATGGGAAAATGCTATGGAGAATTATAATTGTATCTCTCTACCTCAAGATCTCCTAATACCTCCTGGAAGGCACAAGATCCCTAAATGTAGTTTATGTGGCCCCAAATTAGATCATCTTAGTTTGTGAAACAAAGACCTTAAATTCCCCACAAACATGGGCATAGGACAATGCTTCACTGCCATTTCAAAGAGCAGTTAGAGCTCTTCAAAATATATAACAGTTGGAAGGGGATTAGAGATGACGAGCATCAATAGTATTAATAAGTTAAAATTGGATTTACCAGAAAACACTGAAAACTAAAATTTAATATGAATAACAAATGATGAGGGCACTTTCAAAGTACGTGAATAGCAATTAAAGAACACTAATATTAATGTGCTCTCTGCTATACTGTACTTAGAAATATAGGAAACAGGTGATCTAATGCTTTATATTTCTTAAAAAGTATTCAAAGGTTTGTAAAATATATTGTACCTTCTAAAAGTAAAAACACATTCAAACATACATAGACACAAACCCCGCCCACACACTTATTTAACATAGTATTCTCCATTGAACCTTTACTCTGATGCCTCATTGCAAGGTGGAGGTGACCCTGAAAAGTCAAAGGCTACCCCACTACGAACAAAAGCTTTTTAAGTCTTACCAAAACTAGAAAGGCTTCAAGGATGGAACCAATGATGAAATGAAATACATTGTCTAAGAGCCTGTCTAGTTAAGTGTGGAGAGAGGATCATCAACAAACAGAAAGCTGGGTACCAATGATTAATTTTTTAACAAAGGGAGTACTCACACCAACGAGGTCATGAGTCTTTCAAAGTACCTAAGCATACTTGATGATCACACTCATTTGTCAAGCAGAAGTCAAAAAAGTCGAACAAACTAAAAAAATAGGCTCATGCTCTGATCATTTAGAATCATCTTGAAGACCAATGGCTTTGTCTACTAATAAGAACCAGAAAATGCATGCCAAAGGTAAGTAAGCAAGAGATCATTTCAATTGCTTACCTGTTGATCTTTTAAAAATTCTTTAATTTTATCCTGCATATGAAAAGCTTTGGGAATGAAAGAAATTCTATATCAACTTACCTTATTTTTATTTCTAATAAATTTGGAATCAGCAAAGTAATCAAAGTTGGGTAAATAGCAAAGGGGAATTTGTCTTAGAAGAAGGTGAAGTAGGATTAAAACTTTTATTTCTTTTGCAGCAGAAAATAAAATATTTCTAATAATATGCAGAAGAAAAATTACTATTGAGTCTAATATTTTTTTAAAAGTAATTCTAGTTGGTAAATAAGGAAGTCTCCAAAAAGTTGAATACAAAGAAAAATTCTATCTCCAAACAAATTTAAGTGACCTATACCTATACCCTCCAGAAGAAAAATAAAATTATATCCAACTATAAATTGAAAGGACATCTAGTTAATGCAATAATTTTTAGGGTATTCTAAAAGTGAGTTTATTAAGAAGAAATAATGTGTCCAAGATTAGTAAGAAAGATAAAAAACATCAGTTAATTAAGGGTTCAGGATTTAAACCTGACCCATAAATGCAATACTATTTAAAAAAAATACATACCTCTATTAAAAAGCAATTAAGACAATTCAGTAAAGAGTATTTTTATACTTTAATAAATGAAATGAGTCAATGATAATGAAACTGACCTTCCACAACAAGGGCCCAAACATTATACAATGAAAGCAGAGGCTGGAATTCAGCCAAATTTAGTTTAGTTGTCAAAAGAGCCTATTCATCTATTGAGAACTAGCAATCAGCCAATGGCCTCACTTCCAAGCCAAAAAAAAAAAAAAAAAAAAAAAAAAAAAAAAAAAAAAAGAGGTGTGATTTCAGTAATAAATAACAACAGTGGACCTTGAAGGCGTGAACTTTTAATCTCTTTATTGTTAACCAATGAATGTTATCCAAAATAGTAGATGTAATTGTAGTTTAATTAAACAACACAGAATCATGATGCTAAACTCTTACTAAGGGCAAAAAACATAATGTAAATTTACTTTATCAAATGATTAGTAATGTTTCTTAACATGGCTGCATGAGCACGTGCTCCCAATGGTGAGTGAGAACCTACATTGCTTTGATTGTTATGAAAACCCAAATTACAAATGGTTGTTCCTATGTTAGAAAAATTCAGACAGCTTCATAAATGGATTAGATCTATCCATTTTAATTCAAATTTATGTAACAGATGAACAGCAACTATCACCAGTAATTTTTCAACATTGACATTTAGCTGACATCAATGTTGGTGTATTTATTTCAAGGTGGAGGGAGACCCAGAATCCACTAGAGGCACAGTATTTCACCTACTATGGCAAAACTTTGGAAAAATGGATAAATGCTTATGCTTCAGTGAACTAAACTTGGGGTCTATTCAATGTTCCTTTGAAGTGCTCCAAGTCACACTATAGCAGGGAACACTCTCTTCTACCAAGCAAAATTTTGAAGCATGTGCACCATGCTTACATACCAGTCATTTCAAAGTTAACCATCTACTTTTAATCCCACAAAGTTAAAATATATTAAATACAACTTTTCCTTATCATGACATCTGCCCAAATTATTCCTTTTTTGAAGTCAGCATAAATTAAAAAAAAAAAAAAAAAAGCTGAACTTACTGTGCATGGAAAGATGTTTAATAAAATGGCAATATTAATAGATAAATGTAAGTTTGCGTGCATAATACCAAACGGAAGGTAGCTGAACCACCCTCAGAAAAAATAAGGCTTTTTTTCTTCCTTAACTCCAAATATGGGCACTTTACAATGAAGAAAAACAATTTAGACCATGTTAGTTTTTATGATTATTTCAGAAGGACATAACTGAAATTAATATAAACTAAGTATAACACACTAAAACATGATTAACAATTGTCATTTTCTCATTAATAGATTTAGAAAAACAAGCATAATGATTCAGATTCTAAGTATGCCTAAGTGATCATGAATAATTGTGCCAAGAAACTGAACTATAAATTTTCTTCATCTAATTCGACAGTACTTCACACACACACACACACACACACACACACACACACACACACACACACACTCCTCCACGCAAGCATCCCTCCAGTAAGAGTAAGAATATACCAGTGAGAGCTTACATGCTTAATACAAGTCTTAAACTTTTACAATTTAACTCAACAAAAAGGCAGTTTTAAAAAAAGGCAGTTAAACAATGAGCAAAACAAAATTTCCTTAAGAAAAAGACAATCTTTTTCTGAAGAAGCCTCTTTTTTTTGTGAATCATTATGAATTATTAAATTTATGGCTTCCACACTCAGTTTTATATGATGTTCGAAAGACCAATCATGTTTATATAGTGGTGAGGTAGTATACTACTGCCCCCTTCTTTGGGACTGATGTTTTCAAATGCTCCCTTTGCCAGAAAGATCCAGGTTTTTGTCAATGCAAATAAATTATGAGTAAATATATGCTCTTCATATTAAGGCATATATTTGAAGAATATTATTATTATTCAAGCTTTTAAGTAGTGCATTATTTGCAGATAGTGTCCCATCTGTAAGTTCTCTTTTAGAATTACTGTCTTGCTATCTAGACCTTTGTGAATCAGAAGGCAAGGGAAAAAAAAAAAAAAAAAAATCAAAGGATTACAGGAGGTGAAATACCAATTTATATCAGAAAGAACTTAGTAAAAATTTAGGATATCTAATTTCTAATGATGTGGATAAACTGGAATTGTTAAAAAAAAAAAAAAAAAAAAGGCAGCTGTACACCACACCACTCAGATATGGTCTTTTTGCTTACATTTGCTTACATTCTCTATACAATGGGCCAAGACTCCCCAACCCTGCTACCTATCCTCATTCATAAAAGATTTAAAGTCAGTGATTTATATAAAGGCAAAACTCTTAGATGTATGGCAGAAGGTATGTAAAGGACATTAAAAGAAAAGTGTGGGTAAATAGGTGACTGGATGAGTAAGGGGATGCTGAAATATAAAAAAGGAATATGAAAGAAGAGAAAATGAAGTGTCCTACCTACACATCCATAAGTTCCACTTATGAATTCTTTTAAATTCTCAAAGTGCTAAGATCAAACATACACATTTGTCAGTCACTGTTAGTGTAAAACTTCAAATGGGAAAATAAAAAATGGAAAATGTGACAGGTAATGGAACATGCTTCTTCAGTCCTCAGCCAAAAAGAAAGAGAAAAGAAAACAAATAACAAGCATAATGTCATACTGCCTTAATGTTGAATAGCTTCCCTTAAATTTGCCTTTTAACCACTGCAGTCAAACTGGTATAAGCACTTTGGCAAGGTGGGATGCAATCCATCAAATCTGCAAAGGCCTGCTTTTCTCTGTTGGTGGTTCAGCTTATGAAGAACATATATGCAAAAATAACAGCTCTCACATTGCTTCAAATTCATCAATACGCTGTTTTGTATTGCCTTGTCGAATCTGCCGTAGAGTCTTGTACTTATCACGGCCTGCTTTAACATTCTCAGCATGAAGTACATCATTTTGTGTTTTCTTTGTTTCATCTCTGGCTTGAGCTAATTCTGAACTTAATGCCTATGTTTAAAAAAAAAAAAAAAAAAAAGACATTTACTTTTTAAAGATTTATTAACAAAACTAACAACTTCTTGATGTCTTAAAAATACATAAACATCAAATCTTTGGCTTTTCATCTGAAAAAAAGATTTTTAGGATAAGTATTAAGAAATTAAATCACTTCGTTAATTGTATAATCCCCTTCCACTGTCTTGAAGCTCTTTTTTGTGAGGAGGAAGTTATTTTGTAAATGCTATGTGGCAAGATCATAATCCTTTCTACATTCTGAGTCTGACCTAACTGTCAAATGTTCAACAAAAAATGAAAGGCATTTATGTAGAGGGACCAGATCAATGAAGGTTTCTCAATCTGTTTAGGTAATAATATGATAGAAAACCTTCAAAAAAATTTAACTTATATATAGCACTATCTTGTTCCTTTATTGTAATTGTTATGGATCAATGCTATTTTGACACACAAAATCTGTAGGAGAAAACCATTTTTACAAAGTAAGTTTTTTTTTTTTTTTTTTTTTTTTAAACCAATTAAGACTTTTCAAACTGTTACTACTTGGATCTGATTCTATTTTAGCTTGCCTCACAATAGTTTAATCTCTTACTAGTATTAGTAAAATTAGAAAAGTGAATAACTGAAAGTAGAGTTTACAGTAACTGAAAATGACTACCAATATTTACATTTTCCATTTTGATCCTGGTTATGTAGCATCTCACTATTAAAAGGGGAATTTCATCTAAACCTTGGGATATCCCTACCACCTAGCTGATACCTACAGTGGCAATACATCTTTTGTTAAATGGAAAGAGAAAAAGAACTTCATTTCTTCTCATTAAAAAAAAAACAAAAACAAAACCAAAACCTATTCAAAAGACTTCTTGGGATCATGTAATATTTTTAAAGTAATTATGTTAGAGGATCCCCACAGTAATTTCACTATTACTCTGATACTATCTGAATGGAGACCAAATAAAATAATTTTTAGAAAAATCTGGAAATTTAGGGATTGTTATATTTTTAAGAGTAAGCATTACTTGAACATTTCCCTAATGAACACAGATAAAAAAGTGCCACTAATCTGTTACATTACTGTCCACTATTATTATATACAAATCAATTCTAAATCTTCATATTAAATTGACCAATACAGAATCAAACAAGCAGTTAACCACTCACAATGGTAGCCAATATTAAAAGAAAAAAAAATCTAAAAAGCCTACAAATTTGTTTCTGAAATTATTAGGTTATTTTTTACAAAATAAATAGCATATATACAAACTTAAGTTCCAATTTTAACATATTAACTTAATACCTGTAACTGTTTTTTCACACGTTCATTTTTCTGTGTTTCTGTAACACGCTCTTCTTCACTTCTATGGTTCATAACACCATCATTAGACAGTTCAGCACTAGCTTCAGAATTATTCTCATCATGTTCATCATGTTCATTCTCTGTTGGAGGAATGACTGGTGGGGGAGGAGGGGGAGGAGGGGCAGACATTACAGTTTTCAGTTCTTCTTTGGTCTTCTCCAAGTCTTCTTGGGCTACAAAAGCCTGAAGATCAGAAACAAGTTTAAATACCCCAGAACTATATGAAATATAGTAAAATATATTGAATGTAAAATTCCATCAAAGCAAGTGGTATGGCAATTAATACAAGGAGATTATAGAATGATATTCCTTTCGTAAAATTATATGCAGAATTTGATTTTAAAAATTGCTAAAAAAAAAAAAAAAAAAATTGCTAATGAAATTCAAACCATTAGAAATAATATCAATGAATACAAAATTGGTTTTGGTATTGTGAATTTACTTTGCTCTGGAAGTTTAGAGGATTTCCAAACATAGATAGATTTTTTATTACTTTGTCATATTCAAATTGAAATATGGAAAAAGTCATCATTACTTTGTGTTGCCATTCTGAGGCTTCCTCTTCTTTTTTCTTCTTGGCTTCTTCTAGAAGTGCTATCTTGGCAGTGAATTCAGCAAGTTCTGCTGCCTAAAATAAAATTCAAAATTAAACAACACTAAAAAAACATACAAAACATCTAACAATATATTCACACTTTATCAACTGTGAGATCAATGAAACCTTTCATATATTACAGATAAGTTATTTAAGCAGATTTTATCTTGGTAGTCTTCCATTATTCAAAATAAAGGTTGACTATTTCCTGATATGAAATAATTGAGGAAAATGGTTTGTAAATGAAAAAGTACTAGAAAAAAATGTGATCTGCTATTATCCTGATACACAACATCATTTTAAAACACCTCATAAATATTTAAATGAACTAGTCAACTTAATATGTTTTTTTTTTCCATTTAAAGCAAATTTCAGGGTTTACTCCAAGAAACTGTTGTAAAATAATAAATGAAACATGCTGGTTTTTATTGGACATAGTGTTTTGAGTGATAGATTTTGAGAGAGATAAATATTTCCAAAAAGGCAAGTTTCACTGAATTATCAAAAGCAAAATTTAGGACATATGGTTCAGAGAAGAAATAGTTAAACTGCATAGTGAAGAATACTTATACCACTAGAGATTTTTTCATCCCTTTTGATTACCAAAAAGATTTGGTAACTAAAAACCTGTCTAGTTTCAAAAGCCCTCAAACTATCACAGTAGAAAAATTTAGTCACAATTACAATTTTCCTCCTATTTTTTGGTTTATGTTTGTTTTAAGTTCCACCTTTTCCCCCCATGATTTGTTATTATTGTTGTCTGACTCTGTGTGACCCCAATTGGGATTTTCTTGGAAGAGATACTAGTTTGCCATTTCCTTTTCCAGGTCATTTTACAGAGAAGAAACTGAAGCAAACAGGGTTAAGTGACTGTCCAGAGTCATACACCTAGTAAGTTAAATCTCCAAATCCACATTTGAAATCAAGAAGATGAGTCTTCCTGATTCCAGAATTGGCACTCTTTCCATTCTGTCACCTAGCTGCCTTTTAACATTTATATAAGGATAACTGATCATGAAGTAGCTAAGTGGTATGGTGTTTTGTTTTTTGTTTTCCACTCAGTAATAGTAAAAACTGCATAAAATAAAATGAATATCAATTTTCTCACTAGCTGCTCTTGATTTTTCATCTGGTCAGCTGCCTGTTTGGCTAGAGCAGCCTTGGCTTCCTCTGCAGCTCGACGTTCCTTCTCTAGCCGTTCTGCTTCCTCTTTTGCTCGCTTTCGTTCCTGGTCCAATTCTAGGGCTCTTCTAGTCTGTTCTTCTAGTTCTGTCAAATAAATATTAGCAAAATAAGTAGAGTACAAATCATTCTACTTAAGAGAAAGATCCCAAACTGTAATCTGGATTACAGATCATGAAATTTAAGCATAAAAGTTACCCAAGCAATGTTTTTAATTTAAGAAGAGCCAACAATTTTTTATAAGCTCTCCTTGCTTAAAAAAAAAAAAAAAAAGTTAAGATCCTTTTCAATTCAAATCAGAAAACTGAAAACATATATATTCCAATCAATGACCAGAAATATCCTTTCCATTTTAATATTTTAAGTATAATTTCTTCCTTTATCAGAAATATTAATATTATGTAGTGTTTTAAAATTCAAAAGCAATATTGCTTGAATAGAAATTTAAAAATACATATACATATATATGTATGTGTGTATATATATCAGAATATAATCCAAAAATAGTATGTGCTAATTAGATACCACTTCTAACATGAAAAAAAGATTAAAGTGTTGTACTGAATTAATTACTTCTTTTCCTTTAGGAAGTGAGACATCTTTTTCTTTAAAAAAAAAAAAAAAAATCAGATTTTTCATCTGTTATGTATTCTGACATATACTTGACAATTTCTTACTCTGTGTCTTTGCCAATCTGATTTAAAAAAATTTAGTGAATAGTGTTGGATTTGAAATCGAGATGATCTAGATTTAAATCTCTTTTCATACACTTACTAGTTGTGTCATCTTGGCTAATCATCTAATCTGAGATTCAGTTTCCTCATATGTAAAATACAAAAGACTTATCTTACAGGGTTTTTTGTAACAAATGAGCTAAGAAAAATAAAGCACTTTGTAAAACTTAAATGCTACTTAAAATGTTAATTATTATTGTCATTCTTTCCATTATTGATGAAGACAACTAGGTAGCACAGTGAAGAGTGTTGGAGCTAGAGTTATGAAGATGAATTGAAATCCAACATGAGATATTTAATTGTGTTGTAATACTATTTAAATCATATAACCTGCCTCAAATTTTTTTTTTTATCTGCAAAATGGGGATATGATAATATCTAGCCTCCCAGGGCCATTAGAAGGATAAAACAAGACAATGTTTCTGAAGCATGTTGTAAACTTTTAGCAGCTATTTAAATGCTGGCTATTTGATTACTTATGTGGAACAGCAACTTTCCTCACCAACAGGCAGGTTTTAGCACTAGATACTACTATATTATAGAAACTGGTAGATCGTTCAAGACAGAGAATTGGGCCCAGAGTCAAGAAGAACTATTAAAATCTATCTGTAATTATGTACTTATTAACTGTGTGACTCTGGTCAAATCACTTAATCTGTCTTTCTCTGTTTCCTCTCAATTGAAAAATAAGGATAATAATAGCATCTACCTACCTCCCAGCAATGTTATGAGAATCAAATGAGAGCAAGTTTTACAAAGCAGCTCCCTTGCCTTCCTTTTCCTTCTTTTCTACTTTTAAATAGGAAACAGGTGGAAGGAGAATGTGGTGGTGAATTTTAGTGTAAAAAAGAAAGCTAAGAAAAAAAAAAACCCACCCAAAAACAACGGAAAAAAAAAAAAAAAACAAACCCCTACAAAATCCATGGATACCTACAGTTACATCTATTGTTATTTTTTTTTTTCCAAACTCAAACTATTATTTTAACTGTGAGAAGATTTAGTGGATAAGAAGTTGAATGAGCTAAGAACAAATGACTATCAAAATTTTCTGAAAAGCTAAAAATAAATGTTCTAGTGATGATCAACTATGAAAGACTTGGTTCTTCTCAGCAGTTCAATGATCTAAGGCAATTCCAATAAACTCTGGATAGAAAATGCCACCTGCATCCAAACAGAGAACTATGGAAACTGCATGTAAATCAACACATACTATGTTCATCCACCCCTTCTTTTTTTTTCCCCCCTCATGATTTTTCTCTTTTGTTCCAATTTTTGTCTCCCAACACTACTGACAAAGAAATGTGTATTCAAAACAAAGTAAATATATAACCAGAAAAAAAGAAAATAATAAAATAAAAAAGGTTGATTCTTAAATACAGAAATAGAAATTGCTATTAGAAAGTTATATAGGTTATTACCAGTAACTAAACCGCATAATTCTATCATTGCATGAAAACCAAAATGCCCATTTAGAATTTCCATTTTAAAATCTGCCCAGGCAAACTTGCCTATATAAATTTTCCCAGAGAGCATTAACTCTTTGAAAGCTAGGACTCTGCTTTGATCTTTGTATCCTGCGAACCTAACATAATAAATTGTACATAAGCAGATGTTCTTCCTGTTCCTTTTCAGTCTACTGTACTGTTTCATCTAGCAGGGTATACCCTTTAACTCTTGGTTTACCCCAAGGCTCTGCTCTTTTCCATTCTTTTTACAGACTCCAAAAGTCACTTAAAGAGAGCTCCTTTTCATCTCGAAACCCCTCTAGAGCATTATCCTCTTTTCTCTTCTCATTCCTCCTCATCTCTAACAAAGAGATAACCCTTCTCACCAAGGTAAATTCTTCCACATGTATACTTGGATTCCTTTCCTTCTTTTCTTCAGCAGACTGCAACCTCAATCATGCTCCCCTTATCTAATCTCCCTATCAACTGGTTTCTTCTTTAGTCTTCAAAGTTATCCAAGTCCCACCTTCTTAAAATGTCTTTTCTAGATACTATCCTCTATCTTTCCTCAGTAGGACTCCTTGAAAATGAATAAAAACTGACTATACTCACTTTTTCTACTTCCTCTATTTAACCCTTTGGAAAGTGGCCTCTAAGTTCATTAATCAAATGAAGTTGCTCTTTCAAAGGTAACCAATTATTTCTTAATTGCTACATTTGATGGTGTTTTCTCAGTCCTGGTCTTTCTTGACCTTGACTACATTAGAAACAGTTAACCATCTTTTCCCTCCTGAATGCTCTCTCTCCTCTAGATTTTTCACTCTCCTGGTTTACCTCCTACCTACATGACTGTTCAAAATTTCTTTTGCTAGTTTATTACCCATATCACACTGTCTAACACACTTCCAGTATTTGACTCTGGGGCCTCTGTTTCTCTGACCATAAACTCGTTAAACTAATTAGCTTCTATGGGTTGAACTATCACTAGTCCTAGGTTTTTCCTTGTACTCCAGTCCTTTATTACCAACTTCCTATGGCACATGAATGTCCCAGAAACAGCTTAAATTCAATATGTACAAAAACCAAACCCCTCTTTCTTATTTCCCTTTATTCTGGCACCACAATCTGTAACGAGCTGTCGTCTCCAGAAGCTGCTGGATCGCTCTCTGGGAAGAGATCTGCTGTGTCTACTCAAATCTCTAAGACAGATTCTTCTTCCTGTAGTAAACCGTTGTCTCCAGGCAGTTGCTGTTAACTCTTGTCCTTAGAAGTGACTTCCCTTCCTGCAGAGAGCCCCGTCAGGCCTGATGTAATGCAGAGAGTCTTCCTCTTGAATCCTGGCTCTGAATCTCCTCCAACTCTTATCCTTCTTCAGGCCGATCTCCTCTCTGCGCCCAGTGCTGTCTCTTTTTATCCTCCCAGAGAATGGGCGTGGGATAATGCAAGGGCTTCTGGGAAGAACCACCCCAGCCAATGAGCTTGCCCCCTCTATCAAGTCAACCTGAGTTCTCACCTTGTAATTGTCCAGAAAACCTGAATTCTCACCTTGTCACCATCCAGACAACCTCAGTTCTCACCTAGTAATCCCAACAACAATCCTCCCAATCTTTTAGGTTAGTAATCTTAGTATTATCCTGGATTCCCACATATCTAATCTAAAAGTGTCCTTTTCTCCCAAAGTACCTTGTCTTTTACTACTCTGTATATATTTGTATTTAATAAGAATACTTAATCATGTATTTATTGTATCTCCCTATTAAAATGTGAGCTTCTTATGAATGTTTTTTCCATCCTTTTGTATTTGTATCAAGAGTGCCTGGCACATAGTAGGTGCTTAATAATTTCTCCATTGACTGATGATTTCATCAATTCTATAATTTTAATTATCACTTCTATTCATACAAATAACACAGACACATTCAGCTCCAATTTCTTCTGAGTTCCAGTCTTTCATTTTTAGCATTAAATACTTCATACCAAGAACATGTCAGACTCAAAAGGTTCAAAATGGAACTCATCTTTTCTCCAAAATTCATCCTCATATAAGCTAGCCTATGTCCGTTAAGGGTGATGATGAAGGACAAACAATGGCAACACTATCCTTCCAGTCACTCAGGTTTCACATCTACCCCTTTCTCTCTATTCACATTATCATCATCTTGTTCAGATCACCATATTCTCCTGCCTAAAATGCCATAAAAATCTCCTACTTCATCACCCAGCTTCAAATCTCTACCTTTTCTATCTAGTCCATCCTCCACAATTACAAAAGTGATCTCCATATGAAGTCTCTCCCTCCATACTGCAGTCAGAATAATCTCTCTAACACAGTCACATCATTTCTCTTTCACCACCTTCTAGCCCCTCTCCCAACCTCTACAAAATCTAGTCAAGTCCAGGCTCCCCACAGTATAGCACCAATGTATTTTTCAGTCTTACCTCCTATTAATTCTTTTTTTCATTCTAACCCAACTTCCCTAACTATATGATGTAACTTTAATGACTCACCAAACTCATGCCTAGCACATAGTGAACCCCAGCCCATGGCCACTCACAGGGGCCCTCTCTCTCAGCACTCCTTCTCACCTCTGGACTAACCATGTGATTTCACTTGGATTTCTCTGTCTCATGAATATAAACTGTGCTATCTTGTTCATTTGCCTTTGATGTTGTTTTAAGAGCAGAAACATTCTATGAAACCTTCCTTAATTAACATAGAAGAACTAGCAGATAAAAATCCCCCTGCTTGAAACATTTGAAACCATTTTATTATCCCATCCTCCTAGATATTCTTTCCTTCCTTGACTAAAAATTCTTCTGATTCTCTAATCATTATTCTTGGATCTTCTTTTTGATCCTTAACACAAGGAGGTATTTTTGAAAGCCTGTCTTTTCTCATATTTTTCTTTATGTATAGTCTCATCTACTCAGTCCTACTATTTCAAATAGTACAACAGATGAACCTCTATGCATCCCCCATCATTCCAATCCATACTCCAAACCAAAATCCTCAATGGTTGTGCGAGATATATATACTGAATTCTTCATGAGCCCTCAATATAAAAAAAAAAAAAAAAAACTTTTTAATCTCTCCCTCTCTCTTTCTGACTTTAGCATCTGTCTTATACTTAATTTAGTCTTTGTTCATAACCTTAAATATCTCTAATTGTTTATTGAATTCTACCCATTCTTTACAACTCAATTTAAGTACCATCCTGTAAGAAACTTTCACAGATACTTCTTCCCTCCCTCTAATAACCTTTAACTTCAGATGTCACATGACACTTTTATAAATTCACTAATGCATTTATCAAGTAATATTACATATTGTCCTTTGCAGTAGATAACATCATTCTCTTACTGAGGGTAAACTCCTTGAGTCCAGGAATTCAGACTTATCTAAATATAAAAGTGCTCTGCACCAAGAAAGTGCTTCATCAATGTTTGTTGATTTGATTTGTTAATGTTACTATTACTGAGAGAGTGTAAGTTTACACATTCAATCCTGATCCCTCTGTTCAGATGAATGATAATTAGCATTTAATAACTATATTAATATAGATGATTTTGTTAAATATATTAGTTATTATTCTGTTATAGATGAATGTTATCACTGTATAAGAGAAACCAGTTTTATAGAGTAAGTAATGTTTATAAGATTAGTGAAATAATGGCAAAACAAATGTAATTTGAGTTTGAGATTATATAAGATAATTTTTGAGATCTTTTTAGTTTTTTAGTTCATGCAGAAAACTAAGACAGTGAATAATTAAGGAATTTACCCTAAGTCACTGTTAGGACTAAAAATAAATTTTTAACTCTCTTAGTACTTTATTCCACATTGGCTATATTTGTCTTCTTTGAAGGTGAGAATTTTTCTTGATATTTTTTGACAGCTAGATCAAAACTGAAACAATCCAGATAATATAGGATATTACTTACAGTTTAAAAACTATATAACTAAAGTTTAATGCATAATAAGAAAAGTGATACACGTTCTATAATATGATTTTGCTGCTCACTGAAATATGAGGATTTTTATTTTGAATGACACACTCTTAAGTACACAGAAACTTTTGGAAAACAAAACACCAACAAAAAAACACCTTCCAAAATAAAACAAAAACTTTTCAATGGAAGATCAGTATATGCTTCAGATATTGTAGAAATGGTTTTAAAGTACTTAGCACAAATTACACAACAATCAAAGTTTTAAAGCTCCATAAGAAGACTTTATTATAAAAAAAAAAATGAAAAAATACAAATTGAGTGTCTGCTTTTCAAGATGACTGATTTAAAACTGTCTTGTTAAGAAGACTCTAAATTCTTTCTGATGTTCTATCTTCCATATATTCTCTTGTTCTCTTTATTTGGGGGTTGTTTTCTGTACATAATTTATTACTATTAGTATTATTACTATTATTTTTGTTATATGTCTTATATGAATAATAAAATTGAAAGATTTTAGTATCTAGCAAAAATCATATATGAAACAGAACATGTTAAAGTTAAATAAAATTTAATCATTTAAAAATGACACCAGTATTATGCATTTCATTCATATTTATGCTTGTCCAACATAATTTATCTTACTTGACAGAAAATTCCATATTCTATTCTCTGAACTGTTATCACTCATAATGCACTTAGTGATTATAGTAAAAAAGAATGAAAATTTAGAATTTGTTTTCTTCCACTAACAATAATGTAGTTTATTTTAAAATTGGAACTAAGATATATTGTGGTATAATGAACAGAGAATTGGCTTTGGAGCCAGAAAAATCTGGATCCTAAAGCAAATAACTTAACCTCTCAGGCCACTGGGGAAATCTCTAAGACTCCAAGTTGCAGAGAAGGTACTGACCTGCATTGATAGTGACAGATCTTCATTTGAAAATTCACTATACCATTATAAACACAAGTCTTAGCTTTATTCTAAATTGGAGCTATACATGATGAATTATGCAATCTGTGAAAACATCAACAATCTACTAAATTATTTATCTTTCACTCTACTATAGGCAATGGTTAAACAAGAATCCCCTCCAAAACACATCCAAATGATCACTATTTGAAAGCCTTTACATATTATACTGCTTAGTATTTAGCAACTAAGTGGCAGAATGGAATGGTGGGATAGCAGACAAGTCACTTCACCTCTTACAAGCTTAGTTTTCTCATTTGTAAAATGGGGATAACAGCATTTATTGCACAGGTTTGTCATCAAATGAAATAATGTCAAACATTCTGCAAACCTTAAAATGCTATGTAAATATTAAATTACATCATTCTAAATGGATTTACAATCTAATCAATTTGGACTAAAGACTACAATCCATGCATACCTGCCCTTCCTGTGACTCTTGTCCATGTTCTTCCCTAAATGTACTATAAACATAACCTATCCAATGGGCTGGGACACTTCTTTCCTTCTCTCATTATCCTGATTATGCCAGTAGAGTACTGGGATTCTCCTTCCCTCACTCTCCATTACATGATCCACTCTTCTTCCTTTCCCATCATACATTCTCCTAATGACAGCCTTTACACTTACTTTCAGTGAAACTCATCATTGATTATTTCTTACAATGTAATATACATCACAATTTGTCTCCACTCAGAACTGATTATATAGCTCCTACTCATCAAATAGCAATAACAAAATGAAGCATTCAAAAATTGATAATGACACTACAAAACCCAAAACAAACAAATTAAACATTAAGCTATTATTAATATTTTATATTTCACTGAAATACAGCCACAGCAGAGGAAATGTCATATATTACTAAGAACCAAGAATAAGAGTTCCTGTTCTATCAGTTAATTAGCATGTAATCTTGAACAAATCATTTAACTTCCATGTTTCTCAGAGTCTGCTAATCTGGATAAATGAGGATAATACTCTAAATCACAGTATTGTTGTGAAGAATAAAATAATATATGAGAAACTGCTTTAAAATATTGTTAATTTATAGAAACAAATTATTAAGTCATTTCATCTCTTCTTAGGCACCACCACTTAGAAATGGCAACACATCCTTTTTTCCAAATTAGATTCTTTTGCCTTCTTCAATACTTTTTGCATACACAACTCATTAAGGTGTGTGATTATGGAGTAGGGGTTTTTTTTTGGAGAGGAATAAGGGGGATATCAAAGAAAAGGTCTGGTCTTGTGATTTTACTATTGTAGTGAACTCTCACTATGAAAATTTATCATCCTAAAGCACATCAGAGATTTTTCTGTATTTCAGGATCTCAAAGCATTCTTGAAGTAAGGATGACAGGGTTCAAAGCCAATAACTGTCGGGTTTGCTAACATTAAGCAATTCCATGGAAATGTATATGTGTTCTTGAGATTTCATTGATATTTCCTTTATTAACTACATAGATTTACTTGATGTAAATATATTTTTATAAGACAGCATGTTTCTTGCTGTACACTGAAGAAATCTGATTTGAATACAGTGTTGTGATTATGTCCTTTAAACCTTGAATTTAATGTAAAAACATTAATTCTTGGAATGGATTTTAAATGTAAAAAAAAAAAAAAAAAAAAAATCAAAAAACTGACACTTTAAAACTACTTTTAAAAACCAGTGGTAAGATCAGCAGATATGTTATTAAATCAAACCAGTCTATAAACTTTTTCAAAGAAACTTACCTTTCTGAGCTTTCATTGTTTGCTCTTCAATCTGTCTTAGACGTTCCATCAGTTCTTCCTTTTCTCGCTCTATTCTCTCCTTTTCTTTTTCTGCTATTTCCCTTTTCTTTTTTTCATTTTCTAGTTGTGCCCTTAAAAAGAATTTCAACTACATTATTACAAATTAATTATTAGAATTAAAAATATTTAGTAATGGAAAATAGCAAAATCAAGAAAGGCTTTATATTTAAAGCTGGGGTGAGGGAATACAAATGGTTTTTGAATATGGAAAGGGAGAGTTACTATGTAATATCAGACTTAAGGCAGTCAGCCTTAAGTTTAAATTTTTAGAATTTAAAATTTTGAAGATAAGCCCATGTACAAAACTTTCATGTTCATTGTAACTTAATTTTCATTTGGAACTATACGCATGAAAAAGGCTTATAGGTAAGGTAGGACTCTCTGGTCTTGAGCAGACTAGTAGAATACAATCCCAGAACTATATTAAAGTATCAATATACAAGGGCTTTAATGCCTAAAAGAGAAGGAATAGATAGCTGATACCTGGCAAACTTAGAAATTCTGACTAGGCTTCTAAATTGCTAGGAATCAAAATAAGCCAAAGCTTTCTTAACACCAAAATCTTAGCCGTTTTTTGACATTTCGACCTGAGTTCTTATTAGGTCACAAATGACAAAAGAAAACTAAAAACAAAAGTCATCAGATAGTACCCATTTATTTCTAGATGATTCTACTTCTCTTGCACCTTGTCTTAAATCTGCTTACTATATATTAGGGAACTGTTCTAGACATTCAAGTGACAACGATAGATATGATACAAATATAGACAATAATCAAGAATTATATTATCTAAGGAAGGAAATACATATATATATAACTACAGTAACAAGGGAAACACATACAAAGAAAAAGTTTAGAAAAAAGAGATGTAAGAAATTTGAGAGAAAAATCATTTTCACCCAAAGTGAGATGGCAGGTTAGGGGAAGATTTCATGGAATAGTTAATTGGCAATGAAAGAAATTTCAGCAATTAGCAATGTGGAAGGGAAGAGAGAGTACATTCCAGGAATAGGGGGTAAGGCAAATAGATGCATAGAATAAGACATGACAAGACAAGGATAAAGGCAGAATATTCCAGTCTGGCTAAAACAGATTATGTTTAGGAAAATAGTATAAAATATAACACCCTGTGGAGAACCTTAATACTATCAAATATTTGTACTTTATTTTTTAAGGTGCTGGAAGTAGAATAACAGAATTGAAGTAATCCATTAGAAAGGACATAGGACAAGAAACATGAAGGATGAAACAGAGAAGCTATAAATAAACAAATTTAGTTGTTGTAGGAACATATCACAATAGCCTAAGTAAGAAGATATGAGAACTAAAAGTATATCCAGGGGTAAGGATGATCAAAGAAAAAACTCACTTTTGAGTTCGCAAAAACCAATGACTAGAAGATATTGGGATATCAACACAGGCCTTTTTTCCCTACATTTTTCAGAGCATATAGAGCTAGAAGGAGTCTTAAGAGATAATTCTGCATTGAGAGATCTCTGCATAGAGATCACTCTGCACAAAGACACAAAAAAATAATAGTTTCCAAG